>NC_085871.1:41642732-41705232 GCF_034702125.1 Engraulis encrasicolus
TTAAAAACCTTTATTTTTGATGGGGGGGTGTTACTTTAACGGCTGATAACCCTAACTTGGCTGTACTTCCAGAAGGGTTATCATACAAAAATGTTAACTTCAGACATGTATCTTTTCAAAAAATATAAGCAACCTTTGCCCCTCTGAGTGGTACCGACATCTCACCTGGCCCGTGGACTAATATTCCCTACAACGGCGGGAAACTCCATATTTTCGAGCGTCGTTCTGGATCGCCAGGCTACTTCAGGGCACCACACATTTGTTGGTGGCGTGTGGCAGACCCTAAGTGTCTGAAACTTTCCCCGCATTTTCCACACTCGAAGGGCTTTTCTCCCGTGTGAATGCGCATGTGTGCAGCGAGATGTTGTGCATTCAGACAGGCTTTGCCGCACTTCTTACAGCGTTTGGACGGGCGTTTGCGCGGGTCTGCTGTGTGCGTGAGAAGGTGCACTCTCAGTCCCCCCACTTGTCTAAAACGTTTGCCACATATTGTGCACTGGTGCGGTTTCTCTCCCGTGTGGATGAGCTGATGATTCCTGAGGTTTCCCACCTGCGTGAAAACTCTTCCCGTACTGTGCACAGGCGTACGGCCTCTCCCCTGTGTGGACGCGCCGGTGCGCTGTGAGACCTCCCACATATTGGAAAGCCTTGCCGCAATCTGGACATTGGTGGCGCTTCTCCCCCGTGTCAGTGTGCTTGTGTGCGGCGACAGCGTTACCGCTCGTCGTGACACGTTGGCCACGATTCTTGCGGAGGGAGGTCCTCCTTCCTGAGAGCTGCTGCTCCTGGACTTGTTCCAGTCCTTCCGGCTCGTCTTCTGTGTGAACGTGTCGCGTGTGATCTCTCAGAAACGCCTTTTCTGGGGAACCTTCGCCACCGTGAGAGCGCTTGTATGGCCTCCCATTGTTGTCCACCACCGCACCGGGATTTGCACTTCTGGTCCTTTTTCTGCTACCCCTACAAAATAAAAAAAAACACACACACACACACACACACACATGTGCATGTATGCATGAACAACGTAATTTTTATCACCCTTCATTCACTCTCAAAAGCAACCCCAACACACACACATTAACCTCCCGCTGCCATCTCTCTCTCTCTCCTCTCTCTCTCTCTCTCTCTCACTCTCTCTCTCCTCTCTCTCTCTCTCTCTCTCTCTCTCTCTCTCTCTCTCTCTCTCTCTCTCTCTCTCTCTCTCTCTCTCTCTCTCAACCATGAAGCGTTGCCCAAAATAATCATAGCAAAGTAGGATTAAAAAAAGAAAGTCCCTCATTATTTAGTGAGTGATTATAGATTATATCATTATTTTGGACAAGGATTTGTGTGTATGTCTCAAACAGCATGATAGTTCAAACATCACACATATGCTTCTCAACTGTGGCATGCCTGAGCAGCTAAACCAAAGATTAGCAGACTAAGATGTTTCAAACTCCGCCCACCTAATGCCGAGGAGTGTGCTCAGGTTCGGTCTCCTAAGGCGGCGTTGTCCCCTCCTTCTTCTTTGTAAGGCATTTGGTCATGGCTTGCATAAGATGTGTGCTACCGCCATCTACAGTGCCAAGCGAACTCCATTTATTCTCAACCCTAGGTCCCCAAAGGTCTCCTCACCACTGGTCTCCTAAAGGGCTGTTCACATAACATCACATGGATACAGGAAATGCACAGGCTTGAATCAGAGAATTGTATATGAGAGTGAGATAATGCAGGCAGGTTCTTTTCCGGTATCCACTTTACGTCGGGTGAACGTCCCTTTAGTAGACCTTCGATTAGGAGACCTTCGAGGTCTTGAGGTAGAGAATGAATGGAGTGCCCTTAGCGCTGTAGATGGCGGTAGCGCACGTCTTGTGCAAACATCACGAAAAGAGAAGAAGAAGGAGGGACAACGCCCCCTTAGGAGACCAAATTTTGAGCACACGCTTTTGCAGTAAGTGGGCGTATTTCGATTCCTCTTTATTATATATCCAACCTCTTTGCTTGAATCATCTTAATCTACTCTACTCCACTCTCCTTGGCAAAAATCTTACCAGCAACAGGCGTTTCTCCACATTCATGGTTCTTGCTGCTCGTTCCCTGCTGACCTTCTGTTGAGCAGAGCTCGACCACTTGCACCGACAATCTCAAAGCCTTCAATGGATCTGCAGGGGATTGGCTCATCACAGAACTGATGACTGGGACCATGTCTGACATTTCATCCTCCTCCTGAAAATCACGAATGAAGTAGGGAACACAAATGAAGACAATTTGTTTAGAAAACTGTACACAATATGGCTTAATTTTCTCCTCGTCGGTCCACAATGTACAGTGTGTGTTGGGATATGAGAGTCTGTACAGTATTTTGTCTTTAATGTGACGGGACAGTAGATAGGTGGAACAGAACTGAGAAGAGGAGAGAGTAATGCAGTGGTCAATGGCGTTTTAGTAGTCGCACACATCAGGGTGGTGCAACCACAGCTAATGGCACTATTTAATGGATGAAGTTATTTTTTGTTGTCTTTAGTGGAATATCTAAAGAAGCATATTCATTGCAATATTCATTTATTATTAATTATTTTTTGGGCGCTAGCAGTGGTTGCACCTTATGTCTGTCCATGTATGTCCCATGCATGTTGTTCAGGTACCAACTCAGCCTCCAAAACGGTTCTGCACATCATGGGCTTGAACCGATCTATAATGATTACAAATTCCAACCCAAGGGTATTCAACATCTAACACCATCTTCACTATCCAATCACAATAAAGCCCCTCCCCCCAAAAAAACCCTGAATGCAATGTTGATTATTGCTTTAAAAACAAATGGTGACTTTACCTGATCAAGTTCAGCTTTAATGTCTGCAACTGAGGAGGAATTCTGCTCTGTGGGGAGGTCAGTCTCATCTACACAACAAGACAAGAACAGAGACGACTTAAATCATTAAAAAAAAAAAAAACAATTAAAAGGAAAGCGCAAAGTAGTATTGTAGATTGTAGGCAACAAATTTAGACTGGTCTCGACCTGACTGTTCAATAAGAAGTTGTAAATTCATTGGCCAGGGGCCTTGTGTACAGGATCCTTCCGTACATCTCCTATTGAAACTTAAAGGTGTATGCCACTATTTTGGGGCTTACTACAGTTAAAATCGTTGGCTGGGGTTTATAAAGGTGGTAAAGTGTCTTATTTTTCATGTTAAGCGTTGTCTTGCTTGAAGACAAGTTAAAAGAGGGAATATGTCGCTAAGCTAGTGAAAGTCAATGGATCCGTGTGGCATTGTAGCACCTAAAAACTCAAAAGGCGTCAGTCTAGAACTATGCATAAAGAAGTTTTCATGCTGCTTCATGTAACATGTCCGATTACACTTGAAGTTATTAAGTACACATGCACTTTTTCATGTTATGTCAGTATAAGTACAGATGGTGTAACTTCAATCTGCTCATTACCGTGCCGGGCCGCGGCAGCGTACCGTGATCATTACACCCTGTGGCCATTCGGAATGCGGGGGGCAGTATAGCACCGCTTTTGCAGAGCAGCGTCTGCCTGTGTCTGTGGTCTGTTTGTGTTTCCGTCCTTGCCCGTCCCCCCAGTTTTAGTAGTAGTAGAAATACAGTCAGCAAATTGCATGTTTTATAGCATTGGGCATTTGATAGGGCATTTGATAATAACACAAGTGTGAGCCCTAAACAAGACCACAATGTGAATTTAAACTCGACTTTTTTTCTGTCTTGCATTCACCGTCTCCCAATCCGTCCCTCACTTATTTCAGCACTATTCAAGCCAGGAACGGGTATCCTCAGGATACAGAGTTTGCATACCTACTACAATTTGAACCGGTAAAGACAATTAAAACCGAGTCAATCAGACAGGAACACCATTGTAATTAAGTGTGTCCCGTGACGCCAGCATGAGAGAGATCGAATTTAAAATTTGGCGACGACATTCTGTCTTCAAAACTGGCATCGGCCGCTTCCAATTTAGGACCATAGGCCTATTCAACCGTTTCCACAACCTCACTGATCACAGTTGCTTCATCTGTAATGCCAGGGCTAAGAATAACGAAAATAGCAAAACAGAGTAGGCTAATAAACCGTAATGGAGAGACTGAGGAGACATGAAATCAAGCGGCGGAGTTCGGACCATTTTGAGTGGACCGATGTCGCTTGCTTTGTGTAGCCCTATCAAGCAAGCCTGTCTGTCTCATTTGTGCGATGAGCACAAAAACACAAATTGATCCACTCGTATAGTGTGAGTCAAACAGACATGAACAACATTGTAGCCTAATGAAGTAGTGCCCCGTCATGTCAGCATGAGAGAGGTGATTTTACATTTGGCGACGACATTCCGTCTTTAAAACTGGCGCATGCCGCTTCCCCTATTGCAGGTTATTACCTGATCTACACTGTCGTTACCACAAAAAACAAGGTAGCACAACTTAATACTATTACTAGCCTATATCTGGTAGCCTAAATAGTAGGTTGAAGACGGGGGTATTATTGGTGCACTGTTTTTTTTTTTTTTTGCGAAGCAGAGTAATCTGCTTCAGTGTAGCTCATTGTATGTTGATCCCTCCCTCAGTTTTAGGCTACAAGTGGAAAGAGTCAGCCAATTGCGCGTTGCACGTAACATTGGGTATTTGATAATAACACAAGCGTGATCCCTAAACAAGACCGCCAGTCGACGGTGTTTTGTTTTCATTATTCTGTCCTGCATTCACCGTCTCAATTCCGCTCCTAACTTATAGGCTAAGTGATGTCTGTTAATTATTTCTGCACTACCTATTCAAGTCAGGAACGGATATCCTCAGGATAGCCTACGGACTAATAGGTTGAAGACGTTTTTTTTTGTATTGGTGCTTGTGAACATTTCATCCTTTCAATGCGCTGTTGTGCGCGATCGACGGGATTCCGGTTAACTGATGTGATGCACACATGACAATACATCTGTTACACCAGGTGTGGCTAATCATCTGTGATTAGGACTGCAAATTCAGTTGCTTCGGTGGAGATGCGAACCAACAGTATGACTGGGGAACTATGACTCCTTCGGAGGCTGGATAACCTGTCGCGCCACGACATGTCACAAAAGGCTGTGCAGTCCCGTGCACTGCACTGCACTGCACTGCTGTAACCCACCCCTCCCCCACAGACAAACATTCATGTTCTGAAAAGTTAAACACGTTCTGAACATTTTAGCCGCTTTGCATTAAGTTTTCGAGCAGACACTTGTCCACGGTGACGCAACATCGAAAGAGAAACGCTGTTCACAACCTAACTGAATAAAGATTTAATTAAAAAAAAAAAAACCACAGCATTTCTATGAAAATGTGCTGGGTGACCACACTGCCTATGCCTATCCAGATGCACGTATAGCAACAACGAGAAAGAGAGGGAGAGACGGAGAGAGAGAGCGATTAGCGCGTATCTCTGTGTGTGTGTGTGTGTGTGTGTGTGTGTGTGTGTGTGTGTGTGTGTGTGTGTGTGTGTGTGTGTGTGTGTGTGTGTGTGTGTGTGTGTGTGTGTGTGTGTCGGGGAACATTTGAAGTGAAAAAAAACACCCTCCCCCACTTCAGCATCAGATGTTGGTGGTCTACAAGTCAATATGCTTACCCGACTATCTTGTAGCCCAGTCATGAAGTTCATAAAGCCATCGGTAGCCTATAGGCCAAGTTATCCAAAATCCCTCTGCAAATTTCTGCATTGCCTGAGTTCATAGGCTAAAACAACTTTATTTAGGCCTGACTTATTTAGCTCACTTTATTAGCCTTATTTAGGCCTATTATCGTATTTAGGCTTTAACGTGGGCCTATTTTACAAAATATCGAAAGAAGGAAAAGACACGACAGACAAGTTGAGGCTTACTGATCGTAGCCTATTACAGCAAATCGAACATGCGCTTTATGAACACACTAGCCTGAGGGCAAACATCTTCTTGGCACTATTGAGATAACCAGGCCATGCAGGAATTCAACTACCTGGGCCCACACTAAAATACTGACAGACTGCAATTGCTTGGATCTTCAGTGGGTTTCGTGGGTCCGGGGGGATGGGTGGTGATGGCACGCTTGATGTATTTTTCCCCACCCCATGCATGCACGCGGACACACAGGGTCGGGACATTCACCCAATGAATGACTGAGTGCGGCTAAATATGCCTGTTGCATATCGTAGCCTAATTATTCACACATCACGTCAAGTCACAAATTAGTAGTCTCTTGCAGTTGACCTATGCCAAATTAACGTCCTCCCTGTAAGGCTGCACTAATTCAAACAGGTAGAGGAGTCGGCTTAGCCTATAGCCAAAGTCTATAAAATGTAGCCTATTTTTTTTGTAATTTCCAATTATCTAGGCTATGTTTACGATAATGATTTGTTGCGCTACGACGGTGCTCAAGACAAGTTGGAACATAGTCATCTCAAGTGCTCCCATTTTATTTTGATCCTGCTTTAAGTCAATGGGCGAGAGGGACGGATGAAACGGGTGTTTCATTCGTCCCGACAGTGTCTACTGACACTTAAATCCCTTTTGCCTGTAAACCTGACAACTTTGACTTTTCATACTTTCGGATAGGCTATGTTAAAGTTTTCGAGTAAATCGCAGTGTTTCATTCGTACCGAGTTTCATGAGTCCCTGCTCTCCCCTACTGCCTAAACTGTTACAGTTTAAATGCGTCCTCTCCAAACAGTGTGTGTGTGTGTGTGTGTGTGTGTGTGTGTGTGGTGTGTGTGTGTGTGTGTGTGTGTGTGTGTGTGTGTGTGTGTGTGTGTGTGTGTGTGTGTGTGTGTGTGTGTGTGTGGGCGAGAGAGGGAGAGAGAGAGAGCGAGGGAGAGAGGCGCTTAATTCCCCGCAGAAAGAGCAAGGCGATGTCTCCAAATATTAGACAAATGCATCTTATTTTAGTTAAGTAGACATCAGGGATGTATTTTGCTTAATAGCAACGCCGACCTGATTGGTTCATATTGCTCTGAATAGCCACAGAAGGCTAGGCTATATTTTAATGGGGTTTACGCGCGCGAGGTCATCTAACTGTGGTCACAGTCGCCAGGTGCTATTATGAGAGGAAAACTATAGCACGTTGGCAAACATTAAAGTCAGTTTTAAGCCATGCATATGATGAACCAGTTTTCTTGTTTGAAAAAACACACTTCCCGGTGCGCAAGGTGCATGCATTTCTGACTGACCCAGATGAAATCGCATGAGGAACTCCATGATTATGAGATGACATTGCATATATTTCCCAGCATATATTTCCCCTCTCTCTCTCTCTCCAAACCCAGTTGTACTTGGACTCACTTTTAACACCGCTGGCCTACCCAGGTGAATCGCAGCACACATTGTTTGCAGTGAGCCGTGCCGTGTGCGAGTGCTGTGCAACTTCACCCCTAACGTTTAACCTAGACTAGCGAGTGCAGTGTTGTAAATCACGTGGAATAAGTGCAGCGATTACCTGCGTAGCCTACTTAATTATGGAAGTGAGTGTCATTTGGACTGCCTATGGAATCAAGCCTACTGTCACCAAGCTCTTCCTGTCTCCCCAGCCTCGCAATGGATGGACACCTGGCCACCGCTCCTCCGCCTCCTTCGGAACGGATGACTGTGGGGGGGATCTCCAAGGAAATTTGGAATTTCGGACTTGTATAGATTTGGGGTGCCCCGGGACTCTTTTAGATTTCTGTTAGTTAATAAATATTATTTTAAAACTCAATATTTGTGTCTTGGCGTAGGCCTATTTGTGGTGTACAGTACTCTCCAGGGTATTTGGTAACAAGGAGAGGTGTCGCTGGAAAAATGCGCACTTTCTCACCTGCGACACATAACCCGACAGTTGGTTACACTTAATTTGAGCACGAAAACAGCAATATCAGTCGCTTGCTAATTTTTGCCAATGTGACAACATTAAATTCATTAGGGAAGTGTAGGTTAGGTTATCGCCCCAGCTGTTGGCGATGTGAGATAAATAGCCAACGCTTACACGCTCAAACGAAGCGCTGTTAGGTTACTGCGGTGAGGTGTATTGCACTCTCAGTAATTTTTACCAAACGAAAAAAGTATCCACAGCCAGACAACAAGTCTGAAGTTGCAATATTAGACGTTTCAAATCTTGCCATGCGATAATCGGTAGGCTATGGCTTCTGGCTACACTCAATTTGCATTTTGTCAGAGCTTGCACATTAATGCAATTCATCCGATCATCATTTAAAAAAAAAAAAAGAAAATTCATTACATTATTTAGGCTATTCTTTTTATGACTCTTCCTACTTCCTGGAGGTGTTCTCACACAATTTATAGGCATGTTGTTATCCGCTGAATCGGTGCGTGCTGGTGAATATGAGCATATATTAATATGCCGTCAGCATCGTAAAATATTCCATATGGTAATAAACATTTTGGACGTCCAAGCTCAAACGGGAGCGCTGCAATAGGTAAGCTGTAGGCCAGAGAGAGAGAGAGAGAGAGAGAGAGAGAGAGAGAGAGAGAGAGAGAGACTACCACGTGGTAAAGCGTATAGCGAGCGCTCCCAAGTGCCACCCGGCGGTTGTTTGGGTACACTGCAGCTAGGCCCGGTACGTACTGAGGTGGATGACGTGGCATTACCTCGGTAAAGGGTGTGCATTGTAGGGGGACCGACTGTACATGTGAAACTATGCATGAAAAAATCCCTTGGGGAGCTCTTGTGTGTAGTAAGATTAACATCTACTAGCCATTTGGCTGGTGATGAATTTAGTTAATTTCACGCTCATTCCTCTGTGTGTGTGTGTGTGTGTGTGTGTGTGTGTGTGTGTGTGTGTGTGTGTGTGTGTGTGTGTGTGTGTGTGTGTGTGTGTGTGTGTGTGTGTGTGTGTGTGTGTGCGTGCGTGCGTGTGTGTGTACATCATACCTGACTGACTACATGGATATCCATCTTCAGCAGCTTCCTCTTTAACTGCAACAAGAACATTCTGCTGGACCCCGCGGATCTCTCCCTGGAAAACAGTACTGTACTGTAATAATGCAGATAAAAACTGTTTTTTGATTGTGTGAGAGACAAATAAAGAAATGTAGCCAGCGGAAGTTCTGCCAGGAAGACTCAAATGTCACGTGCCCATTTTGCAGAGCCAATCAGCGACTGCCATTTCTTTTTATAGTGACGTCACGTGTCTAACTCTCCTTTCCTGCAGCCCTAGGTGCGGACAGTCCAAAATCTCCTCCTCTACCGGTTAGCCCCCCACATTTGGGCTTGCATGCCCACAGGGACCCCGGTTCGAGTCCGACCGGAGTCATTTCCCGGCCCTCCCCCGTCTCTCTCTCTCTCAATCATTTCCTTTCTGTTCTCCACTGTCCTGTAATAATAAAGGCCGGAAGGCCCCCAAAAATACTCTTTTTTTTAAAAAAGAAGAAAAAAAAGTCTGGTTCCTGCTGCACGTCTACGGCAGGCTCTACTGGATCCACTGCCACAAGATCCAGGCTGATGACTGGACCTAATCCAAAGACTGTCTACCTTCTGTCAATTCCATTGTCAACCATGTTAACATTTAATCGTTTAAAACTAATTCCTCTCCCCGAGTCTTCATGGCTGAAATAAAGCCATATTTCCATTACCATTTTATTATTTATTTTTAATCTTAGAAATGGGAGACTTGTCTTCTTGTGTTATATGTTACAGTACTTTTTGTAATGCTTTGTTGTTTCGTCTAGTGTTTTGGTAGTCTTCCTCTTTGTCTTTTGTAACTTTTAACTTGCTGCCTCTTGGCCAGGACTCCCTGGAAGAAGTGTCACTGTGACTCAACGGGACCTTTCCGGGTTAAATAAAGGATAAATAAAATAAAAAATAAAAAAAAGAAATACAGAAAGAAGGTGTGTGTGTGTGTGTGTGAGAGAGAGAGAGAGAGAGAGAGAGAGAGAGAGAGAGAAAAAAAAGGTGTGTGTGTGTGTGTGTGTGTGTGTGTGTGTGTGTGTGTGTGTGTGTGTGTGTGTGTGTGTGTGTGTGTGTGTGTGTGTGTGTGTGTGTGTGTGTGTGTGTTTGTGTGTGTGTGTGTGTGTGTGTGTGTGTGTGTGTGTGTGTGTGTGTGTGTGTGTGTGTGTGTGTGTGTGTGTGTGCAGGTGTGCGTACCACCACAATATTGCTCAGGCTCTCCTCATCCTGCGGACACTCAGTCACTTTCGGAATCGTCCTGCGGGGTGATAGCAATGAAATTAGTGATATATTACACTACATTACACTTAGCTGACACGTGTTATGCAGAGTTATTATCAGTACAGGGTACTGGTTACAGTCCCTGGAGCAGTGGGGGGGGTTTGGTTCCTTGCTCAAGGACACTTCAGCCATGGAGTGAGATAGAGAGTGGAAGTGCGCAAAGATTCAGTAGGAAATCTATGGAAGTCTTTGTACATGAGAGGGTCTAAACTATACTAAAGGTGTAACCTTATTGCTTGTGTGTGCCATGCTCAGGCCAATGGGGTACCCTAGTCTTCCCCCCAATCACACACATGCTGTACCTCAGAATTAATGATAACCAACGTTGTGGTTGTCGACTTCACTTGTCAAGCGATTTTGTGAGTTGCGTGCGTGCAAATGTGTAATTATTTGAACTACACAACAGAGGTCGCATGTCTGACGTGCAGCCACTTAAGCCGTGGTGCAGCAGTAGAGCTGGCTGTGTACCTTCAGCCTCGGTTCACGTCAAAATAGGCGTCAAAATAGGCACACGTTGTAGCCAATCCAAGCCTTCAAAATGTACTGCCATCATATGCGAAATCCAGAGGACATGCCAAACGGAATCAGGATTTAGCTTGACTCGCTCGCTCCATTCACTCCCACTCAAAATGTTGCGAGTTACAGTCTAGCACCAAGGACCAGATGCAGAATGGCGTGACTTAGGTAGGTGCCACATAAGGCAAATCATCACAGACAAAGTAAATATGGAAGACTATAGGGGATGAAGCCATACCTGTGTGTGTGTGTGTGTGTGTGTGTGTGTGTGTGTGTGTGTGTGTGTGTGTGTGTGTGTGTGTGTGTGTGTGTGTGTGTGTGTGTGTGTGTGTGTGTGTGTGTGTGTGTGTGTGTGTGTGTGTGTGTGTGTGTGTGTGTGTGTGTGTGTGTGTGTGTGTGTACCTTTGACTTTTCTGGGGGCTCTGCAGCTGCCGTTTCAGGTCCCTCAGATCATTCTTCAGGACAGCAATATTCTGCAAAAAAAACAACAACATTACAGGTGCTGGTCAACGAATTAGAATAATTTGAAATAGTGCAATCATTAAATTCTTTGAATGCATTTTTTGTGCAGAAAGCAAATCAGGTGTTCACCACACCTTTCCTACTCGTTAGACTAATCACAGAACTTGTTACCTGTAAAAAAATTGCTCAGCTGAGCTTTCCAAAAGGCACATTTAGGCCATTTTACTGTGACACTGTTGTTTTAATTCGTTGACCAGCACCTGCATATACTGACTCTCATTCAATGTGCATTCACATACAGACTGTGATCTCTCCCTCCTCTATTGGTGTGACGGAGGTGTTCCTGCACAGTCCGTCCCCCTCGGGGACGCAAACCTGCCACCTCGTCAACTACATTGGTTCGGCAATGAGAGTCACAGTACGAGTGCGCTGAGCTAAAGGACTGGTCCTCCAGCCCAACGGCATCGACACTGTATGAGGCTTTCGGGAGGGAGGTTTACTAATGCTCCACGTTGAATTTTTTGCTTGGGGCCCCAGCTTACCCTAGAATCGCCTCTGTACACACACACACACACACACACACACACACACACACACACACACACACACACACACACACACACACACACACACACACACACACACACACACACACACACACACACACACACACACACACACACACACACACACACACACACGCACACATACATATACACACACACACACACACACACACACCTGTTTGGCTTGTGTTAGCGAGTTGTCTTTATCCTTCAGGCGCGTCTGTAGTTCCTCCACCTGGAACTTCAGCTGCCAGTTTGTCTCTGTTGTCTGTTCTGATGTCCGTGTGCTCCTTCCATTCCCACCAGCCACCCGCTCTTCCAGACGGTGGATTAACTTGCGCAGTCCCATGTTTCGCCGGAGCTCCCTCTGATTGACACAAGCACACGCACGCGCGCGCACGCACACGCACGCACGCACACACGTCACTGTTTAAAAGACCGTTTGGTTCTTGTTTTACACGGGCAGCAATGAGATGGCAACCAGCCCCCCGATGCTCGCATGAGGCCGTGATTACCCACACACACACATGCACACACACACACACACATGTAGACAGGCCATCAGACATTAGCTTGTAATATCTGTTAGTAAGGAGTGGACACAAGGTATTGCTTACTGCAATGCTTCTGTGATGAATTGACTGGCCTTCTCAAGGTCACTGCAGGTTTGTTTGTGACTTTCACTAACAAAGTGGGAAATGTCTTTAATCTGCAAGCAAATACATCAAGATTAACATCAAGTGAATGATTCCCGTGTAGTTCAAACTGTATTTATGGCCTAATGGACTGCCCCTACCTAGTTGGACACTTCTATGCATGAGATTTTTGGTCACGTTTTATTCTTCTGTGAAATAAGTCTACATTTTTTTAAAGAAGTTGCCGCCTCCTTACCAACACATAGTCAACAACATTCTGAGTCTTGGGCCGTGTCTCAAATGCCGCACTTGTGCACTTCGGGCACTGTTTTTCAGTGCCTAGGGCGCTCACGCTGAACATTTCAGTTGAGCCAGTGCACTGAAAGTGCCAGGATGATCCCCTAACAATGGCGGAAAAATGCAGTGCTTGAATGATGGACACTGCACGCACTAAACGGCGGCCATGTTGACAATGACAGGGAGGAAATGTGGCATTCAGTTCAGTAGAGGAGTTTGGTCAACAGTCTCCTAATTCTGTAAGTAATGTTGATGGGACACCAACCTTTACATGCCAACCAAAGTATTGTATGTGTGATTGTTGTCCTTTAGGGTGAAGGACATGAAAATACAAGCACCAGACGCTGAACATTGTAAACAGTAGCCAACTCATATTTTGGCAAGCTAATGGCATGCTCAGTCGTCACTTCCAGCGAGGGCACAGTGCATTGTACTAATTTTTTTTCCACAACACTATGCACTAAAGACCTCATTGCACTGTGTGCACTGTGGACTGACTGTCAGTGCACTGAAAAAAGTGTGTCATTTGAGACACAGCCCATAATTCAAGCACTGCATTTGGCCGGATCATCCTGGCACTTTCAGTGCACTGGCTCAACTGAAATCTTCAGCGTGAGCGCCCTAGGCACTGAAAAACAGTGCCCAAAGAGCACAAGTGCGGCATTTGAGACACAGCCCCTGTCTCATTTGATGTGTCACATGGTCATGTGGCCCTCTGGTGGTGGTGATGAAAAACTGTGTGGCCCTCCTCATCATGAAAGTTGCTCATCTCATTTCTGCTGAGAG
This sequence comes from Engraulis encrasicolus, assembly GCF_034702125.1. Classification (NCBI taxonomy): domain Eukaryota; kingdom Metazoa; phylum Chordata; class Actinopteri; order Clupeiformes; family Engraulidae; genus Engraulis; species Engraulis encrasicolus. Next base: position 41,656,140 of record NC_085871.1, read on the forward strand.
AGAGAGAGAGAGAGAGAGAGAGAGAGAGAGAGAGAGAGAGAGAGAGAGAGAGAGAGATAACTGTTTCTTCCCTTTGTAGTTGGCTGTGTTATCACCGCTTGTGTACTTGGTTGGGGTGATGTGTTATCCTAGCACTCCCCCTGCTGGCCATCTGCAGGCACAGTGCTTTAAAACAACAGCAACTTGTAGGCTACTATGACATTGAATAAAAGTGATTTACTAAAACTTTAAAGGCACACTAGGATGATTTCAAATTGCTGCTGGTGGTGCACACATATGAACTTGTCTCGTGCTGTAATAAATAGTCATATGTCGGCCCGGCCGTGCCTGTGGTGGCAGGGCACTGGGCTGCTGCACCTGCAACCGGGGTTTGATTCCGGCCCAGGTCATTTGCTGATCCTTCACAGTTTCTCACTTCCTGTCTCTCCTTCACTGTCCTATAGCCAAAAATAGAGGCTAAAAAGCCCCCCAAAATATAAAAAAAATAAATGAACAGTAAGCTTATGTGTTGGACCATTCTTTATTGAAATGTAAACCATGAAAAGGCACTACTAGGAATCATTGGAATTTATGGTTGTGGTGATAAATAATAAGGAAAATGAATTTGAATTCTCTCCAATAGAGAACAATACAGTCTGGGACCAAACATACAATATGAACTGACCCTGTGCAGCCAAGATGTGTTGAAGCAGATGGCCAACTGAGTTCTAGGAGAACACATCAATCCTATAGAGACAGCCTGTTACAAGTTAGTGTTGTCTTGATGTGCTAAACCTTAATCTGGACAGCAGAGTGACATCTAGGATATTAACACATCAAATAGAGACAGCCTGTTACATTTTAGTTACTGTTGTTTTAATGTGCTGTGTCTGCAGATGGCCAGCAGGGGGAGTGCTAGGATAACACGTCACCCCAGCCAACTACACAAACAGACATAATTATTATAGGCTTACTGTAGATATCGACAGATTAAGTGTGTGTGTGTGTGTGTGTGTGTGTGTGTGTGTGTGTGTGTGTGTGTGTGTGTGTGTGTGTGTGTGTGTGTGTGTGTGTGTGTGTGTGTGTGTGTGTGTGTGTGTGTGTGTGTGTGTGTGTGTGTGTGTGTGTGTGTGTGTGTGTATGTGTGTGTGTGCGTGTGTGTGTGCGTGTGCGAGCACATAGTGTGATACTAAATACATTTACACACAAGTCTGTGGGTTGGACATCCCTGTAGCCTACATATGTGAAAACGTAAAATGTAAAAAGACATGTATGTATATTTCCATGTCTATGGGTTGCACCATCCTTTATTTATTGTTACGCACTGCTAGGAATCAATCTCTATAGAACGACATAGACTGGCAAACAATATGAACTGACCCTGTGCAACCAAGATGTGTTGAAGCAGCTGGCCAGCATGGGGAGTGCTAGAACAACACATTAGACCAGTGTTTCTCAACTGGTGGGTCGCGACCCAAAAGTGAGTCGCGGAAGGGTCATGGGTGGGTTGCGGAGCCTTAGTGTAAAAAAAACGTAATTCTAAAAAAAAAAAAAAAATCCAACTTTTCCTGCAAGAATTTACAACTTTTATTTTGATAGGCTAGTGAACTCCGTGTCATCTGTTGTCATAGATACAATCTGAATGTTTATGCGAGATAGATAGCCTGCAACCAGTCATTCGAGTCTTGTTTACATTTTGAGAATTGCATTGAATAGACTTGAATGCTAAAAAAATTGGGTCGCGGCCGAATGAGAGTGGAAAATGGTGGGTCCCAAGACTGTTCCAGTTGAGAACCACTATATTAGACCTCAGAAGCCTATTATACCCATCTTGGCTGAACTCACTGTACTGACCACAAATACACTGTAGCAGACACCATGAAAAAAATGTGCAAGATTTTTTATATATTGATTTTCTCACTCATAATGGAGCTAATATGAAGAATCTTTTGGAATTTTTCAAAAATCTCTTTTGATGTGGAAGTTATTTTACTGTCCACATATGTGGACACTGCGCATCAAAGGAGTGAAAAGTTATATAGGCCTATACTGTATTTCAAGTTCAAATTAAGCTGTTTTATTCATTTTTATGGTGTTTTATGCTATATAACAACACAATATAACACTTTAACACCATATATCACTGTAATTAACCAACAACAAAAACATATATATAAAAATAGCATTGTTTATATAGGCGGTCATAGAAAAATATGTGGGAAATTCTTATTGCATGCAAGAAGACAGCCAATGCTGGTGAACAAAAAGCTCAGTTTGATTCAGCATGTACTCTAGCTCAATCTTACATCATTTATGTTGTCCCTGTATAAAAGGTAATGTGAAATTTGCCTCCAGACACATGCGTTCTGTAGTCATTCATCAGCATTTTCAAGTATTTTCTGTAAAAAAAATAGTGTTAAATAGACCCCCTATTATAAATGTAAGTTAATTTACTTACTTTCCATGTTACCTTGTGTCATATTACAACATTATATGACACTTATGCATTATACATTACACTATTTAAGGAACAAAGATGAAACAAAGAGGAAAAAAACCTGTCAATTTAGCAATATTTACATACACAGCTATGGCAAGATTTGTGGGGAAACCTTGTTGCATGTGGAAAAAACCTTAAATTCTGATGAAGACACATCTGTATTTGATTCAGCATGGATTCTAGCTCAATCCTACATCATTTATGTTTTCCCTATATGAAAGGTAATATGAAATTTGCCTCCAGACACATGCGTTCTGTAGTCTTTCATCAGCATTTTCAAGTATTTTCTGTAAAAAATAGTGTTAAATAGACCCCCTATTATAAATGTAAGTTAATTTACTTACTTTCCATGTTACCTTGTGTCATATTACAACATTATATGACACTTATGCATTATACATTACACTATTTAAGGAACAAAGATGAAACAAAGAGAAAAAAAACTGTCAATTTAGCAATATTTACATACACAGCTATGGCAAGATTTGTGGGGAAACCTTGTTGTATGTGGAAAAAAACCTTAAATTCTGATGAAGACACATCTGTATTTGATTCAGCATGGATTCTAGCTCAATCCTACATCATTTATGTTGTCCCTATATGAAAGGTAATATGAAATTTGCCTCCAGACACATGCGTTTTGTAGTCATTCATCAGCATGTTCAAGTATTTTCTGTGAAAAAATAGTGTTAAATAGACCTCCTATTATAAATGCAAGTTATTTTACTTACTTTCCATGTTACTATATGTAATATTACAACATTATATGACACTTACACATTATATATTACAGTATTTAACGAACAAAGATGAAAAAAGAGGAAAAAAACTGTCAATTTAGCAATATTTACATACACAGCTATGGCAAGATTTGTGGGGAAACCTTGTTGCATGTGGAAAAAAACTTCAATTCTGATGAAGACAGATCTGTATTTGATTCAGCATGTATTCTAGCTCATTCCTACATCATTTGTGTCATTTTGTGGTGAAAGAAACCCGAAATATGCCTATAGACACGTGCGTGAAACACTAATTTTAGGTAGTTTTTCTTGAATTTATTAAATTAAAAGTGTTAAAATGTGTTAAATATGTTAAAAATAATTTATTTTCACACTATAATCATTATAAATGCTCATAACATTAAGTATTTGCCCAAAATGAGCAGAATATTCTCACGGTAATCATAAATAATATGTTTATCATTAGACTCCCTTGATGCGCAACGTCCACATACGTGGACAGTAGCTTTATATTGTATAAAAACCTACCTTTATTGTAAATTTGGATTTTAACAACATAGACTTCTCAAGTGAACTGTACTAAACATCATAATATTTTTTAAAACCTGAAATTGCCCTTTGGTGTGGTTGATTTTCAGATATAAACATGCTTGTTATGGTCATAATTCACATCGGTGGATTTCTTAGATTGATGATGTCATCAAACACTTAATATTTAGTGCAAAAAGTTATAATTGCTGTTAAAGTATTGTAATGAACCTCATGGTACTTCCCATATACAATTTGGAAAAAAATAACCACTATTTACCTATCTAAAGTGGGGTTAGAATTACTGTCCACGTATGTGGACACCGTGCATGAAAGGGTTAATGGGCTCTTTACTAGCAGAGCACAGTTTACATATTATGTAGGATATCATTGCTATTTTTAAATAGTAGAGTAGAGTAACTTTATTGATCCCCAAGGGGAATACAAATATTGACCGATTATTAACTTTTTTGCCTTTGGCTGGGGTGATGTGTTATGCTGGCGGTCCCCCTGCTGGCTAAATACTTCAACATAATGTATTTATTATAGGTGTGACTATGTGTCTGGAATGTGCATGTGTGAATGACCAGGTGGCATTCAATTTCCCCTGTGGGGATTAATAAAGTCCATCATCATCATCATCATCATCATCATCATCATCATCATCATCATCATCATCATCATCATCATCATCATCATCATCATCATCATCATCATCATCATCATCATAACTTGGCTGCACTGTGCAGACCTTTGCACCAACAGGCACACTACACTACACTACACTACACTACACTACACTGCACTGCACTACACTACACTACACTGCACTGCACTGCACTGCACTACACTACACTACACTACACTACACTACACTGCACTACACTACACTGCACTACACTACACTGCACTACACTACACTACTACTACCTACACATTTACTGTGGACTTCATTATTTGAAGAGTTCAGATGCAAAACCCCCTAAGTGCCTTTTCAGAAAATAATCTTAATTTATTTTGATTTAATACAAAGCTATCAAAATTGCATGTTTTTAATTTTATTTATGTAATATAACTATTTATATGTATTATCAAGTGCATGAAACCAAACCAACAATGGGATTCTCTAAAAATATAGAAGTGCAGGTCTTCAGAAATGGAGTTAGGGGTTTTTGCATCTGAACTCTTCATTTACTCTTTACATTTCTGCAGAATTTGCACACTAATTAATTAATCTGCATGTCTGAATGTATGCATGTGTGTGCTATGATCGAATGAATCTGTCGTGCAATGTGTCATTTGTCTGCATTAAGTGTAGCCTATATGCTGCAGGATGCCTTCATGTCCCTTGGGATCAGTAAAGCTACTCTGCTCTGCTCTGCTTTACTCTACAGTACTCTCCTCTACGTTACTCTATTCTACTCTTCTACTCCACTAAGTGCTACACTAAATGGTAACAGGCTGAATTCACTATAGGCATACTGCTTTCCATGGGTCAGTAATAAATCAGATCAGTTTCTGTACAATGTTACCAATCCTAATGATTGCTACCTATAATATGCCTGTTCGAAGTTAACACTTAAATATACTCTTTCAGAATATATTACTCTAGAACAGTGGTGGACAAAATAAAAGTACAAGTAGCCTACTTGTGTGGTGTAATTAGGCCTACAACAGTAGCAGATGATATTACAAAGCTGTTACACTGTTTACTCCGTTGGAACTACCTCCTAGACTATTGAGATAGACTGTGTTACTGAAAAACAATAAAAACCTAACAAGGACCCACCACAAACTCAATCCAACCTGTGTAGAATCAGCTTATCGTAAGACAAGTAGGCTACATTGGTCTACTTTTTACTCAGATAAGTTACCTGAGTTGGAAAGAAACCGTTTTTCTTTCTTTCTTTCTTTCTTTCTTTCTTTTTTACTTTTACTTTTACTTTGTCCACCACTGCTCTAGAATTACTCGCCCTGATGTGTAATTAGGCTATTAGATAACATGATGTATGATCTAGGTGTAGCCACAAACAGACTTAAATCCTTTAGATCCATTTTCAAATAGGCAACAGACACAGAGAAATATTTTATTTCCAAATAGACTTCAATAAGGGGGTTTGTAAAATCAGAGGAACTATTACATTTGTATCTACCCCATTAGGTACAGTGGAATGACTGGTGTAGCCTAACCTATAACTCCTCATGTGCTAGTGTTGTAAATTGACCTGCGTCACTTCTATTTAAACACCTGTGAAACTCATTCGAGGGATTTCTGCACACAGTAATATGGATCTTGTGATGAATGCACAGCACTATACAGGATTGCAAATAGCCAATCGCCTGTGATGAGACGGTGTCGTGCCGAAAAGCGAGTCCCTGCCAGAACACGAGTGCCCTCATTGAAACCAATGGAAACCGATTTTTTTTGCCATTTTTGCAGATAAATCCGACACAATTTAAGATGGAAAGCCTATCAATAAAGCATCTACATTCCTTCTGGAAGTATTACAAAGAACTGGTTACAATTTCAGTATTATTTCCATAAAAGAATCGAAGAATTGTCATAGGCCTAACAAATGTTAGCCTACGGTTTCATTCAAATAGGCTAGCTCATGTTAAGTGGAGGACGAGTAGGCCTAATGTTTCATAAGCATATTTTTAGTTCATGAATTATGTAATTGATTCTGCCAAAATGAGTATAATTTTCTCTAAAACAAATGTCATTGGTTTCAATGAGGGCACTCGTGTTCTGGCAGGCACTCGCTTTTCGGCAGGACAACGACGTCACAACCCGGAACAGGTGAAATCGAAAGTAATTGGTCTCGCCTGCTGCGCGTCCGTGACCGTGCCGATTTCAAGTTGATAAGTAGGCCTAAATAATAGCTTTTTCAAGTGGACTTGACAGTTTAAGCGGTACCCTAAGTATTTTGCTTACAATGACCTGAGATTTCCAACTGTTGAAGTTGAGCTATACGGATCACTTCGGATGATGTTTGTCTTCTGTCTGAAGTTCATTAGAGAAGCGCCCGAGACTGCCGCGCCTATCCATGGGCCTAACTAGAACTACGGAAATCCGCACACTGTTGCTGCTCACCGATTTATTATAACACAACGTTTCGACCTCAGGCGGTCTTCGTCAGGTGTATAGGTGTGTGTCAGCCCGTGAGTGACAGTTCTTATAGAAAAGGAAGGGGCGGGCATAGGGTCAGCTGATATGAAATAACAATGTTCCCAAAATGACACATTATCCCAAGGAATTGCATAATTACATTGTGAAAAGACAAGAGAATTACAAAATGAAAGACAATAATAATAAAACCCATACAGTGAATAAATATCTACACGTCACCAATACCTTAGATTGCCAGTGTTACCAAATCAATATTTACAAAATTACACATTACAACAATCCTAATGCATTCCAGAAGTTCTGCAGAGCTGAAGTTAATCCCAAATTATAGGAAAGGCTTAATGTCAAACTCCTCATTTAATCCATGTGGGGACATAGTATTCAGGAGATGGATGTAGTATGTCTCTCGTTGTAAAAGGAGGCGATCATGGTTGCCCCCTCTAGGAGGCCTCTCCACCTTTTCAATGCCAATGTATCTGAGAGTACATATACTGTGTCCCGCAGAGAGAAAATGTGCCGCTACAGGGTTGCGAATATCACCGCATCTGATATTACTGCGATGCTCAGATATGCGGGTGCGTAAAGCTCGGTTTGTCTTACCGACATAGGCAAGTCCGCATGGGCATTTAATTAAATAAACCACAAACTGTGTGTTGCACGTAATTACTCCCCGTATGCTTAAGTGTTTCCCAGTGTGTGGGTGTGTGTACGTCTTGCTCTTCTGTGTGTAGCCACATTGTGCGCAATTCCCACACTTATAGTTACCGTCGGGTACATTGAAAGGGTTTTGTTGCCTGGTGGGAGTGTAAGACCTCACCAGCATGTCTCTTAAGTTAGGGGCACGTTTAAAAACCATGGATGGGGGGTCTGTAAAAACATTTTTGAGTTTGGGATCCGTTTCAATCACATGCCAGTGTTTGTGTATAATCTTCCTAAACTCAGAGCCAAGAGGAGAATATCTGGTTATACATAATGTGGAGTCGCGCTTCTGTTTTTGGCCAGTAGGTTTGGGAATTAGACATTCCTCTTGTGTGACGTTCGCAAAACGCTCACTGGCTGCGTCTATCCACTCCTGCTTGTAGCCCCTCTCTTGGAATCTCTGTGAAAGATCAGAGGCTTGTGTTGTGTATGTCTCACTAGTGCTGCATAATCTCCTAGCCCGATGGAACTGGCTGATTGGGAGGCTTCTAATGAGGTGACCAGGATGGTAACTGTCACCCCGAAGCAGGGTGTTCCTATCCGTAGGCTTTCGGAATAGGTCCGTATGCAGAGTGCAGCCATCCTTGATGATTAGAACATCTAGGAAGCTGATTTTGGATTGGTCATATTCAAGGGTAAAATTCAAATGATCATTCACAGAATTGAGGTAGCGGTGGAATTCTTTTAGAGATTTTTCATCACCATTCCACAAAATAAAGACATCATCAATAAAGCGTTTGTACAGTAAAAGGCTTTTAAAATGTGGATTTACCTCGGAGTTCAACACATATTGGTTCTCAAAAAAACCCATGTACAGGTTCGCATAGTTGGGAGCCATGGTGCTACCCATGGCTGTCCCTTTGACTTGTAAGAAATATTCCTCTTTAAAAAGAAAATAATTGTTGGTGAGAACTAGGTGGGCCAATAATACACTCGGTTTGAGGTTTTAGCGCAGGAGGTCTGTCATTAAGGAAAAACTGCATAGCCTCTAAACCGCCATCGTGTGGAATATTCGTGTACAGACTAGAGACATCAAAAGTCGCAAGTAAAATGTCACTATCAGGTAAAGTCGTCATTTTCAATTTGTTTATAAAATCAATGGAATCCCTAGTGTATGAGGGCAGGGAACAAACCAATGGTTTTATGCAGTGGTCAACAAACATGGAGACATTGGATGTCAGTGACCCAATACCACTGACAATGGGTCTTCCTAGAAGAGGGGGTGTGTGTGATTTGTGCACTTTAGGTAGGGTGTAAATCACAGGGGTAACAGGAAATTCATTTTTCATGAACCCAAATTCGCTTTTATTAATTTCACCCTTGTCAAACCAGAACTGTAGCTTGTTGTGCACCAAAGTCAGAAATGTCTTCGTAGGATCATTAGACAATTTTCTGTAAAAGTGAGTGTCCCCAAGTTGTCTGTAGATTTCTTGCTCGTAATCTGCTGTGTTCTGTAAAATAATGGCACCACCAGCAGGGCGGACCACCACCGTTTTGTCGTTATTGAGTTCTTTTAGAGCATCTCTTTCGAGTTTGGACATGTTGTTGTACACCTTATACTGACGTTTTTTTCTTAAGGTGGAGAACACATCTTGTTCCACCAGACGGCAATATGTGTCAAGGGAGGCATTTCTGTTCTTAGGTGGAATGTATGTAGATTTAGGTCTAAACATTCTCCTGTCCTGCAAAGTGGTGGGCGCCTCTTGAATAGGGGCTACATCATTGCCGCTGGTGGTGGCACAGTCAGGTGAAGTAGATGGCGCGTTTAGAACATCTAGGAAGCTGATTTTAAAAGCCATTTTAAAAGCCTTTTACTGTACAAACGCTTTATTGATGATGTCTTTATTTTGTGGAATGGTGATGAAAAATCTCTAAAAGAATTCCACCGCTACCTCAATTCTGTGAATGATCATTTGAATTTTACCCTTGAATATGACCAATCCAAAATCAGCTTCCTAGATGTTCTAATCATCAAGGATGGCTGCACTCTGCATACGGACCTATTCCGAAAGCCTACGGATAGGAACACCCTGCTTCGGGGTGACAGTTACCATCCTGGTCACCTCATTAGAAGCCTCCCAATCAGCCAGTTCCATCGGGCTAGGAGATTATGCAGCACTAGTGAGACATACACAACACAAGCCTCTGATCTTTCACAGAGATTCCAAGAGAGGGGCTACAAGCAGGAGTGGATAGACGCAGCCAGTGAGCGTTTTGCGAACGTCACACAAGAGGAATGTCTAATTCCCAAACCTACTGGCCAAAAACAGAAGCGCGACTCCACATTATGTATAACCAGATATTCTCCTCTTGGCTCTGAGTTTAGGAAGATTATACACAAACACTGGCATGTGATTGAAACGGATCCCAAACTCAAAAATGTTTTTACAGACCCCCCATCCATGGTTTTTAAACGTGCCCCTAACTTAAGAGACATGCTGGTGAGGTCTTACACTCCCACCAGGCAACAAAACCCTTTCAATGTACCCGACGGTAACTATAAGTGTGGGAATTGCGCGCAATGTGGCTACACACAGAAGAGCAAGACGTACACACACCCACACACTGGGAAACACTTAAGCATACGGGGAGTAATTACGTGCAACACACAGTTTGTGGTTTATTTAATTAAATGCCCATGCGGACTTGCCTATGTCGGTAAGACAAACCGAGCTTTACGCACCCGCATATCTGAGCATCGCAGTAATATCAGATGCGGTGATATTCGCAACCCTGTAGCGGCACATTTTCTCTCTGCGGGACACAGTATATGTACTCTCAGATACATTGGCATTGAAAAGGTGGAGAGGCCTCCTAGAGGGGGCAACCATGATCGCCTCCTTTTACAACGAGAGACATACTACATCCATCTCCTGAATACTATGTCCCCACATGGATTAAATGAGGAGTTTGACATTAAGCCTTTCCTATAATTTGGGATTAACTTCAGCTCTGCAGAACTTCTGGAATGCATTAGGATTGTTGTAATGTGTAATTTTGTAAATATTGATTTGGTAACACTGGCAATCTAAGGTATTGGTGACGTGTAGATATTTATTCACTGTATGGGTTTTATTATTATTGTCTTTCATTTTGTAATTCTCTTGTCTTTTCACAATGTAATTATGCAATTCCTTGGGATAATGTGTCATTTTGGGAACATTGTTATTTCATATCAGCTGACCCTATGCCCGCCCCTTCCTTTTCTATAAGAACTGTCACTCACGGGCTGACACACACCTATACACCTGACGAAGACCGCCTGAGGTCGAAACGTTGTGTTATAATAAATCGGTGAGCAGCAACAGTGTGCGGATTTCCTCTCTTCCTTTACGCACGTTTGATTTGATCCAGCACCTGTTCTACTGGATGTGCGCGCATCAAATACACTTCTCCTAACTAGAACTACGCATAGGCTACAGTCGGAACAATCTGTATTTTGATTTCTTTAACAAAGGTTACATGGGCTAATTTACTGCCCCTTAATCTATGCCTTGGATTCAGCATGTTTACCTGTACGTACTTCGTAAATGGACACTTCATCTTGTCGAATTTGCGAACTTTGCCATTCCTATGAGAGAGGTTTAGTGTTATGCAAATAGGGAGCGAATTCGCCTTCCGCGGCCCAATCAAATCAACAACATAACTGTTCCATTCCATTTGATTCGCCGCGACGACCTGATGACGGTTGGATTTCGCCTCTCTTTGCTTCGCCTCCTATGTGTCCCTACTATACCGTAAGTAGCGAATTGAGATAGAACCGTGAAGACAAGCCCTTGACTCTCTAAAACTTCACGAGGTAATCCGAATGTCATTTCTAAATGCACGGCAGATATTGCTGTTCCTGGCCGATCATGTAGACTGCCTATAGATGCATTAACAGGTGTTATTATATGGTGTGACGTCATCGGTCGAATGCTCCATTAATTTCAACGGGGCTCCCCAACGTTCGCACGTCTGTTATTTTTCGATAACGGACGGGTTGGTCTATAATAGACCGCTGTCAATGGCAACAAGACTTTTCACTGCTAAAGCGACTTTTCAACAAGACTCTAATCAGCTGCTGTGATAGACAACACCTGTTGTCCTGGCCAGGGCCGGTTCTGGCTTATTTGGCGCCCTAGGCGAGTTTGAGTTCTGGCGCCACCCCCCCCCCCCCCCCTTTGAAAGAAAAAAAAAACCCCTCTTTTTTATACCTTACAGAACACAAGAGTAATACCGGTAGTAAGCTTAACTAAATAGCATCAAGAACAATAACTGTTTTGCATCAAATGGATTTCTGGTTCTTTTGGACAGCCGACCAACACATCAGATTGAGTCGCATGAAAGTACCTTCACTGTGTGGTGTCTTGGATGTAATGGTGGCGGTGCCCCCAACCCCAGATGAGAGGGAGGTTATCAATGTGTTTGAATTGTAAAATGGAATTGAAATGCCAGGAGAGTGATACAGTACATTTGCATGTAAAATGCATGTGTAGACAATAGGCCTACCAAGGAGGTCTGCATTGATAGCCTATCTACACAACCTACAGCAGCACAAAGCATGGCAGCATAACAATTTTAATAAGATACACATTTGTGCTGTCTATGATTCCAAACCAATTTCATTTCTGGACTGGAAATAGTGGTGCATTTGTGAGTAGGAGAATGAGAAGGGGGCTATCTATGTGTTTGAACTGGAGGGACAGGGTGAGAGAAAGGGAGAAGAGCTGTCACGCTTTTGAATTTCATAATATACAAAATATAGTAAATAGCCTCACTTGTCTGCAATACTACATCACTCAGCATGAAAACATTCTGGTCTGGAAACAATGTTTTTTTAAGCTTACAACAAGCAGGTAATTCATTCAAGTGGATGGAAGGAGATATGGCAGCTAAAATTGTTTTAAACATGGCACCAGTCTTACTTTACATTGCTTGTCAACCTAAGCAAGTATTATGATGTCAGGTGGGTGTTAGTGAGTAGGCTACTAACAGCTACTTTACTGGATTTCATTGCTTGGCATACTTGGCTAATGTTAACTAGCGATTTCTCAGATCAAAAGCAAAGCTCTTTTTCCCTCTAATTCCAAACAGTAGCCTCATAACTATTAGGCTTTCCATTATCACAAACGGTTGCTGATTAAATCACATAGTTCCAAAACACCCTCTGCAACTCCTGCATCATGCAATGACTGGTTTAATGAGAACATAACAATTCTCCACCCAGCAGAGCAACACTGCTGTTGGCGCTTGCCCCCTCTCTGTCTCTTGAGTGAGTCTCCAAATTTCAAAACATATCGCACGCTGTCACTCGTCCCGCCCCCTTTCTCAGGACTGTCTGTTTATTGGTTCACAGACTTCCCAGAGACAGTTGAAAGCAATATTACTATTGGCTGAGGGGCGTTTTGCCGTGAGGAGCGCTTTCGCCACGCTTTGTTGATTGCGACTTCATAAAAAAACCTCCATATCGCAAAATTACGCATCGGAGAGCGCCATTTCGGCGCTCCTTCTTCACATTGCGCTCTAGGCGACCGCCTAGCCGGCCTATGCTTAAAACCGGCCCTGGTCCTGGCTACCTAGCTGTTGTATAGCGGTGTTCCACAACGGTACTGTTTTGTTTTGCGCAGCAACAATCTTTTGACATTAAAAACTATAATAGACTTAACATTAAATAGGCCTACAGAAATGTCCCCGCCATGTGTGAATCATTTAAGTATATCCATATAATAAGCGGGTTAACTTTCGGCGAGTCGGTCGCTTTGTGGAATAGCAGCACTTCAGAGATAACAAGACCCCTCCGCTCCGCGTCGGGGTCTAAAGATTCTCTCTGTCGTGCTGCTATTCCACGGTAGCGACCTTCTCGCCGAACGTTAACCCTTACTTATTGTTAACACAAAGTCTGATAAGAAATGTTCCACTCAACCACGCCGCCGAAGGTGTTGCGTCACTAGAAGGGCTTGAGCAAGAACTTTGCAAGAGCCCCGGAATTGTTTTGATGAATAATTGGGCCTTATGACTGTTACTTATGACTGTTATTATAGACTTTAAATTCACTCTCGGTTCACTTGTCACTTCGCCACCCTTTTGAAGTCAGACAGGCAGATTATGCAATCAGGAACCAATCAGCATGATTTACAGTAGGCTATAATTCTGAGAGAAAGGCCTATACAGTTTAAACTGACCTTTTATTACATAGTAACGATGATGTAAATAAACATGTATGGTGAAAATGTTGGGCCTGCTGGCATGAAATTGTATGCATGCCATGCCCTGATTCTGCCACGAGTTAAAAGTGTAGGCTGGGGCTGGGCAAATAGCCGACTGTTGACTCGGAGCCAAAGTCTTTGTTTGGAGTACAGAGGATGGAGTCGCGAGGCTAGTAAAAGTGCTCCAATATGTAAAAATGATGATGATGATGATGATGATGACTAGTATAAGGGTTGTGACATACCCCTAAATGACATGCGAGTGGGCACGAACTGAATAATGTCATATGTTAGAACTGGTGCAGTTTTCTCTTCAAGATGATATGCCATTTGGGACTTAGTTTAGTGGACTCCTCCTAAAATCAATCCAGGTCACTAATTTTCTTAATTCTAGTTATGACATCAGGTATCTGCTATTGAATTTGTAAAATGGCAATCTGTAAATTACCTTGAAAATGTAATACCAGCTGTTTTAAGCGTGTGATGTGCTGTTATAGTAGCCTGGTCCTGACCATCCCATAATACTACCATTTCATTTCGTATTTATGGTCTGGCATTTGTTTGCTCTGAAGCGATTGTAGGAAGCAGGAAGTTAGTACTCAGTTATGGTTTGAAATTATTGGACACCTCTCACCCAATCGCTGGCAGTTACTCAACAACAACATAGCGCAGACCAATGGCTCTGGCGCAGATGTGTACGTCATTGTCACGAGCGTCCTCCCCCTTTCGTCCCCACGTGGGGGGCGTATTCGATTATTGGCTGTTTACTGGGGGGGCGTTGCGATCAAAATTCTACTGCTCCAGGCACTCCACAGAGAAGCACGGCCAGACTACAGTGGTGGAGCCAATCCTTTGGCGGAAGTACGTAGGATGGCTCGCGAGGCTACTGTTATAGAGCAGGGAAATAGTGCTCTGCCAACCAGCATTAAAAATATTTCTTTGGTGTGTGTGTGAGTGATGCTCGTTTACCTCTTAATATCTTTGTTCATTTTCTTTCTTTCTTTCTTTGTTTCTTTGTTTCTTTCTTTCTTTCTTTCTTTCTTTCTTTCTTTCTTTCTTTCTTTCTTTCTTTCTTTCTTTCTTTCTTTCTTTCTTTCTTTCAGTGTTAGGATGGATGATCCCCCAGAGGGAGGGGGCGCTGTGGGTATTACTCAGACAGGCGGTGCATTATCTGCTGTGTCCATGAAGAATGAGGAGCCCCTGACTGAGGGACAGCAGGGTTTCAGCACCTACTGTACACAGTGAGTTCACAAAAATACACACACACAGTAAAACATTTCTGGCAGAAATGTACAGCTAATTGATGGGGAATAATTGCCAGCTAATTGTTGTAAAATTACAACAAATTGCTGGCAAAAACAATTGCCGGCCAGTAGTTTAAAATTACAACAATGTTCCGTTTTCAAAACTAGTCTGACCATGGCACTGTCCTGCCCCTGCATCCGCCCGCCTCCTCCTGCCTCCATTCCCACTGCCCGCCTCCACGACGAGATGAGATGCCTTGAACGTGGTATTGTCCCACCTCCCCATCCTCCACCACGACTGAGATAGCATGGTACCATGATGCAACACTGCCCCTCATAATTGAGATAGCATGGTACCACGATGCCACACAGCTCTAAGCGTATATTTCTACAGGTTCAGCCTTGCATGAGTGTGGCACAAGAACAAAATGATTCAGCACAGTGCTGTCACGGTAACAGTGGCAGTTTCCTCAAGTGGACTTTCATTTATCAAGTCATTTCAAGGGGAATACAAAAGCAGACACAATTAGGACTTTATGGAAAAGCCTTTGTCAACGAGTCTAAATCTAATAGTTTGCAACAAACCACCAACAAACATGCTATGCTCACAATGATGGCTCAGTAAAGATGAAACAGCCCAACCAGTTAGCCTGTCAGGCAGCCAACCAGTTAACCGGCCAGGTAGCCACGAGGCAACCAGCCAGTCAACGGGCCAGGCAGCCAGCAGTCAAACAGCTCCCAGTCAACCAGCCAGGCAGCTGGCCAGTCAACCAGCCTGGCAGCTGGCCAGTAAACCAGCCAAGCAGCAAGTCAACCAGCCAGCCAGCCAACCAGTCAACCGCCAAGGCAACAAGCCAGTCAACTGACCAGGCAGCCAGTCTGTCAGTCAACCAGCCAAGCAGCCAGCCAGTCAACCAGCACTATGCTGCCAACCACCTAGTCAACAAACCAACCACTCAGCTAGTGAAATAACTGGCCTGCTAGTCAGCTAATCAATCGATTAGCCAGTGAGTCTGGCGCTATGCTGTGCCATTCAGACAAGCAACCAAAGCAGTGTGACAGTCCAGGTTTATATAGTGGGGCAAGTGAACCATGTGACAAGAGTGATCAGAAATTTGGCAGGTGCTGACAATAATTGAATCACGGCATGAAAGTGATTAGTCATAAAATCAGGCAAGGCACTAATTGACAGATTGATTAGGTATAGGGTGTGACTGGCAACATTGAAACAAGAGAGACAAGAGTTCCTAGAATGTTCCAATCATTGATGCTCCTGCTCTAGAACTATAGATTCAAAACAGACTGGAAACCTAAGATAGTGTTTTAACATGTATGAGGATACAGTGTTTCTGGAATTTGCTTAAAGGAACAGACCACCCTTTTTTGATTTTCACATATTTGCAGTATTTCCCAGCATTATTCATGAATGTGCATATCATTTTCTTCTTCTTGTGCATATCATTTTCTTCTTCTTCTCTGGGGGTGGGAGTAAATAAGCAATGGCTTCATCCCACTCCTTTTCAGTTACACGCACACAAAAAAAGGTGGTCCTTGTATTTATTTAAGTGGTTGCTTATTTTCTTGTGTACATCTTCAATCAATCAATCAATCAAAAAATTCTTAGTGTTTTCAGTACTTAGATGTATTGGATCAGAATTATTAGCATAGCTTAGCATAATCACTGGAAGTAACTGGTATCTTTAGCATCAAGTAAAAAGTGATCACTGGACATAATTAAATTGCTGTTTTACATTCTGGTGAATTTTAAATTAATTTTAAAGTGGTTTATAAGTACTTTAAATGACGTTTTATTTTGTACCATAAACTTGCATCGTTATGCTTAATTTGGCTATACTGTAAAATAGTCAGGCAGATTAGAGTCCAGATGTTGACAAAATATTTCAGTTGGTCATACAAGCACCATATTTGGTACAAATGATGTCTAGGGTGTATTATTTAAGAAAAGTACGTTATCCAGCTTCAAATCCAAGATGGCCGCCAGTTTTCAACATGGCCGCCAAATTGAATGTAATAGAAGTGTCTTTCAAGGTAGAATTTCGTAGAATAGACATGTGTCGATTACCACAGCTTCAAAGTTTATATGTAATGTCTAGAAATACCCAATGGTGTCAACTGTATTCCAATATGGCTGACAGTTTTCAAGATGGCGGATATTGAGTCATTCAAAAATTATGTTTTCGAATGTTTTCTGGCCATAGACATTCTTCTAGATCATTAAGTGGGTGATAAAAGTGATATTTTCCCAAAGGATGTCAAAGGTGTACTATTTATGCAAATTATGTTATCTGGCTTAAAATCCAAGATGGCTGCCAGTTTTTTAAGAAGGCCACCAAATTAAACAAAAAAGAAAATGAAAGTATTTCCAAGGTAGAATTTCAATTAATAGAAAAATGTTCATGTCCAAAGTTTCAAATTATGCTGTGTCAAAATATTCAATGGTACAATCTGTATTCCAATATGGCTGCTTGCCTTCAAGATAGCAGATCTTACATCAAATCCCCAAACCGTAGAGCGAATTTCACTGAAATTTCGGCAAAATTTTGCTCTGTAGGTAACGGGCCGATATATGATTTAAAATGAGTATTTTCAATGTTTTTTTTTTGGCCTCAGATATTCTGTATCAATAAACATCCAAAGTCACACACTAAACCAGTAAATTAAGTGTGTTTTGCAATATGTTATATGAGTGATGTCGTAGCACGACCAGGGCACACTGGTGACATTACTGCTGTAAGACTCAGCATGGGGTTCAGTGTTGGCTTGTAGTGTACTAGCTGTAGTTGAAAACTTCACTAAACATTGTTGTGTATTTACTGTAGATGATGGTATACTCAAGTTTCCCAAATGCTATCCAACAAGCCATTGTACAGACATTGACTTGAAGGTTAGTTAGTGGTAGGACTGTTGTTACTGTACTGTAGAATTAAACAACACTGGATGAACAATGGGGCTAGATGTAGGGCATTACATTCTTGAATCTAGTTGTATCCCATATTTCAATGTGCGTTGATGTTTTTTTACGGTAAGGCAGTGAAAGGATAGCCACTCGGCCTTAAACCGTATTATACACAATGTTAGGCAACAATCCATTGAGTTTTGCTGGTACTGACTGGAGAAAGTGTTGCCTCTGTCAGACTGACACGAAAGAGGAGTTGAAGGAGGAGTCTCCCCATTTAGCCATTGATCAAGCTCATGACCAGGCCAATGCGGTGGTCAAAGGCGATGCCATTGGAGTGACTGAGGATGCATCTGCTCTCAGGCGGTGGATGGTGTCTGGACCAGAAGTAAGCCAGTTAGTCAGCCAGTACATGAGTTTGCATGTCAAGTCAAGGTGGCACAAGGAGAGACCAGGCATCATGAGCAGACTAGTCCGTCACAGAAATTATTCATTGGAAAGATTCAGAAGTTGTTCGTCGTGATGAAGGATCTAGGCAATCCTTTTCTTTTCAGGAGGAGTCGAATGATCTGCTTACACTGGACAAAAACACCATAGCAGATCCCAGTGCTGAAGAGCTTGTAAAATTTCACTTAGAGAAAGGCAAAGTTGCCTTCAGAGATTGTTTTCAATGGTCTTGGTGATGAGGCTTCTGTCCACAACCCATCGAAAAGAACAGAACAGATTTATGTCGCCAAGATGTGGCTGTAGCATCGAGTGAAGCAAAGAAAGAAGTACTAAAAAATGTCTGTCATCTTTTCTCACGACTCTTTATATCATGTCAGTCAAGGGATTGTGACCTCCCTGAGTTTTTTTTAACATGAGAATCAGTCCTTTCCTGCTGCACTGAGTAAAACTCACCAACATTCTAGAAGCTACGGATTCTCCACCTGAGAGACAACCAGAATGTGAAGCCATTATCATTGATGGTTCTGCACTTGTGCATTCAATGGCCCCAAAGACATCAAAGACCTTTCAAGAGCATGCTTTGCAATATTCCAAAGATTCTGACATACTCATCAAAGTTAACCTGGTTCTCACGCGATGATCTGGAACATTGTCACTTGATTGGAGAATTCACATGGCTTTTTTGAATCATGGACTACTTCAACCACTGACTTGTATATACCAAGCACTGCGATCCCACCCTGCAATTCTGATTGGACAGGCTGTGAAATATCTGATTCCGTTAGGGCTCGTCTAAGATTTCCAAACCCTCGTGCGAGCTCATGAAGTTTAACGAAGATGCACGAAGCACAAACGGCCTGCGTGAGAGCCAGGCTACATCAAATTATGAGCGAACAGACATCATTTTTTATGTGGCACTGGACTTCAAGCCTAATTACTTAAAAGTCTATAATCTTAGTAACCCCACTCGGTTACAAGAGGTTTGTTGTCATCATGTATGACAAGCACAGCGCTACAGCCAGGGTTGATGAGGCAAAACTGAAATTATTTGCTCGGAAGCAAAGGTCTTATGATTCTATTCCACCAAAAAGTGCATCTCTAGTACAGCATGTAAAACAGTCTGCATTCCAAGCCGCCTACATATGGGGCCAGGCAACTATATGCAAAATGCAGACTGAGGACCCTGCCAACTGGGGATAGCATAAAGATGGTGAGGTCTGGAGAGTGTTCTGATCAACTGTTCCACCCATCGCTCAGGCCTGTCAGCAGTTGACAAAATGTGGCTGCAAGACAGAATGCAGAGGATTATGCAAATGTTTACGTGTAGCCTGAAGTCCACCCAGTTATGCACTTGCAGATGTGAGAACTAAAAAGTAACAAAAGCACTAAAAAAGTTGTCAGTCAACAACAAACCATTTACTGACTCAAACATTTCCTTTTTTCACGTGACCCAGAACATCTTTTGGCAACATCCGAGATGAAGAGAACAACTTTTTCCTCCCCATGTTCACTATGTTGTAGTTATAGTAAGAAGTAGAATGTCAATTAAATTTTAGACTCTCTGCAATACAGTAACAATGTTGTAGCAAAGTTTTTAAAGGAACAGTCCACCCTTTTTTGATTTTCACATATTTGCAGTATTTCCCAGCATTATTCATGAATGTGCATATCATTTTCGTCTATTTCCTAGCTTAACTGTATAGCCAAATTAAGCGTAGCAATGCAAGTCTATGGGGGCAAACAAAACATCATCAAATGTACTTATAAAGTACTTTAAAATTAATGTAAAATTCACCAGAGTGCAAAACAGCTATTTAATCCTGTCCTGTGATCATTTGTGGCTTGATGCTAAAGCCTCCATTCACTTCCAGTGATTATGCTAAGCTATGCTAATAATTCTGATCCAATAAATCTAAGTACTGAAAAAATGAGAAGAAAATGATATGCACATTCATGAATAATGCTTGGAAATACTGCAAATATGTGAAAATCAAAAAAGGGTGGACTGTTCCTTTAAACTAACAGTGAAGCATTGTCTTGTAGTAATGGAGTGCACTACATTTCCATTTTATATCATAATACTTGATAATCTTACTTTTCTGAATGCAGAATTGGACTGTCCATGTCCCAAAACATCTAATTTGATTTTGATTTAATCAAAACAGGATTCTTTTGTCACAATATAGGCCAAACAATGATCGAGAATACGTCAAATGGCAGCCATCTTGGAAAATGGCGGCCATCTTGTTTTTTCACTTGGATAACGTACTTTTATGTTAAAGTAGGTTCTAGAGCACTAGTGTGCCAAATATGGTGCTTGTATGACCAACTGAAATATTCTCTCACTAATCTGCCTAACTAGAGAGAGGTAATGCAAACACATAGACAAAAATGATATGCACTATGCACATTCATGAATCATGCTCGGAAATACTGCAAATATGTGAAAATGAAAAAGGGTGGTCTTTTCCTTTAAGCGAGGTGGTGAGTCTTCGGACCCATGGTGGCACGCGCGTGGGGATGCGGATAGTTTTGTAGCAGGGCACACACGGTTTGGAGGGGAGGGGGGGGCTTGATAGATAGATAGCACGCCAGTTTTGTTTATTAGGATGAGTTCTGTCAGTGGCAGACTTAGCAATTTGGGGGCCTAAGGCAAATTTAGCTAGGGGGGCCATCGGCCCATTTCAAATCACATTTATTTAACATAAAATCTCTTTTTTTCTTTTTTAAATCACGATTTTCCATCAAAAATTGAACAAACTAAAATGTGAAATTTTCTGTAATCCCATTTTCACTTTAATATGAGAGCAGAGTGATTTTTCCCCCTCACTGAAGTGTTATTTCATATGTGCATGCTTGCTGTCACCTATTTGAAGTGACGTTGGTTTGGGACGTCATGGAGGAGTTTTAAAGTGCAGCTGTGAGGAGTAGACAGTAGTGTAGGCTATCCCAACTTTCAAAAACTAATCAAGGAGATGTTTAGACTACTGAATAAACCGAAAAACACGCTCTCTGTCAAGCGGTCGCCATGAACAGACCCTTTGAGAAGAGACACGTGTGCACTCAGGTTAAACAGAAACACAACCTTCACGCTCCCCTCGCTCGCGTGCCTGTGAAATCTAATCGAAGTAGCCAATTCTGCGCTCAATGAGCGAGTTGCCATCTTGCCTGCACTTCTCATATGTAGGATGTTGGATTTCATGGGAGACTTTTAAATGTCGTTGTGGGAAGTAGACAGAGTAGGCGACAGGTGCACTACTCAACTTACTTAGCACTACTTAACTTCACCTAGTATATCTGTTTCCCTATGAAAAAAGTAATAGGAAACTCCAACTTTGAAAAAAACTGTTTGACCGTGTTCCACTAAATATAAATCGGTAGATTTTTAATATGTCATTTAGATGTAGGCTACCAAGGGATTACAAAAAACTTGGCATGATTCCTATAACAATTTTTGTTCCGTGTCAAACGATTGAGTTATTGACTAAGTTAGGCTTCACGCTTTCTCCCTCTCCCTCTCTCTCGTGCATGCTATAAGAAGCCGCAGCATATGATTCGAAGCATGATGTTGGATGCCTCGCGTAGCCTACATGCGCTTTTTCCCTTAGCGCCTACTAGATACTTTCGCCATTTCGTAGCGCACAGACCCGTTAAAATAGCCGTTAGGAAAACGTGCCGTAGGCCTACCCAAGCTTTCATTAACGGAGCTCTTTTGAGAATAAATACTTTTTCATGTGAGCAGGGCAAATGCGGTTTCAAATTATTAGGAAAAACAGCTTAACCACTGTGGCTAACTACATCCACTCACTTCTCATTGAAATGCTTGCGTCCTGATGTTCTCATAACAAGAATCATGATCTCAAATAGCTATCTCTCTGGGAAACGTGTAGACTATCTGTGACAGAAATTTTGTCATTTTCTTATAATCAGAGATGTTCTAGAACTATAAAGAAAGATATTTGATACAACCACGCCAGCCCTGCAGACCAATGCGGCACCTGTTTTAAATTGCGCTTTCAATCAAAGAGAAGTATGAAGGCCGGGACTTAGATTGAGCTCGTTCACGTTATTGGCTTTGCCGACAGCAACAAATGCTGTGATTGGTCAAACGACATTGCAACAGTGAATCGTAAACTGGTGTATTTAATTTGTAATTGTAAAATTCTACTGTGAAATCACATCAATTTTTTTTACAGTGCACGCACACACACACACACACACACACACACACACACACACACACACACACACACACACACACACACACACACACCTTACTGAAGGAAAACAGGGCTTCACCACTGAACAAGGCCTCCTCCATGCACAATGAGTTAAACACTTTGAATGACCACACACACACACAGCAGGAGAAAGACTTCCTTACATTGTAAAAAAAAATAGCTGTGAATTTAGGGCAATTCTGCATCAGTATTCCATTGTTTTTCAAAAAAAGCAGACAACTATTGTGAAAATATTACTTTGAGTCAAGTATTGTATATAACAAGCTGGCTTACAAGCTTTCATACTTTGCATTTGTGTGAATCTGGTACCAATACAAGGGAGAAACAGACTAGGAAAGGTTTGCATACGAGGATAGGACACTATACATTCAGCCTTGATTATATCAGTCCGTGCAAGTCACAAAAAGATGTCTGTGGTGTTGTTTGAAAGCTCTTTTCTGGCTCTACAAACTACACAAATTGCATGGAATACAACAACCTTCAGAATATGAATTATGATGAATTGCAAATGTAAAAATTGAATATCAAAATGTAACATGTCTAAGTGTAGCCTGTAAGCTCATGAAAAACACCTGAAAATGGTGTGTGCGGTTCTTTATTCATTTAAAAGATAATGGGACATGACGTTTTAAATGAGTTGTAATGAAGTAGTAATAGAGTAGTCTCAGGGACAGGGCTGGACTGGCCATCTGGCATAACAGGCATTTTCCCGATGGGGCCTGTACCCTCGTGTGCCCCTATTCCAGGTACTCAAAGGGTACTTATGCACAAAAGACACAGCTGCTGCTGCATCAAAGACAGTGGTGGAGTACAAATTGAGAGTGAAGCCAAAGTTTCCGTCTTTAAAGTAAAGGGAGGGTGGCACAGGTACATAGAGAAGGAATGTTCAAATATTCAGAAATCATCATTTGGTGTGTATAAATGAACATCTGCCTTAGTTTTTGAAACCCATTATCTCTGAAATAAAAACAATTACCAAACACCAGCATTTCAGGTGTTGTTCATGACATTGCAGGCTACGTTTAGACGAGGAACTAGCCATTTTAAAATATAAGGAGTTTTTTAGATTCAAATTTAATTTTTCAATTAATCATAATTCATTTTCTGAGGGTTGTTGCATACCGTGCAATATGTAGAGCCAGAAAAGAGCTTTCAAACAAAACCACAGACATATTTTTGTCACTTACACTGACTGATATAATCAAGGCTGAATGTATAGTGTCCTACCCTCATATCGTCGGCTGGTAAGCAAAACCGCTTAAGTTCGATTTTGGTCAAAATTAAATGTTTGCATTAAATTACTCCCCTACCACAGGTGCATCACCCTGCCTTTCCGCCAAGGTCATTGGTCCATCACAACAGTCACCAGAGTCAAAAATCAGTATGCATAAAGTCAAACACTGCCTATGTGAAAATTAAGTACCAGGGACATAGCTATAGGGAGGACAAGGAGAGTATTTGCCTGTAGGCCTAGGGTCCTCCTGTAGGTAGGGGCCCTATTATGACCTTTGAAGGTGGTATGGGGGCCCTATCTATTCAACCTGGGGCCCTGTGCACAATTGTTCTGCCACTGTGAATGACCTGTCTGACATAGCCATTTTTGATGCAAGCAACCTGATGGGCAAGAAGAAGCAGTCTATTTATTTACATCAGTTAAGTGATTTTTCTCTCTCTATTTTTCACGTCAAAGACAATTTCCATGTGTCAAAACTTCATCTTCATGTATCACTGTCTGAGTTGCCATGTTGTTATTATCGTACTATGGTTGTAGTCTTAGAATTAAGAAGGGATTAAAACATCTTACTATATCAACTATGTACCTCATTGTTTGATGTTCTTAGAAGTTTACAGACTGCTGCTTCAACTTCTGACCTTTCATGGCAATGTCCTAATTTGTACATTCATTCAGATTTCCCATAATTTTAACATTAAACACTTCTGGGTTGATTACTCCTGTGTGACACATTATTGTACACATCCAGAATGCGAGATTCCACATGTAGTGGAGTCGTATTAGGCTCAGTCATTTCAAATTTGTGTTAAAGTTTGGTTTACACTTCCAAGTTGAAGTTTATGGTCTATAGAACAAATTGAGTTCGAGTGTCAAACACACAGATAACAAAATGGCCTGCTGGGGGCGCTCTAAAATGTATAAACTGCTATAAGTTTTGATTAGTTTAACCAAATGTAACATATGAGGTATGCATGGATTCAGCATTAAGTGGAGAAACTGGTGGGCTAAGTATTTGGTCACCAAATTAAAGACACACTGTGTAATAAACACACTTTTAGCCCATGGACAGCAAAATTCAGGGGTTTTTTTAAGATAAAGGGTGGAAATGCCCCCAAAGTTGCAATGAAACATAATTTATTGTTACAAGCTATTGTAAATAAAGCCTGGGATATCATTCAACTTGATTTGTTCAGAATATCCCTGAAGCACACAGATACTTAGGATACCTATACACAAATATGGCTGCATAAAGCCTATGTCATACTTAGCACCCAACTTGCAACTTTGAGTTTATGAATTTAGGATCATGAGTAACAGCTTTTTTTTCAATCAAGCCATCATTTTATTCACAAAAAACTTTATATCTAAAAGAAAGTAAATCAATAATAATAATAATAATAATAATGACAATGATAAGGATAATGATGATGATGATATACTATGAGGAACAACAGTTTTTACGGCATTCAAAAACAAACAGAAGACATATGGCTAACATTTATCCCAATACTCCACTCTACAATAACTATGACAGAGAACAGATACAATAACAGTCAGTGGTCAGTCTTAGAAATTGCATGTGCACTTGCACAGACGTGTGCACTTTAACTCTGCCTTCATGCACTTGCACCAAGATCTGGCAGGTGTATTTGTACAAGTACTAGTACAGCTGCACTTCACCTCTAGTTGGAATACATCTTTGGCAACGGCATCTTTGGTAGTGTAGTCCAAATCTGGGAACTGTCCATTTGTTACCAGATTGGCAGGCATTTCTGGCAAATGCAGATCATAAATTTTTTTATTCCTGTCAACTGTGCTGGTAACAAATGGACAGTTCCCAGATCTTCATAACAGCAGATGATTGTGTCTTCCATGTATGAAATAGTCCTATAGTATTATTCAGTATGCTTGCCAAAGGCCTCTGCTTGCCCCCAGCAAGCATACTAATTGTTGTCCGACAGTTTATTATTTAGTATGCTTGCGGGAAAGCATACTAATTGTTCATCGACAGTTTATTATTATTCTACGTTTTTTTCCATTCACCTCCATTCATTAGTATGGTGGCTTTGAATCGTTGCAGCGTTAGAGATAGAGACACGGTTTGAGTGCCAAAACGAACAGCTTGTTTTTCGCCTGGCCTACCCCCTTTCATCCGTTCACCAGATTTGTTTTCCTCAGTTTTCTCTCTGTTTTCCCCCTCATTGAAATGAATGGTAGAATGGTCAAGCTGAAGATGTCACAAACTGTGGCAGTTAGAGTGAGAGGTGACCTGTCCTGGGGTTTTTAACCCTCTGGGCGCCACAGGCGACTTTTGTCGACGAGATGCCGTATTGATTACAACGGCCGTTTTTTTTCAAATAGGATATCAAATGTAGTTCAACTTCCACTCCATTGGGTGGCAGACATGTAGTACTTCAGTTCTAAACACATTGGGACGCCTTATATGGTATTTTGTTTAAGAAAACTACAAAACTACAAACCTCGGACATTGCGGAAGTAACTTCTCCCATGTGAAACAACGCGAAAGACGGAAGCAGCCTTGTAGTGACATTACGTGGATAATTCTACTGAATAAACGACCAAATGCACTCAAATGGTAACTTGTCATGATTGTACATATGTATTCATCATATATTTCGCCCCTAAATGAGGTAATATGCAAACAGGAGTGTATTTTCTGCCGCGTTATACTTCCCATGTTACTGTTGCCTGAGGGAAACTATCGACAGCCTATTCGTCGATCATGGGGACTGTAACAAGAAAACCCTTCATTCATTCACTTGTAAGTACACAATAGAAGTGTTCGTTTCTGCAGGAGACTTGTATATTGAGGAAGGGAAGGTTTTCCGATCGAGATGCGATGTAATTTCGTGCTGCTTTGTACTGTTGCTATGCTGGTGACGTTCATTGCAACGGCAGGGGAATGAAGCAATGCGTCTATAATTTGCCTGTTACAGAGTCAATATTCATCATCTGGAGGGTGACAGTGGTCAGGATGTTTGTAGAAGAGCTTGTATACTAAGTAGAAAAGTAAATGAAGACAAAAGAAGTGCGCATATTCCTGCCAACAGTGGGGGATGGAGTGAGAGGAGTATGCGCCCGAGACACAGAGGTCTCGTGCGCATTCTACTCGGTGCAAAACGGAAGCATAGTTCACGCTACTCGACACTGTTCCTGCCGACTGCAGGTCTAAATAAATAGCAATGCTATTCTAATGATATAATAATAGTAATAATTATGTCCAATTGCGACCTGACTGAGTCTATTTGCAACAAAAAAGTGTGATACCCGCTGGGGTTTGGTGCATCAGAAAGACATGGGCGATATAGGCTAGGTAACCAACCCCCCCCCCCCACACACACACACACACACACACACTTTCCTTATATCACCTATTTGTATATCAGTAAATGTAACACTGGGTTTGAATAGATATTTGCACAAGTTTTTAGACATGTAGCCCATACCCAGAGTCCTTCAGGGTGTACGCTGACAGGCCTACTGTAGGCTACTGTAGGCCTGCTGTACTTGGTTCAAAGACACACAAATGGACAAAATGCACATAATACCCCTAGTGTGGATAGAATCTGTATGCTGGGCATTGCTGTGAAGGGTGTCCATGCACTAAAAAATAACTTGTCACCTTCATAGACCAGTCCCTACAGGCAAAACGGCAACCGTCCATTCACTTGTGTTTGTCACTATGCTACATTGTTGCACTATATTAGTTACAAATTACACTTTTAGTGTACAATTTATTGCTTTCTAGACCAAAATGTATTCACAGAACATAATAGTGAAGGTGTCTGGGGAAGTTTTATAAATTAAATTAGATAAATTATTAAAAATATCCAATAACTCATTATAAATTCAAAATGGCCGACACCATATGACGTCATAATATGCAAATTAGATGGGATAATTTACTCCCAAAATAAACTTTGGGTCATCCTCAATATTTGTCTCATTAATTGTCAGGCTCTATCTATTACCCATGTTAAGCCACAGCCTTTTGAATATAACATGTCAAAATCATCAGTTTTGGGCAAAAACCTGTGGCGCCGAGAGGGTTAATAGAATAAAATAAACCACTTCACCTTTCGACTAGGTAAAGGCATTGTCAGAGAGGTCTTGGCTCTGAATACAAACTGTGTTAAGATCATTAGCCAACTCTTAAAAATGTTTGAGAGGGAGCAGTTTTAAAATCCCTACGATGTGACCCCATTCACAATGTGTGAACAGCTCAGCGCATAGGCCTGAATATGTCCACTTTTTGACTGAACCATTTGGCCTAGAAAAGTGATCTCAGCTTTGACATGAAGAACAGGGTTATGCCATTTGTGTGTCAATATCATTTGACAACTTGTAAAACTTTTGGAGATAAGGCTGCACATATTACTCAGCTATTGACTGCCAAACTGTCACCTTTAGAATCTTCATTCATACACACACACAGCCTTGTATAACCTGGACAACCGTGGCCTAATATGCTGCTGTGGCCACTCTATACAGTAAGTGGCAGTGGCCTACTGGGTATCAGGTGTTCGTCTGTCAGAGGGTTGCAGGTTTGAATCCCACCCTTACCTCTCCCTACCCATTGCTGAAAGGCACCTCCATACATGCACATGCCAGCACACACACACACACACACACACACACACACACACACACACACACACACACACACACACACACACACACACACACACACACACACACACACACACACACACACACACACACACACACACACACACACAGAGCTCTATCTCTTTCCCTCGTGTTTCTGTGTGTGTATACGACAGCTCTGTATGTGTGTGTATGTGTGTGTGCAGAAGCCACAAGCATACTAATAGCATTGTCTCTCCGGAAATGCAGTCTTAATAATAATAATAATAATAATAATAATAATAATAATAATAATAATAATAATAATAATAATAATAATAATAATAATACTATTGATTTATTTTCTTCCAGATATATTTTTTTGTGATTTTATGTGTTAATAGAGTATGGCTTGATTGAAAAAAGCTGGTACTCATGATCCTAAATTCATAAACTCAAAGTTGCAAGCTGGGTCGTAAATATCACATGGGCTTTATGCAGCCATATTTGCGTATAGGTATACTAGGTATCTTTGTGCTTCAGGGATATTCTGAACAAATCAAGTTGAATGATATCCCAGGCTTTATTTACAATAGCTTGTAACAATAAATTATGTTTCATTGCAACTTTGGGGGCATTTCCACCCTTTATCTTAAAAAAAACCCTGAATTTTGCTGTCCATGGGCTAAAAGCGTGCTTATTACACAGTGTGTCTTTAATCTGGTGACCAAATACTTAGCTCACCAGTTTCTCCTCTTAATGCTGAATCCATACATACCTCATATGTTACATTTGGTTAAACTAATCAAAACTTATAGCAGTTTATACATTTTAGAGCGCCCCCAGCAGGCCATTTTGTTATCTGTGTGTTTGACACTCGAACTCAAATTGTTCTATAGACCCTAAACTTCAACTTGGAAGTGAAAACCAAACTTTAACACCAATTTGAAATGACTGAGAAAAATTGCACATGCCTACGACTCCACTAATGTGAATTGGACCCAGTAGTGGTGCTATACCATGTTCTGAATGCCTCAGTCATGGTTGGGAAGTGGGCGGGGCACAGTTCTATGATCAGGTTACCTCTGTCAGTTCTATGGCCATGGAGAAGAGCAAAGGTTAACCAAAAATGATAAATAAGGACGGGACAATTTGTAAGGGGTATTAAACACCAGGGCGGTAAAGCGTCGCGGAATGGCCACGTTTTCTACCGCCGTCTGTGAAAATACATTGAAACATATCTGTCCTTACACACCAACCGGCGGTAGTCGAGCGTATTTTTCACGCCGGCGACCAGCGGTGTCTCATTCAAATGAATGGCAGAGTAGCATGCTAGCTTTGGCTGTGGGGAGGGTTTTGAACAGGACTTGCCACGCACGCCGACACTGTCAGTGTGAAAGGCAGAGAAAAACACGCCGGCCAAAACTAAACAGAAAGACCGCGTTCGTCCCGTGACCGTTCTGTTCCGCCTTGGTATGTTTTGGCCTAAGGAGGTACACTGACCAAATAACTGCCCCACCCCCTTCCATCCTCCTCCATGATTGATATGATGACAATGCAATACTTCCTCTGCCTGACATTGTGAGCTGCTTCTGCACTGACTGATGAAATGAAATCATTATAATATATAATAAATCAAGAGTAGGCTATCACTGCTTACCCATGCAGACAGCTTTAGACTCATAACAACTTCGACATTTGGAACTATCCGAAGTGGGCATGGTTAATAGTTTTCTCGCTCAGACTTGGATTGTTGTTTCTTAATGCATGATGGCAGATCACGGAATTTCATGCAGTAGCTCAATGACTAGAAAGCAGCATATTTCCTTTCTTTGGTTGAAAATTCCTCCTCTTTACGTGACATCAGGTCTTAGGTAAATGGAGGAAATCAAACTGTTCTTTGTTTTTAATTGTGAACCAGTTGTAAGGGCCGTTCACACACATCGCTGCTATTTACTAGCTTCTTGCTTGCTCGCCTACTTGCCTCTCTTTCATGGAACGTTCGCTGAAAGTTCCCGCGGCTTTAACTGCCAATTAACAGGCGTGAAGTACCGAACTCTGCCTTCCAATTGGTTACTCGCTTACTCGCCTCGCTCAAAGATAAAATATTTTCAACTCGGGATCCGCCCACATCGCATCGCTTGTACAGTACTCGCCTGCTAGTCTCACTGGAACACATTGACATTCTATTGAGTTCATTCGCTGAGCGAGTAACTAACAGCGACGTGTGTGTACGGCCCTTTACAGTGATGGCTTTTAGCGAACTCAAATTACTTTTGGACATAACGCGTGCCGCCGCGTGCCACCCATGGTGCCATGACCCTGTAGCACTGACTGAGAGATATCTCTGAAATCTAACGCAAAGCTCGCAGAGCTCACAGAGATGACTAAATACCACCAAAAATCCAAGGAAAAGTGTCAAGTTTGGCAGAAGGGGGATAGCCTAATTGCATTGATCTGGCTTTGTTGCAAGCTGTCCAAGATCATAGTGTCACGGGACGTAGCACTTTTCGCAAACTAATGGCTCGTTCAAAATGTTGAGAATCCCAAGAAAGCCGACCTAAAACTCGGGGATAGAGGGCGGGAACATTTCGTGACGCAATGTCAGATTGCTAATTATCGAGGTTGATCTCAGGCGGAAGTATATAACAATGAGTTCCCGAGCTTATGTTTTGTGTGACGACACACGCATCATCAACATGGCGCCCATGCATGCAAATGGCATGCAAACAGTGTCATAAATGCTAAAATAGCACCTTGGTATCACTATCAACATCACCAGTTAATGTCATTCAATAGCAGATATTCAATAGCAGACTGGCACATATGCCAGTGATGCTGGTCTCTGACTGTTTAATTTTGCTTACTTCAGCTAAAATTATATGTCATGGATGTGGAGGGCTCAAGTGGAGGTGAAAAAAAGAAAAGAGGTTAAAAACAAAACAGGCATGCTTCTCGATTGTTCCTGGAACTGTGGCGTTCATGAGCCAAACTCCAGAACTCGGTTGTCATGTGAGCAGTGTCGTCAGCTGTCTCGAGAGGTCCCGAGCCCATGAAGGCACCATATAACCCTGACAGGACTCTGAGTTTTTCCGAGATGTGGCGGGACATAGCAAAGGTGTGGCGGGCCGCCGCACTGAAATGAACGTAGTGGAAACTCTGGGTTGTTGTCGAGACATCTTGATGAAATAAATTAAAATGTCCAAATCATGACACAAACTTTTGACTGCAAATTTTGTCATTCATGTCCATCAGAACTCCCAAAATCACACATTGCAGGGTATAGATTCGAAATATGACGCTTTAACATAAAAAACGTATTTTTTTATACATTGGTATACAACGCATGGGCGTGAAAAACGTATTATTATGCGCTCATTACTCAATGTGTTAATTACCACATGCTCTCCTCCTGATACTAAAACACATGAGGAGTCCTATAATAATTCTATCAAATGTCCATCTTGCACAAATAAACATGTAACCACAGAAAACACTTAATGCCACCCCAATGAAGAATAGTTATATTTTTACATTCACATACAGGGAATACAAGTAGTGAAATGGAAACAATGGAACAGTGAAATGAAACAAAAACAGTTGTCCATTACACATGTTAGAAGTGAAAACTGGTGGTGAGAGTTTCATGGTTTGGGACTGTTTCGCTGCCTCATGACATGGACAACCTGCTAGGAATGAAGGAAGCATGGATTCTGCTCTCTATGAACAAATCCTGAAGGATAATGTCCAGCCATAAGTTTGTGACCATTAATTTGTGTTCATGCGTGGAGATCTTCCACTGTAGCTGATTTGAAAACAATTATGCAAAGAAGAGTTTGACAAAATTACACCACAGCGATGTGACAGACTCTATGCCAGTTGTAGAAAACACTTGACTAAAATTGTTGCTCCTGGAGTTGGTTCAACAAGTTATTAGGTTTAGGGGGGTCATTACTTTTTCTGGTTTGTGTGTTGACTCGAGAGTTATCTCTATCTACCATTTCAATGTACTTGTCTTGAAATGCTTCAGAGTGACAAATACAATAATAGTTAAGAAATTAGTAAGGGGGCAAAAAAATTGCATATCACTGGATGTTATTTAGAAATGCACCCCAGTTTTGGTGTTCGGTGGAGGCGGGCAGTGGGGATGGAGGCAGGAGGAGGCGGGGGATGCAGGGGCAGGACAGTGCCATGGTCAGACTAGTTTTGAAAACGGAACATTGTTGTAATTTTAAACTACTGGCCGGCAATTGTTTTTGCCAGCAATTTGTTGTAATTTTACAACAATTAGCTGGCAATTATTATTCCCCATCAATTAGCTGCAAATTTCTGTCAGAAATGTTTTGTGTGTGTGTGTGTGTGTGTGTGTGTGTGTGTGTGTGTGTGTGTGTGTGTGTGTGTGTGTGTGTGTGTGTGAGAGAGAGAGAGTGTGTGTGTGTTTGTAATATTGCCTTCTTGTGTTGTTTTCCAGACCAGAGAAGTTCAGGCCAGTGTCTCCAGTGCCCAGCTGTGTGTCCATGAAGAGTAACTGGTCCATGAGGGCGCCACCAACCTTCAGCAGTGGACCTCTACAGTCTGATCCATTGTACGATTTTCATTTTTCATATTAAGGTTCACTCACACAAAATTCAACAGTCTATATCCCACCTCATGTGACTATGTTTTGGCTAGGATCACAAGGTCAGTGACTCCAGTGCCCAGCTGTGTGTCCATAAAGACTGATTGCCCCCCCTCTCTCTCCATATCTCCATATTCAGACTACAGAAGACTACTCTGAGGTCATTGTCTCCAGTACCTAGCTGTGTATCCATGAAGAGTAATTGTTCCATGAGAGAGCCCCCAACCTTCAGCAGTGGACCTCCACAGTCTGACTCAAAGTAAGATATTGTGTGTGTGTGTGTGTGTGTGTGTGTGTGTGTGTGTGTGTGTGTGTGTGTGTGTGTGTGTGTGTGTGTGTGTGTGTGTGTGTGTGTGTGAGTGAGTGAATGTGAGAGAGATAATTTACAGATGGGTATTTTCGTTTATCAACACAGTGTGGAGGGGCAAGACACTGACAGCTAATCGCGTGAGCTAATTAACTGACAGTGGTTTCCAACAATCAGGTTGAGTTGTGTTGTGCAGCTAGTTTCGCACAGTCAGGAGAAACATTTTTTTAGAACCAATGTATAGAGACAAATAGATATTTTGGCTAGAGCGTATCATTTGCTATTGTGTTCCAGACCAGAGATGCCCAGTCCAGTGTCTCCAGTGCCCAGCTGTGTGTCTGTGAGGGAACCCCCAACCATCAGCAGTGGACCTCCACAGTCTGACTCAAAGTGAGATATTTTGAGTGTGTCTGTGTCTGTGTCTTTGTCTATGTCTGTGTCTTTGTCTATGTCTGTGTCTGTGTCTGCGTGTGTCTGTGTGTCTGTGTGTCTGTGTATCTGTTTGTCTGTGTGTTGTAAGGCGCATGCGGTACTTCAGATTAATGTAAAATTAAATTAACTGTATGAATACTGGACATAATTACACCCATCACAACATTTAAGAATGCACATGTTGAAATATATTAAGTAATAGTTTTAGAAAGGAAAGCCTTTGAAAGTTCCTTTTAACCTTCAGGTGATTTTCTACTGTTCATGCCGGCAACTTTAGGCAAGGAGGACTATCAGAGGTTCTCCTACAGTTGCAAACTGAAAACACTTTGAGAAAATTATTTGTACATTGCAGTGTGTCTTGAATCGTAAGGTGCATTAGTAATGGATTGTTATTATTACAACGATTGTTTTTTTTCTTTGTAGTATGTTCAGGAACATTCTAAACAACAGTCAATCCAGGTGTGGTCTATGTGAGCAGCTACTGAGTTCCCCAGTCATCACCACCTGTGGACACAGTTTCTGCAGGCAGTGCATCAGCAACTACTGGGCCCAGTCTGGTCCATCAGGAGACTACAGCTGCCCCCAGTGCACACAGAGATGCAGAACACAACCTGTTATCAACCCTGACACAACCATGGCACAACCCCTCCTGCATTCACATGGACCTATAGCACAAACTCTTCCATACACAAGCATTGTGCAACCCAATGTATACCCCTCTGCGTATATTGCGCCTCGTAACCTATACCTCTCTCAAGCCGCTGTACAATCTACTGTAAACCCATCTGCAACCATGGTACAGCCTACTGTAAATCCTAATGCAATCATAATGCAACCTTCTGCACACATTTATGCATCCAAGGCACAACATGCGCTATACCATTCTGCAACCGTGACACAACCCACTGCAAACCCATCTGCAACCATGCAAGATCCCTACCTTTACCACCACAATAAAATGCTGGATCTCCATCTCTCCAGACCTCCATCATTGCCCCACGTGTCTCCATACCAACATACATACCTGCAGCAGCATCCTCTGTACTCAGAGATGGGACAGGATCGTCTAAATCCACATATGCCTATGGCACAGTCCTCTCCACAGCCTCCTGAAGTCATTGCACAATGTCCTCTATATCCACACTCGGAGATGGGGGAGGGTCCTCTACATCCTCACAAGCGTGCAGCACAGCCTTGTCCACAGCCTCCTTTAGTTCAGCACACAGCAGCCAGCAACCACGTCCTGACTGATCATGCTCCAGCTAAAAGGGCAAGACTAGCAGGTGAGTTGTACTATATTTAATTTTAAAATAATATTTTGTTTTCACTAATAGAAATGACAACAATGCAATTACAATTACAAATTTCTTAAGAATATAAGGTAATGTATTATTTTCAAGATTAAACTGACTTTCTTTGTTTTTATGCCATAAGGCAACTGTGACCTCAATATTGTACTGATGAGCCATAAAGCCAAAATGAAGAAGCGGTTTGAGAGTATATCTGAAGGCATCATAAGGCAGGGGACCCAAACACTACTGAACAAGATCTACACAGAGCTCTACATTACTGAAGGAGAGAGTGAAGACGTGAATAACGAACATGAAGTTTGGCAGGTAGAAGCAGCATCCCGACCACAAACTACAGATGACACAGCCATCAACTGCAATGACATCTTCAAGCCATTACCTGGACAGGAGGGACACATAAGAACTGTCATGACAAAGGGGATAGCTGGCATCGGAAAAACAGTCTCAGTGCAGAAGTTCATCCTTGACTGGGCAGAGGAGAACGCTAATCAGGATGTGGATTTCATGTTTGTGCTTCCATTTCGTGAGCTGAATTTAGTCAAAGATGCCCAATGCAGTCTTCACAGGCTCCTGCTTGACTTCCACCCTGAGCTTAGTGTGTTGGACAATAGTGAATACAAAGATTGCAACATCATATTCATCTTTGATGGTCTGGATGAGAGTCGACTTCAACTGGATTTTCAAAAGAATGACAAGGTTTCAGATGTAACACAGTTGTCACCTGTGAATGTGCTGATGACGAGCCTCATTCAAGGAGCCCTGCTTCCCTCGGCTCGAATCTGGATAACCTCCAGACCAGCTGCAGCCAATCAGGTCCCTTCCCAGTGTGTGGACCTGGTGACAGAAGTACGCGGGTTCAGTGACCCACAGAAGGAAGAATACTTCAGGAAGAGGATCAATGACCACAGTCTAGCCGACAGACTTATCACACACATTAAAGCATCCAGAAGCCTCTTCATTATGTGCCACATGCCAGTCTTCTGTTGGATTGCTGCCAGTGTCCTTCAACAGATACTGGACGAAGAAGATGGGAGGGAAGCTCCTAAAACTCTGACAGAGATGTTCATCCACTTCTTGCTCATCCAGACCACCAGGAAGAACCAGAAGTATCAAGAGGAAACTGAAGCAGATAGACAGAGGCTTCTTGAGTCCCACAAGAGTGTCATTCTGAAACTGGCAGAGCTGGCCTTCACACACCTGGAGAATGGCAATCTCATGTTCTATGAAGACGACCTGAGCAAGTGTGGCATTGATGTCAGTGAAGCATCAGTGTACTCTGGAATGTGCACTGAGATCTTCAAGGAGGAATGTGTGTTTGAACACCAGAAGGTCTACTGCTTTGTCCATTTGAGCATCCAAGAGTTTCTGGCTGCTCTGCATGTGTTCTCATCTTACTTAAATAAGAATGTGGAGGTCTTGGGACAGTTTGTGAAAAGAAATACCAGCATAACAGCATTGCCACTTGATGAGCTGTTGAAGAGTGCAGTGAACAAAGCTTTGGAAAGCAAGAATGGACATCTTGATTTGTTTGTTCGTTTCCTTCATGGCATTTCCCTCACGTCAAATCATGGACTCATGCTTGGCCTCCTGACACACACCCACAGCAGCTCGGAGAGTGTGGCAAAAACAATCAAGAACCTGAAGGTGATGCAGAGACAAAACATCTCCCCCGAAAGATGCATCAATCTATTCCACTGCCTGGTTGAAATGCATGACTCGTCTGTC
The DNA here is from genome assembly GCF_034702125.1 of Engraulis encrasicolus. NCBI lineage: Eukaryota > Metazoa > Chordata > Actinopteri > Clupeiformes > Engraulidae > Engraulis > Engraulis encrasicolus. The sequence goes on from NC_085871.1 coordinate 41,692,987, forward strand.
CATGATGAAATACAGGCTTACCTCAAGGCAGAGAAGGGATCAGTCAAACAGCTTTCACTGGCCCACTGCTCTGCCTTGGCTCATATGCTTCTTATGTCTGATGAGGTGCTGGATGAGTTTGATCTGAAGAAATACAAGACCACTGATGAAGGTCGCAGGAGACTGGTCCCAGTTGTACGATGCTGCAGAAAAGCAATGTGAGTTAATCTGTGCAATTAAATTCAAAAGTAAAGTTCAAAACTTGTTGCCATAAACCAAGGGTGTCAAAATCAAGCTCATCGTGGGCCAAATCACAGACTAAATCCATTTACACCTAAGGCACCTTCAAAAGATGCTTTCTAAATGCCTAAGCCCTTTTTGGGAAAATAAGCCTTTGAAAACGTACTTATCTCAGCCTCTGACGCACATACGTACAAATATTAAATTAGTTGCATTTAAAAGACCCAGACCTTGCATTAGAATGTGTTCATTCAGCTCTAACACCCACTTTTTAAATAAAAGATTAAAAAGAATGAATCTTTAAAAAGAAGAATATCTTGAGCCTGAAGGATGTGTCCATGCAGCATCATGTGCCTGGGTCAATGTTGCATATACGCAACATCCAGCATCAATGGGTTAAACTCTAAATTTATTTTAAAAACGCATGGAAAAGATGCATTTGCTCATTTGTGCTTAAATCAAATTTCACAAACACTTGTTCCCATAATATACCAGTATGTACTGTATATGGTTGTTCAAATGTGCTGCTGTCAAAAATGTACTCAGCCTCCAAGTGTGCTAGTGGTCCCATTTCTAATGATAAGGGACTGTTATAATGTCACATTATCAATTGTGCAGTATTGACTACTTTCTTTTACGATCATGTGTGAATTTGCACGTTTTGAAAGTCTTGCTGTAGGCGCATCAGATGAGGATTATTATAAAATGTTAAATATTTCATACAATATAGCTCTGATTCATATTATGCTGCCTTCAAAATATTTGGTTACTATATCTATTGCAGCCTATGCACAAACTTAAGTAATGAATGGAACAAATTACTCATTCCCGTTTTCTCTGACAGACTTTCTGGCTGGAAGCTAACAAAGACATCCTGTGAGACTGTGGCCTCAACTCTGCAGTCTCCAAACTCCCCCTTAAGAGAGCTGGACCTGGGTCTGGCTGACCTGCAGAATTCATTACAGACGTTACTGTCTGCTCTTCAGAGTCCACACTGTAAACTGGAGACATTGAGGTCAGTAACTCTGGCAAGTGACTGGATTAGTAAATGTTGTTCACTACATGTACATCTATAAGGATTGTTTAGTAACTATTGACCTATGATATGAATGGGGTGAAGAATATACTGCATTATTTTTTGCTCTCTCTGCCTCAAATGTTCTCGGTCACCATCATCTGAGTAAGATGCACATATTGGCTATTAGGGCTGGGAATCGATCCAAATTTCCTGGATCGATTCGATTCTGATCCAGCAGGTCACGATCTAATTCGATCCACGATCCAATCGGATTCGATTCGATTCGATATCGATCTTCTGTATTGCTGGGTTGTCATTTCAACCCATTTATGCCTAGAATTCTAAGACCGGCTGTAAAAACCTAAGTATCTCAGCCTTTGCTGCCCACACAAACATGAAATAGCATGGTAGCCTATATGAATGTGAAAGAGAGCTACAGGATGTGTTTGAGAAAATAGCGCATATATCATCTGCAAAAGATCGATCCACAAAGTTGTGAATCGATATCACACTTTTCGAACATGAGTCAATATTGCATCGCGATTCGATCTTTTGAAGACTTTCAAAGCTTGTCAAAGAGGTGCATATGTTTTTTATGAAGGGTGGGTGATATTTTCTTCGTATTTTTCCATAATTGTGCGGCATAGTAATATATGGAAATATGCTGCATCACAAAAATGTATCATATTGCTGTGATAAAATAGAGGGACTGGTATAATTTCAAACTGCTTTAAATTGCTGGTTGAATTAAGAAGTGATCAAACAATAACTAAATCATTAGGTAGGTAACATTTTATTGTTCTAGTTTAAAGTTTAATGTTAGCATGTACATAATTGTCTGCATGGTGAAATTACATGTTTCTTTCTCCTTGTAGACTTGGTGGTTGTCAGCTGTCGGATGAATCCTACAAAGCTCTGGCCTCTGCCCTGCAGTCCTGTGTCTCCCTGACAGAGCTGGATCTGGCTGATAATAACATGAGTGTGCATGGAGTCCAGCTTCTATATGCAGCATTACACCACACCAACAGCAAACTGCAGACATTAAGGTACTCGGCTTTCTTCTTTTTTCCAGTCTTCGAAAAGCATCTGAAATATGTTGTGGCACATTTAATTGGACTGGACTAATCTGGACTTACTGAGCCTTTTTTGCTTTACAGACTCTCTGATAAGTCCCTTGAGTTTGTGGTCCATGCTCTGCAATCAGCAAACACCCTGCTGGAGATGGATCTGAGTAACAATGCCTTGGGAGATTCTGGAGTTGAATTCATCTGTAAGGGGCTGGCTAGTCCTCAGTGTAAGCTGCAGACATTAAGGTAGGTGGTCATTGTCTTACCCATTAGTCTCTTCCATGTGGCATCCTTCTACCACCAGAAACACATGGACATCCAACATGTCTGCCCAACATTATGTATTTGACCTCTTATCTACAGTAGACACACAGTGAGCACACAAATTATTTTCAACAAATTTTCTGGGTTACCATTGGGCCCTTTCCACCAAGCAGTACGGTACGCTATTGTGTGTGTTTCCATGGCAAGATATTCTTAACCATACCCAATTACGTGTACCAAACAGTACTGTTTATGGCACCCTCGAGAAGGGGTACATCATAGTCAAATACAGTACACATCTTGTCAGATACGCATCTTGGTGATGATGACAACACTGATATTTACATTGCTCCCTTACCAAGCTGCCTGGAAACCCTCAATCATGGTCTGATTAAATTAACAACTTTCTGTCATAAAACCTTCTATACTAATATAACAGTCAGGGTTTTACTACCCCCCCCCAGTAATTCTTGAATCAAAGATGAATATTTGACAGAGGAGAGAGAGGCTGCGGGTGCGATGGGACAGATGGGTGGTATTTTCAGTCTATTTTGCCATATAAATGCAGCATAAGGCATCACAAAAATATGTGGTATATTGCTGACTACACAGTAAATCACACAATGGCAAAATCATGAAAAACTGGAGAGACTGATATAAATTCAAACTGTTTTCGTTTGCTGGTTGAGTTCAAACATTAACGAAGAAATCAAGTAGGAAATACACCAACCATTTTATTGTTCTAGTTTAAAGTGTAATGTTAGCATGTGCATTATTTTCTGAATGACATGTTTCTTTTTCCTTGTAGACTAGTTTGATGTCATGTACATTATTTTGCAAAGTACTGTTCTCTGCCCAGCAGTCCTGTGTCACTATAAATTATTATTTTGAAGAAGAAAAGTAATTTGTGTTGTTTACATATTGAGCCTTTTATTACTTTACAGACTGTCTGGTTGTCAGCTCACTGATAAATCCTGTGAGGTTGTGGCCAATGCTCTACAATCAGCAAACACCCTGCTGGAGATGGATCTGAGTAACAATGCCTTGGGAGATTCTGGAGTTGAATTCATCTGTAAGGGACTGTCTAGTCCTCACTGTAAGCTGCAGACATTAAGGTAGGTGGTCATTTTTTTACCCATTAGTCTCTGCTATGTGGCATTCCATCTGCCACCCGAAACACATGGACATCCAACATGTCTGTCCAACATTATGTATTTGACCTCTTATCTACAGTAGACACACAGTGAGCACACAACTTATTTTCTGTCACATGAAGTAGCTGCACACAATATAATTTTTTTGGAGGTTGTAGATGGAGATTCCTGGCTTAGCAATTTAACCAATGCTACCCAAGGCTATTTAATTGTAATAGTAATGCAACGTTTAATTGTAAATTAGCACATGAAGCAAAGTGCTGTGTATGCACTATGTTATAATGCAGTGTGTATGTAGGGAAGATAGCAGGTGGTTGGACTGTATATTAGATTAAGAGGTTGCGCCGTTCAGTAATTTCATCGAACACAATCAAGGAGTGCCGGCCAGAGCACCACTTAAGGCCAGAAGGATGTTGAATGGGGGGTTTGGTATGAAAGGATGACGCCAGACGGGTTGATTCAAGTTAACTTCTTCTATTAAACTTCAATTGGTATCATAACATGGGTGTGTGTTTGTGTGATCCTAAACAAAGCAAATAAAATACAACAAATCAGATGCTGCCTGTGGCATTACTATAACATTCACACCACACTAAGTTCCATACTAAACATTAATATGAATAACTGAGGTATATAAACCGGAACTACAAAGGCAACATGTGATTTAGGCAGGTTTGACACAATCTACCAAATAACTAACGGATTACTCACAAATATACAGAAATATGCATCAATTCTAACATAACATTATCTAAACTATAATACTGTATAAGGTTACTTACTGCGGTCATTTATGCACACAAACACAGGATTCCTTAAGATAAAAGGAGGAAACATTCAGAAGGCAAAATCAATGCATCCAGAGAGGATCTATGGGTAGTACGAGAGAGGAATCTTGCGACTTTTTCCGGGTGGTACTGTCCACTAAGTGGCGCCATCCAGACAGCGCAGAGGAGCGCCAAAGAGCGCAGAGGCTGTTAGAATGAATGGGGTCTCATGTGACTCAATCACAGATGCTGCCATTGCTTTGGGAGAGAATTGGTATCATCGCTGGCTAACGAGGCTAACGTGATATTATCAAACTTTCTCAAAACGCATCCTTTGCCTTGATTTTGCTCTAGAGTGACTGTATTTCATCCCAAACATGCAAAAATGAGGCAAACTTGTTCCAACTCCGGATAAATCCTTTAATAGCGAGTGGCAAGGCTGTTCTATAAGGGCTGTGATGCATCTGAACCAAAGAAACTCAACAGAAGAACAATCTCTTGGGGGGAAATGCATTGGCCACGGTGTAGTACGGGGGCGTTGCCTGAGGACACAGATGGATGGAAAATTAACTCCCTTGCGCATGGTCATTGGTCAGTGGGTGCGATTCCCTACTCCCTTGCACATGATCAGTGGGGGCGACACCATGATGGATAATTTGTGGCCAAATTAACGGCAGCTGTTCAAGTTCAAGTAGCTTTTATTTGTCCCAGTTGGGCAATTGTTTTGCAGCAGTAGTAGCACACAGACATGTTGGTCAGCAGTAATTGCTGGGGGTAATTAAGGACAGCTGACAAACATTCACGCTGTCCTATGACCTGTTCCACACTCCGACTCTCGGAAGTGTCATTGCATGCTTCCCAGGTGCTTCCAATACTGACCGTAGAAGAAGAATAACATTTCCGTACTCCCCTCGCCATCATTTCGTACTACGCTGTTATGACGTGAGTAAGCCCTCTTGTCTCAAGCCTCTTTGATCTGAACTAAAACAAAGATGGAGGAATGCGTGATGTCAGATCCTGAAACTAGCGATGTCAAAATAAGAGTCCTATCGCTAAACTAAGGAAGTGCATGAAAATAACCAGTGAAAACTACTGAATGTCCATAGCCTTTTCTACAGTGTAGATACCAGTAAGATTTTACAAAATTGTTTTTTGTTAGGTAGGTTGAGATATGATTTTAAATTGGTGCTCGCTTTTGTTTTACCACCAGAATCTCTGGTACCCAGTCACTGGTCCTAGGAGGCCATTCAGTCCCAAGTAGAGACCAGTCCTTTGGTGCATTAGATGCATCCTACTTGAGACATCATTCAGTGGGTAACCTAATAGCAGTGACAGTATGAGGATTTAAACCTGAGCTCCAGAGTATAGGCCAACATTCTGAATCATATGTGTTTAACTCTATTAATCTAAGGTGACAGACGAACACAGGTTACTTGCACAAACTGGTCATTCAATTTTAGAAGGAATAAGAGTGTGATATGAACTGTATTTTGGAGGTGCTGAAAGGTAATCACATTCCTCTTTCCTTTGAAAAAGGCTCAACCGGTGTGACCTCTCCAAAGCCAGCTGTGACATGATGGCATCAGTGCTGCAGTGGCCATCTTCCCCTCTGCGAGAACTGGACATGAGTGACAACGACCTGCAGGACGGAGGAGTGGAGCTGCTCTGTGTGGGACTGAGACATCCACAATGCAAACTAGAGACACTCAGGTGAATAGTGTGACATTTGCACAATGTTATGAAATCAAGGCTTACAGTATATCACGAAAGTGAATACACCCCTCACAGTTTTGCAGAGTTTTGAGTATATCTTTTCATAGGAAAGCATTACAGAAATGTAACTTTGACACAATGATTAGTGACCTTTTAACAACATATTTAACCACTTAAATTTTTTGTTCACTCGGAAAAAAACAAAATACAGCCATTAATGTTTGAACATGTACTCACAAAAGTGAGTACACCCCAGATTAAAATCCGGTAGAGAAGGGGCTATGTTGGCTCGAATCGTCTCGAAATGAAACGAAATGAAAAGGGATGACAAGGGAGGTCATCAGTGTGCGTTTCAACCTTTCTTTGCATTGAACTTTTAAATTTTGAGTCTGCATCTGGCTTAAATAGATTGGTGTGACATTTGAATGCAATCCTATGGAGAATATCATGATCTGCTTCAGTAGTCACAGTGCATGTTGACATGCATGTTTCTTTTAGGTGTATTTCAGATTGCCAATGTTGACAGCATTCATGCATCCCCAAACCATGTCAGTCCCACTACCATGCTTGGCGTATGAGAGGATACACCTTTTTTGTAAAACTCACTTGTTTACCACCACACACGCTTGACACCATCTAAAGCAAATTTGTTTATCTTGGTCTCTTCAGACCACACGACATGGTTCCAGTGATCCATATCCTTGGTCTGTTCATCTCTCTTGAGACCAAGATAAACAAATTTGCTTTAGATGGTGTCAAGCATGTGTGGTGGTAAACAAGTGAGTTTTACAAAAAAAGGTGTATCCTCTCATAAGCCAAGCATGGTAGTGGGACTGACATGGTTTGGGGATGCATGAATGCTGTCAACATTGGCAATCTGAAATACACCTAAAAGAAACATACATGTCAACATGCACTGTGACTACTGAAGCAGATCATTATATTCTCCATAGGATTGCATTCAAATCTCACACCAATCTATTTAAGCCAGATGCAGACTCAAAATGTAAAAGTTCAATGCAAAGAAAGGTTGAAACGCACACTGATTACCTCCCTTGCCATCCCTTTTCATTTCGAGACCATTCGAGCCAACATAGCCCCTTCTCTACCGGATTTTAATCTGGGGTGTACTCACTTTTGTGAGTACATGTTCAGCCATTAATGGCTGTTTTTAGTTTTTTTCTGAGTGAACAAGAAATTTAGGCGGTTAAATATGTTGTTAAAAGGTCACTAATCATTGTGTCAAAGTGAAATTTCTGTAATGCTTTCCTGTGAAAAGATATACTCAAAAATCTGCAAAACTGTGAGGGGTGTATTCACTTTCGTGATATACTGTACATGTACGTATACAAACAACATAAGCGCACATACACAAATGAGCGTACTCATTTTGAAAGTAGTGTGTATTATGTATTGTTAATGTTTAAAGGATGACTTCTGCCAATTCAATATGCTGTTGTTTTGCTCACGCTTCCCTTGACTTGTCAGTACCCGGTGATAGGTTTTTAACTCTATTAATCTAAGGTGACAGACAAACACAGGTTACTTGCACAAACTGGTCATTCCATTTGGGAGGGAATAAGAGAATATGAACTGCTGAAAGATAGTAACATTCCTCTTTCCTTTGAAAAAGGCTCAACCGGTGTGACCTCTCCAAAGCCAGCTGTGACATGATGGCATCAGTGCTGCAGTGGCCATCTTCCCCTCTGCGAGAACTGGACATGAGTGACAACGACCTGCAGGACGGAGGAGTGGAGCTGCTCTGTGTGGGACTGAGACATCCACAATGCAAACTAGAGACACTCAGGTGAATAGTGTGACATTTGCACAATGTTATGAAATCAAGGCTTACATGTACGTATACAAACAACATAAGCGCACATACACAAATGAGCGTACTCATTTTGAAAGTAGTGTGTATTATGTATTGTTAATGTTTAAAGGATGACTTCTGACAATTCAATATGCTGTTGTATTGCTCACGCTACCCTTGACTTGTCAGTACCCGGTGATAGGTTTTTAACTCTATTAACCTAAGGTGACAGACAAACACAGGTTACTTGCACAAACTGGTCATTCAATTTTAGAAGGAATAAGAGAATATGAATATATGAACTGCTGAAAGATAGTAACATTCCTCTTCCCTTTGAAAAAGGCTCAACCGGTGTGACCTCTCCAAAGCCAGCTGTGACATGATGGCATCAGTGCTGCAGTGGCCATCTTCCCCTCTGCGAGAACTGGACATGAGTGACAACGACCTGCAGGACGGAGGAGTGGAGCTGCTCTGTGTGGGACTGAGACATCCACAATGCAAACTAGAGACACTCAGGTGAATAGTGTGACATTTGCACAATGTTATGAAATCAGGGCTTACATGTATACAACCAAAATACGCACACATGCACAAATGTACATACTAATTTTTAGTGTTAGGCAGTAATGCATTACAAAAGTAATTAATTACGGAAATGCATTACTTTTTTGCTGTAATGCAGTAATGTAAGACATTACAGGGCAAAAAAACAGTAATATGTACTTAGTTACAATGCTAAACAAATTAAGTTACAATGCATTACATGACCTGGATTTTAGTGGTATTCATTGTGGTGGGTCGAAAAGAAGCTATTCCTGAACCTGGTAGTTTTTAGTCTGCATGCTGCCAAAACACCTCCTGGATGGGAGGTGAAAAAGTCACGACTCATGAGCTTGATTTACACCGTAATAAATTGCCAGATATTTAGGCCTACAGTTCTTTTGGCGAAAGTAACCAAGGTAATGCAAAAGTACTGGAATGACTAACATTCTAAATATAGTAATATTGTAGTGTAAGGGATTGTTTTGAAAAGAAAGTAACATGTAATCAGTAATGCATTACCGTTTTTGAGTAACTTGCCCAATGCTGCTCATTTTGAAAGTATTGTCTATTGTGTATCGTTTATGTTTAAGAACAGCAGAGATGAAGAGTATTTGAAATTTCAGGAAAATGGACAGAACAAGCAGTCTACTGGTCATATCACTTGGTAGTTGAGAGAACCCACACATCCCAGTAACACTAGTAACATGTCACAGTAAATTGCTTTCCATTGATAGCCTTTCATTTACAGTAAAAACATGAACACAAGATATAAGTGAACCTTCCTCATCACCTTTCCTTTTGAGGAAGATAAATACAGCAATACATTATGAGCTGCAGACATTTTACTTCTCATAGAGGGCCAAACTAGCTGGTCCATGATATGAGATAGATAGATAGATGGTTATTCACCACCACTACCCACCTATCAGAGTCCGATTATTCACCTGTTAAAGATGGAAATTGAACCTGTGACCCCAATGACTCTTTGCAGGATACCGTGTGTACTCTTGATGCATTGCCATCATTGACATGACCCTTTTCCTACTAATTAGGATCTCTTGTTTCAGATTGTCTGTTTGTCAGATCTCATCCAAGGGTTGTTCTTTCCTGGCGTCTGCCCTCAAATCAAACCCCTCCTACCTAAAGGAGCTTGATCTTACCTACAATCACCCAGGAAACTCAGGTGTCAGGGAACTCACAGACAGACTGAATGAACCCAACTGTAAACTAGAGACTCTCAGGTAAGTCTGTGTCTGTGTCAACTATGATGTTGTCCACTACATCAACCACACAAGATGTCCCTGGACGAAAAGGGCTGTATCTGGCACTGTAGATGGCAGAAATCTTACCACAAATGACTTAGTTTTTGTCTGCATGCGCTGTACGCAATGCCGTATTGGTCCAACTCATATATGCCTAGGAGAAAATACACTTAATTGTTACCCTTGCTCTGGTATTCTAACACCAAGTGGTATTCTGTGCTGTCTGTGAACTGCGTCTTGTAAATTGAAAACATGACATGACATGGGGACTGGGACAGGGGCAGCCAATTCTCTTGTCACCTCTAAAGCCCGCCACCCCCCTAACACCACTTGACAACCTTTTTTCTCGATTGCAGTATTTCCGTTATCTTAAAGGCCCTTCTAAGTAGGGGAGGGGAAGGGGTTACGGGCAACCAGTTGCCAGGTCAATTTGCGACAGTTTGCTGACAGATTTTACTGTTGCCAGCGAAACCGCTATGTGACCTTTAGGGCTTAGCGTATGCGGACATGCAAGGAGCAATGCACAAACAGAAAACACTCTATTCCTGCAGTCTGTAGAGAGAGATTTTCATAGCATTTTATTGCTGGCAAGGATGTTTTCACCACATATTTCATGGAGGGTTAGGGCAGAATGGCTACACATGAAGCAGCAAGTTGGACAGCACATGGTCTGCTAAGGGATGTGATTTATTCTGCTCTCCTGCTCTCTAACCAAGAGATAGTTGCAGCACATGCACTCAGCAGTGGCAGTGCTCTTAGTAGTCACCTGTGTCACAGTGTGCTGCAGTGGCCCTAGTAGTCACCTGTGTCAGTGTGCTGCAGTGGCCCTAGTAGTCACCTGTGTCACAGTGTGCTGCATTGGCAGTGACCCTACTAGTCACATGTGTTACAGTGAGCTGCAGTGGCCCTAGTAGTCACCTGTGTTACAGTGTGCTGCAGTGGCAGAGCCCCTAGTAGTCAACTGTGTCACAGTGTGCTGCAGTGGCAGTGGCCCTAGTAGTCACCTGTGTCACAGTGTGCTGCAGTGACCCTAGTAGTCACCTGTGTCACAGTGTGCTGCAGTGGCCCTAGTAGTCACCTGTGTCACAGTGTACTGCAGTGGCAGTGGCCCTCCCTGTAGTCACCTGTGTCACAGCGTGCTGCAGTCAGGGCTGTTGTCAGATGTCTTTCTCAAGCAAAGCTTCCCAGCAGTGCTGTGCCTGGATCTAGTTGGCTTTAATATCAATATAACTTTCTTCCTTTTCTTTCTCTCCTCTCCTTTCTTCTCATCTCCCCCTCCATTCTTCTCTCCTCTCCTCCCTCCCCTTGTCTTCCTCCTTTCTCCTCTCCTCTCCTCCTCTTCTATCCTCATTGTCCTCTCCTGTCCTCTTCTCTTCTCTTCTCTTCTCTCTTCTCCTCTCCTCATCCCTCTCTCCCCTTTCCTGCCCTCATCTCCTTTCCTCTCCTCATCGTCCTCTCTCCTCGCCTCTCCTCTCCTCTCCTCGCCTCTCCTCTCCTCTCCTCTCCTCTCCTCTCCTCTCCTCTCCTCTCCTCCCTCTCCTCCTCTCCTCGCTTCGCCTCCTCGTCTCCTCTCCTCTCCTCTCATGTGCTTTACTCCACACCTTTTCATGTCCACTGTGTTTTTCTTCTGTCATCTTTCCTCAGGTTTGATCATGGAGGAGAATATAGAATGAAACCAGGACCCAGAAAATGTGAGTAAACACACACATACGCACACACACACATGTGCACATACACACACACACACACACACACACACACACACACACACACACACACACACACACACACACACACACACACACACACACACACACACACACACACGCACACACACATAGACATGTGCATGTGTGCATGAAAAACGTATATTTATCACCCTTCATTCACTCTCAAAAGCAACCACAACACACACATTAACCTCCCACTGCCAACTATCTCTCTCTCTCTCTCTCTCTCTCTCTGTCTCTCGCTCGCTCAATCGCTCACTCACTCACTCAGACACACAGTAAAACGTATGGTTGGTTCAGGGTACTCAGAGTAACCATGGCATACCAAGGTAGAACCATGGTTACTACATAAACCTAGTATAACCATGGTTACTGCATTAAAACCATGGTAAAAATCATACTAAACCAAGGTAGAATTTCATAAGGGTAGTTAAGAGGATTCCATGCTCTTCTATTAGATGATTTACCTCTACCTCAAGGTTAACTTGTTAACACCTGGTTAACACCTGGTTTACTACTGTGCCAGGTTCTTGGAATAAATAGCACGGCAGTTTGAATAATTTGTGGGTGTCATGTTGATGCATTTTGGTGAATATTTCCTTGGCCACCCATACTCCATATTCAAAGCGCCATAGTTTTAGTTGTTGCTAAATTTCAATTTTAATTCACAGAAACAGTTAATATGCTATGCATGTC
>NC_085871.1:41710232-41807732 GCF_034702125.1 Engraulis encrasicolus
AGAATCAACCAATTGGGATAGATCAGTAAGGTACATTCATTTGAAAATTCTACTAAATGTAAGCTGATTGTAGGATACTTGTACATAGCCATTTGCAAGGATGTACTAAATGATTGAGACATGTACAAAAGCATTTGAAATTTGATGAAAGCAATGATAAATGCCATTCTGTTGTGAGAAACTGCAAATTAGTTTTGGGATTTGTCCATGTTTTGAGAATGACATCTCAGTTTCAAGAAATGAGCCAAACCAATGGAGAAAAACTGTAACACACTGTCCGCCAAACTGTGCTATCTGTCTTTGCTGCTGATATCTTCATGCAAGTTGCTATTTACCTGTGGTGATTTTGGAGGCTGACAGCCCTTTGGAAAGAAGCTGTCTGTCCCTGTTTGTCTTGGCTGTTAGCACTGTAAGGTGTGAGCCCCTCACCCCTCACCCCACACACGGCCCCTAACAGCCTCATTACCATAACAAAATGAGTGATTAGTGTATTAGGTAAAAGCCGCCGGGTCAAATGACCCCTCTCTGGTACTTCTAGGTAGGCAGAAAAATCCTGGTAGTTCTAGTGTTAAACACATAAAGCACAAAAAGGGGGGATCTGGGTGTAAAAGTCTACTTTATTTCTAAAAGAATTTGAGAGGAAGGAGCAGATTAGTTATATTTCTGATTGAGTCCTTTGGGATGTATTTTATTTAATTTTAAAATCCAAAGTCTCTCTGCTCTCTTCCTCTGTAAAACACTCCAACCTGGGTTCCCCTCCAAACTGCATATGTCAAGTCAAGTCAAGTCAAGTCAAGCTGGTTTTATATGGAGAGGTGGGCTATATCATGTGTGCGGAAATGTTGGACCAGGTGTGTGTTTGTTGTATTTTTTTGGATTGTACGTAGGTGTTGTTTGAGTCGGGTGCGTAATGTTTGGCCAGTCTCTCTTATGTATAGTTTGTGGCATGATGTGCATGTGATGGCGTATACTACATTTGAAGTGTCTGGGTGCAGGATGGTAGTGGGAGCAGAGAGGTGTGAGTGTATGTTTGTGATGAAAAGTTGGGATGTGAAGTGTACTGATTCTCTGGTGGGTGGCGGTGGGGGTTTGCGGTTGAATGTTGCCCTGATTATGAGGTCTTTGAGATTCTTGTTTTTTCTGTATGCTGATATGAGCTTGAAGTCCTGGAAGATGGGTGTTTTTGTTGTAGGGTTGTGAAGTGTTTCTTAAACTGTCTATGGAGCTGCTGTGTGGAGGTTGAGTAGGTAGAGACCAGAGGGATCAGTTGGGTTTCCAGAAAAGATGAGGTAGTGGAGTTGGGATTAGGTTCAGGGACCTGGTTGGGGGATGGGTTAGAGTTAGGGTTAGGAGCAGGGCTGGTGTTAGGGTTAGGGTTGGGTTGGGGGATGGGTCATCTGGGGAGTGGTTAAAGTTAGGAGTGGGCGCAGGTCCAGGGTGTGGGTAGGCTTGCTCCTTATAGGAGGAAGGTTGGGGTTAAAGGGACACTCCACCCATTTTGCATTAGGCTTTCCATTGCTAGACATCCAGTCATACTTTTGAATGGTCTTGCAAAAAACTCTCAATTCCCCCTGAGATAGGAGAAATCCGCATTCATCTCTTAACACTTCCTCTGTCAATGATGTAAAAATCGTCATTTTGCATCATTGACAGAGGAAGTGTAAGAGAGGTGGATTTCTGTTGAGACTACAAGCCTTTTTCACCACCCTTTCAACCCCGCCCGTAGGGGGTTGGACCTAATGCTCTAACAGACCTATCACAGATCAGTGTCCCAGTGCTTTTGAAATCACTGGCATTGAGGCTCCAGTAAGCAGTGTTGCCAGATTGGGCTGTTTCCCACCCAATTGGGCTGCTTGGGATGGCCGTCTGCGGGTAAAAATGGCATTTTACAGGAAAACTCGCCCAATCTTTCCCATCGACATCAATAGAATTGGGCGGGATTTAGTGCTTCCAGCCGGGTTTTGAGCATTTTTTGGGCTGGAAATCATCAGCCTCATCTGGCAACACTGCCAGTAAGTCACTGGCATAGCTGGAAAGGAGAAGCTGGAGCACATTGCAGCTTAATTTTCAAGACTTTATTTTGTGCACACACCCGACCAACGTTTTGGTGTTGCTACACCTTCTTCAGAGTCAAATGATAGCAAGAGAGAGACACACATTTCAAGACTTGACATTCACAGGTGATCCCACTTGGTTTGGCTAAATTGGTCTCATCTCATTGCAGGTAATTGACCCCACCCCCAACACCAGGACAAGATTGCAGACAATTAGACAGAGAGGCTTCGTAGAAAGGCATTTTGGATTCATACTCTAAATTCAGTGGAGCCTCAGGGCATAAATGAGGAACACAATATGTCTTGCTCTCTGTAACAAATTGCTCCAGCATCGCGGCTGTGGTCTTGTAATAATTGTAGCTGTGGTTTTATTGACAATGTTCTTTGTGTATTGTTTTTTTCACTTTTTTGTTTTGTTTTGGGAAGTTGGCAAGCTGTCTAATTGTCTACAATCTTGTCCTGGTGTTGGGGGGTGGGGTCAATTACCTGCAATACTCATGAACGGCCATCCGGGTACTTTGCTCGTAAATGTGCGTTACGCCCCTTTATGGGTGAAAACAAACCGAATGTCTCATTGACTTACATGCTACATCGGCTAGCCTAAATGAACACATTCCATGCTTCAGCCACGGCTGTTTGGCTATATTATTTGAACAGCCGGCAACGCAACACGTTTTCGGCATGTTGCGCATGAACAACGCTAGTCTACAGGTCTGTATCTTTCGTTTATTAAACCCCAATAACACCAATTGACTTGCATTTCCTGTTTTCCCCCACAAATGGGCGTAACGCACAACGCCGTTCATGAGTATGAGATCAGACCAATTTAGCCAAACCAAGTGGGATCACCTGTGAATGTCAAGTCTTGAAATGTGTGTCTCTCTCTTGCTATCATTTGACTCTGAAGAAGGTGTAGCAACACAGAAACGTTGGTCGCGTGTGTGCACAAAATAAAGTCTTGAAAACTAAGCTGCAGTGTGCTCCAGCTTCTCCTTTCCAGTGATGTCTGTCCCACTGTGATGCACCTGCAAGCAGGGTTGCCAGATGAGGCTGATGATTTCCAGCCCAAAAAATGCTCAAAACCAGCCTAGAAGCTCAAAATCCCGCCCAATTCTATTGATTTCTATGGCTAAAATTGGGCAGGTTTTTCTGCTAAATGCCATTTTTACCCGCACACGACCATCCTAAGCAGCCCAATTGGGCGGGAAACAGCCCAATCTGGCAACACTGCCTGCAAGCTGAGGGAGGGATGATGCAGAGTCCCAAATAACTGGGTGTGGCCTGTGGAACTTGAGCATTGCAGTGCATTATGGGGATTGTTGTCACAAATCCACAAGCACTAAAACGTCATTTTCTGCCTTTTCTTGGCCAAGAAGGCACCAAATTAGAAATGTATGCTACTATTCTACTATAAATATGACCCACTTTCAGTAACATATTCATGTCTCCACCGGTGGAATGCCCCTTTAAGGTTAGGGATGGGTATGGGGAAGGGGATATAGGAGGATTTTGGATTGGGATTAAGTAGAGAGTTGGGTGGGGGGTCATAGCTGGGAGAGGGTAGAGAGATGTGGTTGAGAGTAGACAGGCGTTGAGAGGAGGTAGAGTAGAGAGGGGGAGAGTTAGAGGCAAGACCTGTCATGGACATTTGTGGTGGTTGGTCTGTAGCACGTGTTAGTGTGTGTTGGTGTGTAGTTGATGTTGTGTGAGGGTGTGTAGTAGTGGGTGTTGTGTGCACGTCTGTTGTGCCTGTGTGGGAGTGAGTGGGAGCAAGTGCAGAGAGTGTGTCGTTTTTAATGGTGCGGAGGAAGCGCTTTGAATAGTGGCGTCGGCGTAGTGCTTGGAATAGTGTGGAGGTGGCTGTATTAAAATCTGAGGTGTGGGTGCAGATGCGGTGGAAGCGGATCAGTTGTGATTTAATTATTCCTTTAAATGTATGTTTTGGGTGGTAACTTGTTTTGTGTAGTAGTGTGTGTGAATCAGTGGGTTACTTTGGTGTGTAGAGCTTTATGTGTAGGGGATATAGGGGCGAGGAAGACAGTGGTGTCAAGGAAATTTACTGTGTGGGGGTGAATTGTTGCTTTGAGTTTTATGGATGGGTGGTGTGAGTTAAGAATGTCTAGAAAATTGTCAAAAAGATGGAGGGGGTGTGACCAGGCGCCGATAATGTCATCTAGGAAGCGAAAAAAGAAAAGTGGTTGATATGGACACTTACTCAGTGCAGCTTGCTCCCACTCACTCATGAAGATGTTGGCATATGATGGTGCGAATCTTTGACCCATGGCAGTTCCATGTATTTGAAGATATGTTTTATTGTCAAAGTCAAAGTCATTGTGGGTTAGACAGATGTTCATTAGTTGGAGAAGTATGTCATCAGGTCCGGAAGGGGTCAGGATAGGCAGAGAATGTTTTTGTCATGGTTTGGAGTCCCTTGGAGGCTGTCTACATCTATGGTGAATAGGTGGGTGTTGTGTGGAACTGCCATGGGTCTGATTTTTTCTATGAAATCATATGTGTCTTTAATGTAGCTGGGGTGGCGTGTAGAGAGTGGGTTAATGTGGTGGTCTATGTAAATGGAAATATTGTATGTGCTGCTGGAACAGTCTGAGACTATGGGTCTGCCGGGAGGAACCTCAAAGGGAACAGTCCATGTTTCAGGTGATTTATGGATCTTGGGGAGAAGGTAAAATTGTCTGGTGCGTGGGTTGTTAGGTCCGATCAAAAAGTCCTGCTGTTTGCGTGTTATGTAACGTTGTTCATATAATGTGTGTACTAAGTCCCTGATTATTTGTTGGGTGGTGGGTTGTAGTGATGTATGTATCTGTTTGTAATATGTGGTGTTATTAAGTTGCCTGTTGGCTTCCAAAATGTAGGAGTGGGTGTCCATGATGACAATTTTTGAGCCTTTGTCTGCAATTGTGATGTTTGGGTTGTGTTTTAACTGTTCAATGGCATGTTTT
Organism: Engraulis encrasicolus; assembly: GCF_034702125.1. Classification (NCBI taxonomy): domain Eukaryota; kingdom Metazoa; phylum Chordata; class Actinopteri; order Clupeiformes; family Engraulidae; genus Engraulis; species Engraulis encrasicolus. The sequence goes on from NC_085871.1 coordinate 41,715,247, forward strand.
TCTGCTTGTGTAATGTTGGATGCTGTGGGAGGCAGGGCTTTGAACCGGTTCAAGGAACGAAAACGAAAACCGGGAACTTTTTGTATTTTACAGGGAACAGAAACGAAACCGGAAACGTTATTACTTTTTATGTTCTGGAACAGGAACACTTATTTAAAAATAATGGTAACCGGTTAATACCGGTTAATACCGTTCCTCAAACTAAAAAAAAAAAAAGTAATTATTTTCCTGCGCACGTTACCATGACGGCTGAGGTTCACGTCCTGTGTGACATCAGACATTCTCTGACTGAATGGAGAGAGAGCTGTGGACTACAACGTCTCCACTCCACATCTTAAATAAGAGAAACCACTGTACAAAAGGGCAAAGTTTCCATTGCATCATCGTAAGACATTGCAGAGAAGCGCATGTAAAGCGCACCAAGAATGTTAGACGTTATTGGGCATCCATGGCCGCTTTAAATATGCACAAACTCACAATGTCCATCATAGCGCCCGTGACCCAAGTCAGCGTGGAGCGTGCATTTTCATCATTGAGGTTTATTCTCTGCTTCTCCGCTTAGGTCGTCCCTAAATGACAAAGCCAGCTGACAGGAACGAAATAACCGTTCCGGGAACAGTATTTTTCTGTTCTAACCGGTTCGGGAACGCCATGGTGGCGAGAGCATCATTATATGCGGCTACCTTGGTGCCTCAGGCCCTTGTCAGTTTGCTATTATCAGTGGAACAATGAACTCAGAAGTTTAATGAGATATTTTACAGAAAAAAATTGAGGTAGTCTGTCACACAGTTGAGGCACACAAGAGGATGGGTGCTGAAATGGGACAACAACCCATATTTTAGAGGCAATTGACTTTTGAATTGCTTCATAAGAATGAAATACACATTCTGGAATAGCCCAGTCAAAGCTCTGACAAAAAAAAATTGAGATGATATGGCATGAAGTCAAGAAAGCTATTCACTCCAGATATCCCAGAAACCTTGCTGAAGAAGGGCAGTTTTCTAAAGAAGAGGGAGACAAGATACATCCAGATTGTTTTGTTAATCTGATCTGCAACTACAGGAAACATCTGGTTGAGGTTATTGTGACTAACTTAGGGTTAAAACCTATTGAATGCAAGGGTGTACTTACTTATGACTTGCTGTCCTGTGAATGTTTACATCTTATGGCCAATGAAAATATGAAAACTTGTAAATGTTTGGGTTGAATTAGTTAAAGCAGACTCTGGTTGTTCCTTCTTGTGATTTCCGGAAAGATCAGACCATGTTTTATGACCAATTTTGACAGAAATGTAAGAAATTTCAAAGGGTGTACACACTTTTTCCTGGGACTGTACTGCCCTACAAAGGCTAAGCGCAGTAACTACGCCACCATTGAAACTGAGAAAAATGACCTTAAAGTTTTCCTACTGGCCAGCCAAGCAGGTTGCAGGTACAACAGTGGTGATGCTTTTAAATAATGCATTTATAGGAAGGAATGTTTTATAGAAAAAGAAAAGTTTTAAAAATATGACCTTTGACCTCTAAAAAGTAGAAAAATCGTAGATACTGCACTTAGCCTTTGTATAACGTGACTAATTAGAACACTATTCCAAAGGCTAAGTGCAGTATCTACAATTTAGCTATGTTCTGAACATAACATTTTTGAATTACTTAAGCATTTTTATTTTATTTGTATTGGTTTGTGGTTTGTTTATGTCAGTTTATAATTGGGTGATGTATTTAAATTGCACATTAGCTTCAGTAATCTATTTTTTATTATTTTTAAAATGTCATATTGCACAGTTTCATGTGAAATATGATATGAAAGCCTATACAAATAAATTACTTTACAATTACAATACACACTTTTAAGCATTTGGGATGGTGTTCTTTGTTATATTTGGTTTTCTAATGGCATTGATATCACTGGACATGCAGAACACAAATACACACAACCATTTGGGTGTCAACTTTAACCCATTTTAGCCTATGCCCTTTTTGGGAAAAGGTGCCCTCTGCCTATTAAAACTTAAACATCACCCTTGGCCGATGCCCGATACGGAGAAGCCGATATTCAGGGCCGATAAAAATGACAAAAATCAGTATCAGTAAAAAAAAATCCTATACCATCACCTTTTCATCACACCATAACGTGAATAACAGGAAAATAACTGTCATGTACAAAGCACACTGAGGAACTAGTTTTTCAAGTGTCTGTAGCCTACACAGTATTATATCGACCTTAAAAGGAATACATGACACATTCAAAGGTGGCTTGACAGTGGTACAATAACATAGAACTTGACTGTAAATTAGGAAAATGTTGGGGATGACCCCAAGATTATTATGGGTGTAAATATTTAGGCCTATTTTTTCACCTGAATACTTGATTTACTAGGGCCTTTGGACTAAGCCCATTTCACTAAAATAAATCAATCAACTAAATAACAATAACAAAACAAAATAACAAACCAAAGAAATGCAAACAAAATACATAGACAACTAAAACCATTTTCTTAAACCAAACCCCCTTATTTTCATATTATAACATGGGCCTACATTGCAAAGAATCCCATTGAAAACACCCCTGTCCAAAATGGTTTGGTCCATCAAACTGCAGACACCCCCTCTATTTTACTCAGATTGGAACATTCACTTGTTGCTGAACGAGGAAGTGGCAGCATTACGGTGACCTGAGGTGCATCCCAATATGTGACCTTGCCTCCTCCACTTGCCTCCTCCACTTGCTTCTCGTCATGATGACATCACTGACAACAGCATTATATTTCAATATCTTGCAAAAGCTCAATTGTAAAGTCTTTTTCTCATTTGCAATTGGGATGGTGAAAGAAAAACAGTCCCTCAAAAGTTGTTGTGGCGAGGCTGACAGCTGGGAAACTTTATTGTTTTTTCCCCACGGAGGAGGGGCCATGAGGCGGGACGAGGAGACAAGCACAAGTGGAGGAGGCAAGGTCACATATTGGGATGCACCCCTGGTCAGTTAAATGTTACAGAAATGTTTTACAGTATTTCTAACCAAATAAACGTCTATGACTTCAAATAGCCAGTTTGCAAGTTATGTTTGTTACTCATTAGAGATCGCTAAACAGATGGAAGTTGATAAATGAATGACGCTACGAAATGCACGTTTTGAAACGCGGTGGAAATGAAACACTGAAACATGCTGGTAGGCACTCGTTACAACGCTAGTTCTAGGTAAAAGTTATGGCAAATGGGGGTGACAAATGACAGAACAATGAACCAGAGAAATAAAAACAGTAGTTTACTCTTGTTGGAACGGCTGGTTGATTGCTCAACTTATGCAGTCTGTGCAGTCTGTGCTTGAAATCTGAGGGTGTTTGTGAATGTTGTCTAGTTACTTGATATTTGCATTACTCGGATGACAGACCGCATCTACTGAGCAGCCGAGTTAACTGAACGCATGACTTCACAACCTACTGCGTTTAGCCTTGGCTTTCTACTGTGTTGCGAGCCAGGCGAACAAAGGAAGACCGCAGCAACTACACGTACTGCGTTTAGCTTTAGTTTTTTTTTAGAATGTTCGAACCAGTTGAACAAAGGCGACCGCAGTAACTACCACTTACTGCGGTTAGCCTTGGTTTTAGGTTGACTTTTGTAGTTACTGCGAAATTGAAACATTAATATCTCTAAAACGGGACACATTTGGACCACAAAACTTTGCCACAAAATAAATAAGGTGTTATTAAGGCCATTTTCAGTATAAACTCAATTTCGACAAAATATGTAGTTACTGCGTTTAGCCTTTGTACGGCAGAGTAGTTGTCCTGATCCTTGAAATGGTGAATGAGTTTGAGTCTGCGGTGATAAAGGTAAAGGTGTGTGTGTGTGTGTGTGTGTGTGTGTGTGTGTGTGTGTGTGTGTGTGTGTGTGTGTGTGTGTGTGTGTGTGTGTGTTGAGAGTGAATGTAGGGTGATTAACACACACACACTGTGTGTGTGTGTGTGTCTGTGTCTCTGTGTGTGTGTGTCTGGCGCTTGCATGTTAACCACTCTACACTCAATCTCAAAACACACACACTCGAACACAGGTAGAGGATCAAACTCTGTTCAGTGTTTCACAAATTGTCAAAACGTGTGTGTGTGTGTGTGTGTGTGTGTGTGTGTGTGTGTGTGTGTGTGTGTGTGTGTGTGTGTGTGTGTGTGTGTGTGTGTGTGTGTGTGTTCGTGTGTTCGTGTGTTCGTGTGTGTGTGTGTGTTTGTGTATGTGTGTGTGTGTTCGTATGTGTGTGTTCATGTCGTCTCTTCCCCATAGTCTGATGAGTGTGTTGTCTACCTCCTCATTCCTCTCCTCTTGTGTGCAGATGCCTGTGAGCTGACACTGGACCCCAACACAGCAAACAGCTGCCTCTCTCTCTCTGAGGGGAACAGGAAGGTGACACAAGGGCAGCAGCAGCCGTATCCTGACCACCCTGACAGATTTGACCGCTGGTACCAGGTGCTGTGTAGAGAGGGTCTGACTGGACACTGCTACTGGGAGGCTGAGTGGAGTGATGGTGTGGCTGATATAGCAGTGGCATATAAAAGTATCCAGAGGAAAGGAGCGGGGGGTGAGAGCGGGTTTGGATTGAATGACAAGTCCTGGAGACTGAAGTGCAGTAGTAACAGTTACACTGTCTTTCACAATAATAAGAGTACTGAAATACCCGCCCCCTCCCCCCACTCCAGCAGAGTAGGAGTGTACCTGGACTGGCCAGCAGGCACTCTGTCCTTCTACAGCGTCTCCTCTGACACACTCACCCACCTGCACACGTTCCACTCCACATTCACTCAGCCCCTCTATCCTGGGTTTTATGTTACTTATGGCTCCTCAGTGTCCCTGTGCCAGATCACATGAGCTCCTGCTGCTCCTCATGACAGACACACACACACACACACACACACACACAGACACACACACACACACACACACACACACACACACACACACACACACACACACACACACACACACACACACACACACACACACACACACACACACACGTTTTGGCTTCCTGCTGATGGCTCCTCCGTTTCCCTGACTGTGCCAGATCACATGAGCTCCACCTTCTACACGACACACTCCTAGGTGCTATGACACACATCATGTGCATGTACACACACACACACACACACACACACACACACACACACACACACACACACACACACACACACACACACACACACACACACACACACAGTTATGAGACACACACACACACACACACACACACACACACACACACACACACACACACACACACACCGTTATGAGACACACACGGTTATGAGACATGCACACACACACACACACACACACACACACACACACACACACACACACACACACACACACACACACACACACACACACAGGTTTATCTAGACTCCTCAGTGTCCCGTGCCAGATCACACAAGCTCCTGTTGCTCCACAGGACACACACACACCTCTATCACACACACACACCTCTATCACACACACCTCTATCACACACACACACACACACACACACACACACACACACACACACACACACACACACCTCTCACACACACACACACACACACACACACACACACACACACACACACACACCTCTATCACACACACACACACACACACACCTCTATCACACACATCTCTATCACACACACACCTCTATCACACACACCTCTATCACACACACACCTCTATCACACACACCTCTATCACACACACCTCTATCATACACACACCTCTATCACACACACACACACACGCACACCTCTATCACACACACACACACACACACACACACACACACACACACACCTCTATCACACACACCTCTATCACACACACGCACACACACACACACACCTCTATCACACACACACACACACACACCTCTATCATACACACACCTCTATCACACACACACACACACGCACACACATGGAAAGATTATAAAAGCACATATTCAAGGTTTTATGCGAACACTCACTTTTGGGTGCGACCCCTCTGCAGTCCCTTCGTGACCCCCTTGGGGGTTCTGACCCCCAGTTTGGGAACCACTGGTATACATCAAGTGGAATTGTTTAGGCAGCTGAGATGATCATGTACATAACATTCCAATGCTGTTGTCATTATTTTGTATTAGTTTAAGTTGTTGTGTTTGTATAACTCCTCATCATTCTTGTTTGCCTCTGTGTGTCGACAACATTCCAATGCCTTTGTCATTATTTTGTATTAGTTGAAATTGTTGTGTTTGTATAACTCCACATCATGCTAACCTTTTGCTTATCTTTGTCCACCCATGCATAATCTGACCCAAAGTGCTACAGAATAAAATAAAACACACACTCACACGATGATTATATTGTTTGTTTTTTTGTTTTTTGATGGATATATTACAAACCCCAACTCCGATGAAGGTGGGACGTTTGGTAAACAGTGAATAAAATCAAAATGCTATGTTTTTCAAAACATTCAATCTATTCATTAGATGGAGAATGGTGAAAAGACAACATATTAAGTGTTAAAACCGAGAAAAAATATTGTTTTGGGGGACATATGTACTCATTTCTAATTTGATAAATCCAACACGTCTCAAAAGAGTTGGGACGGGGATCAGCGAAATTTAGTAAACATCCAAATAAGATAAAACAACAAAGAAGAACATTTCAAAATGAATTGTACTGACGGACAATATAGGTGTCCAGGTATATGATCATCACAGAGAGGCTGAGTCACTCAGAATTAAAGATGCAAAGGGAATAATTACCATAGTTATTACATACATTTTTGAATTCCCTTTGATTTAGCACAATTGAGTGTATATAAGACATATTTTTGTTAATAAAATCATTGTATAGGTTCATGACATCATGAAATATATATTGGCTGTAGTCTCACTCTAGCACTCCAGGAATTAGAGCTATTGAAAATTGACCATATTTTGCTTAATGCATGAAAATGATACAGGGGTGTAACATTCTCCTAAGCACCTGAGCTCACTTGAAATAGACCCAGAAGACATGGGAAACTGTCCTTTGCTTACAGAAGTCAGCAGAAGTTGTAGAAGTCCATTCTTTTTGACAATAATAGAGCATTGCACATCCTGTGCTACAGTGAAAATGGACCATCCAACTTGTGTTAGTGCTAGCTTCAAAAGTCAGCCTCCATGATGGCATGCGGGTGCAGTAGTGCATTGGTTAAGATGTTCTCACTCATCTGTAGAGTTAAATACAGTGCTGAATGGTATAAATGGGTTTTAAACAGCATGAAAAGCCACTCATGCATTATATTTTGAAGGGAGATCTTCGATTACTGCCACATAGTAAGGTCAAATTGCATTCTCTACTATGTTTTAACAGTTTGGCTCCATCATAAGGACCAGCAGGTGATAAAATGGTGGGTTTTTGGTCAAGACCTGTCACACTATAAGCACTACAGAAAGGAAAACATTGCAAAACATGACAAGGAATACACCCACCATTTAAGCTGGTGAAATCATGTCCAAGATAGGAATTAACGCTGTTTTGTATATAAAACCATCTAATCGTTTCTGGTAATTAACTCTGAAGTGTTGTCCTTTGTTTTGTTTTTAGTCTTCTTCGACTTTTGCTGCCATTTATTGTCCCCGTCCCAACTCTTTTGAGACGTGTTGGATTTATCAAAATAGAAATGAGTACATATGTCCCCCAAAACAATCTTTTTTCTCGGTTTTAACACTTAATATGTTGTCTTTTCACTATTCTCCATCTAATGAATAGATTGAATGTTTTGAAAATGATAGCATTTTAATTTTATTCACTGTTTACCAAACGTCCCAACTACATCGGAGTTGGGGTTTGTACTATGAATAACAAAATAACATTGTGTATCATCTCTCTTTGCCCACCCCATGCTAATAAAGCTAACAAAGTCATTTTTATCTGCATAGCACATTTCAACACAACAGAATTGGCCTCAGAGTGCTTAACATCATGATGATAGATATATGGTACATGGAAAATAAGTTTGTCAATATAGTCCTCTGTCCCATTGCCCTGCATGGCAACCATCACAGCAGCAATTCAGTAGTAGATTCAGGGGAGGAGTTATAGGGGTGCAAGCAGGGCATTTTCCCCTGGGCCCAGGGTCCAGGGTCTTCTTGTATTGGTTTTAGGGGCCCTATTATGACCTTGATACGCTGTATGGGGGCCCTATCAGTGTTTCGCCCTGGGGCCCTGTGTGCAATTGTTCCGCCACTGAGTAGATGTAATGACTGTGAAATCTAATATGTTGTTGGATGATATGTGCTAATGGATGCTTTCAAGTTCAAGTTCAAGTTGGTTTTATTGTCAATTTCTTTACATGCACTGGTCATACAAAGAATTTGAAATTACGTTTCTTGCTTTCCCATGCAGACATAGACTAATCTAGGTAAGGACATAGACAGTATAGACATAGACAGTACTCATACATGGACATAAGACAGTATGGACATAGACAGTGCTCATACAGACATTTAAAGTGCAAGACTGGACAACAGAAGACTTGTAGAGAACATACATACATTAAGAGGAGGTATTTTGTTGTGCTTTTTCTATGCTGAAAATGCTTTCTGATTCCTCCAAATATACAGTAGTAGAATTAATGATGATTATTATGATGATGATGATGATGATTTTTATTAAATTTGTTGATGGAGATTTTAGTCCACTATGGAGCCTAAAACCACGTGGTTTATTGAATGCAATAACTGTAAGACTACAACACTTGAAAATAAAATGAGGGCAAATTGTGTTTAAAACAGAATAAACAGTATATATTTTCAATTTGTATACTGTGCCTCTGTGTGTGAACTTTATTTTTAAAAGTTTATTTGGGAGGGTTGTAGCTTTCATATGAGCGACTTCTGAAGCCAAGTGATTAATTCAAAGTCAGGTTATTAGCTGTTGTTCCAAACAGATGGATAGGCGACAAAACTTTTTCAACGGCTGTATGCTCTGATTTTGTCCTAGTTTGTAAGTTACTTTTGCTAAAAGCATCTTGTAAGATGTAATGTAATGTAGTGTAATGTAAATAGTCATCTGTAAATATGAGACACAAAGATAGAAATACTATGTAGGCCAGGGGTCAGGAACCTTTTTGCAGGAGAGAGCCATAAACGCCAATTTAAAAAAAATAAAAATTCACGAGAGCCTTACCATTTTAAAAACACTGAACACAATTAAAATTATGTATTTCAATTGAGCCCAACAATTTTAGAGCGCAGTGTCAAGTTATTAGTTTTATTTATAACAGGTAAGTATAGGGCTGCCAACTGTCGACTTCATTATGGCAAGGGTCTGGGAGTCCTCCCCCTGAAAATGTTGTATTTCTTAGATGTAATTTCCTGCATTTTAACGCATTTTAACCTCCCATGTCCTGTTTCAACTCAATGTGGAACCTGCACTTTTATTTTTAAATATAGGACGATTACGCATTTCAAGGGATGGTTGGCAACCCTAGATAAGTAAGAGCCATATACAGTTCCCAAAAGAGCCACATGTGGCTCTAGACTAGAGCCATAGGTTCCTGACCCCTGCTCTAGAGCCATAGGTTCCTGACCCCAGTACATTCTGTATGCTGGCAACACACAATACATGATCATTTATATTGCATATTTATATCATCATTGGTCAATAACTAAGAATGAATAGCCTATTTATGAATAATAAACTAATATTTACTAGTATGACCAAAATATAGCACGTTCTGCAGCTAAAAATGGCTATTTCTGGAAATTCAAAATGGCGGACCATGGAGAAGATCCCCCTTTTCATGTATGAAAAGAGCCATCCAGTCATAATGAATAGAATGTGATGATGATGATAAGTATTCATGAAAAAGGTAACATTTGTGAATGGGAAGGATGACTTCTGGAAATAAGCCACTAAAAATCTTACACAGTGCGCCTTTAAATAATGTGTTTAATTGTAGTTAAAGATTTGCAGTAAAGCATGTCTTATTTCAAACAAAAAGCCACATACGATTAGGCTATAAATAAATAAATACATGTATTTATAAATAATAAGGAGGTAATGTGATGCAGAAACACTGGCAAACTCAAATTCAGAGTGGGTTGGACATAGTGCTTAACTCAATATTTAAAAGAAAAAGATTGAAATTGTGCACACATGCACATACTGTACTTCATGTTCTTAAAGTTCACAAACATTCGTTTCCATCATAGTCTGTTGTACTGATTTGATTCATACACTATGTGGTCAAACTGAGGCCTGGGGCCCAGATGCGACCCACCGAGCCATTTCATAGCCCACCAAGCTTTTAGAAGACTGATGGTAATGGTAATGGTTACCAATGGCAGGGGTCTTATGGACTTGACCTTTATTACATTACATTTCACTTAGCTGACGCTTTAATTTTATTCAAAGCAACTTACAGTTATTATTTTTCAGGGTATTGGTTACAGTCCCTGGAGCAATGTGGGGTTAGGTGCCCTGCTCAAGGGCACTTCAGCCATTGATGGAGAGGTCAGGGGGGATTCGAACCTGCAACCCCTAGATTGAAAGACCAACTCTCTAACCACTAGGCCACAGCTGTCCCCGAATCAAACTTCATCTGAATTTATTTTGTTACAGTGCGCAGGAATGAAATAGCTAGTTTTGTTGTAATTACGGACACTGCAGTTGCCTGCCACATCTCCTTTGGTGTGTGTGTGTGGCCCTTGGTTCAAAATAATTGTCCCAGAGTAGTGTTTCTTCAGTCCATTAGGGGGGCGTTGGGAGGCTTATAATGCAGAGGCAACACACAACAACACACCTAAGCCCATAAGCAGTCATTAATAATGAATATATTTCATATTGTTGTGATATAATTATATTACATAATGAAAATCTACCGCAGTACAATATTAACATTTATGTTGCATGTTGGATGGAAAAAAAGACATTTACACCACGAGTGGAAGGGGGGAAAAAGCATTTTTGTTTTCATTCATACATGGCGGCTTTAATTCGGTCTAATCTTCATTGTAATGTTTTTAAGGGAGTAGTGGTATCATTTAAAATAACGCCAATTCACCCCAATGGCATAGTGGCTTGTAGTGCCCCAAAGGTAGACCCCATTGGGGTTGGAGTAGTGACACGCTGCATACCAGACATGCACAGGATTGAATCATCTTACTCTTGCTTGGTCACTAGGGGCGTCTAGATTTATAGGCCAGCAATGGTGAAGAATCTTTAAAGAGGTCCTGGTTCTGGTTTGTGGTCTGGTTGTCTGGTCTGAATACAGTGGTTCTACCCAGAAAGATTCGATTGATCAAATGAAATGTAAGGCATTTATTGACAACACTGAAGTAGGCAGCAGCAGTGACTGTTTTTGGCGCAGGGCCCCGCCTACTTTGAATGATTCCAAAGAAGAGGCTGCTACCCAGCCGTTGCATGAGGCAGGGGGCGAGAGGGCCTACCCCCTCTTCACACGACAGGAACCAACTAAACTGGTGATGGTGGCTGGAGGGGTGAAGGTGCTAACATCCACATCGGAGTGCGAGTGAAACATCGAGATATGACCATGCAGGCATCCTATTGGCTTCAGGTAAATGGATGAGAACATGACGAAGTTGATGGATTCAAAAACTAAAGCAGTGATTATATATAAGGGTAGATGACGTGACGTGTACATTTTGCTGTCACAGGCTCTTAAAATTAAGTAAATTCATGCTTTCAAAATTGTCAATGCTTTAAATGATTAAACTAATGTCGTTGTTGTGAAAAAGTAATGTGTAATAAATCCAGAGCTTAAATAAGTATACTTAATTTTGAGTCAAATGTCACATTTGTCCTATGTTGTGACTGAGGCAAGCCTGGTTCTCCATATTAAAACATTTTTAAATAAATAATCAAAGCTCAGTCATTTGTCTAAACAACCCAGACATGTTTTTCAAGGTGTATATTTTAGCAATTGGCAATGCTTAATTTTTTTCCTGTTTTTCTGAGACCGTATGGACTTATGAAACTTTGTCGCAGAAAACAATGTCCTGTGGTGTGACATCATATTTTTGGTTAATTCTGTGGATAATTATCTATTGTTGAAGCTCCAGCGGTACATAAATTGTGACTTTAGACCCTTAAGAAGCCAATGGCAAGGGTGGATTTTAGATTTTTCTCTCAGAGTTCTTCAGTCAATCAATTATGTTTTGCTACCACAAGATGTATTAGTTTTGTAGTCCTTTGGTGTGACAGCCATAAAATACATTTTGACAATAGTGTATAGTTTTTATAGTTCTTTCTTATGTAGATGTATGAAAATGCATCTTACTAAAGGTGAAATTGTATTTCAGTTGGCAACGACATGGCTTTAAATTAACTCAAAAGCTCAAAAGTCCTATGGTGTGATGGTAAAAGTCCTATGGTGTGATGGTAAAAGTCCTATGGTGTGACACTTTGGAGTATCACACCAAAGGACAAACAGGTCACACCAATGGACTAGATATTTGAGAAATAGCTTTTAAAACAACTGGTAGTACATATATTTTTGTTGTTGTTGTTTGACTAGATAAATATTGTGTATTCAAATTACTTATTCCTTTATTGGCCTTTGGAATTTATACTTTGATGCATTGTTGATGAATATTTGCTGTTGATTTTAGATTCTGTCAAATGATATAAAATGTCATTAATGGTGCTTTGAAACCATAAAATATAACGGTAACAGTGAAGGAAAGATCAGTGAGAGAGTATATAGAGGAGTATAGATGAATTAAGTATGCTGTGGAGAGCTCAATATACAGCATAAATGTGCTGTCCAGCTTGAGATACCAAACAGGCACTGGCCACTACACACTACAGGTTCAATGGTGTGACAGTCATAGCATACCTAAAAAAGTGTGATGGTCATGCCAAGGTCACACTTCAGTATGAGTCTTATGAGCTCTGCAGGTTACATTCAATGACCGCATGGCTGTCATTAAGAGTTACGATAGGCTGATAATCGACGATTCAAAGACTTATAAGTGTAAAGTGTAGGTCCATATTGACTACAACATTATATTATTATCAAAAGACAAAATAATCATGTTGATATATTTGTTTCTGGCTCAGTTTTGCATTTCTGTCCTTTAGCGTGACATGAATGTCCTACGGTGTGACATGTTTTAAACGCTCAAATATTTGTTTGAGCTAAACAATATGTTTGATAAACACTGAATATTGCATTAGGGAAGAACAAATTATCGTCCCTGAAAAGTTAGTATAAATTCGGTCAATTTTGAACATTTAAAAGAAAGATATCCCTGTTTTTCCTCGAAGGTTTCTAATAATCTCACATCTAATGGGAAAAAAATACTTAAATGGTAATTTCTCATTTAATTAAGACTTTAAAAAATTGCAATAAATATGAAGAGTGTAACAATGTTCATAAAACTCCATCAAGCCAATTCTACATTACATAATATATTTATTTCTTAACGTCACACCAAAGGACATATTTTCAGCAAATTGCTTTATCAACGTAAATAAATAATCAATGAATAGACCAACATTGTGACCACTTGGATTTTTTGAAAGATTAATTGCTGTACTACGTAGACATATACTTTTTTCCCTCATAAACAACGTTTTGTGAAAAAAATGTTTTTTGCTGCCTATCCGTCATCTACCCATAAATGAGTCTGGCAGAACTTAATGCCTTTTGCTTTCATTTCTCAGTGTGTGTGTGTGTGTGTGTGTGTGTGTGAGTGAAAGAGAAAGAGGTTTGACTCTATGTCAGGTAGTCATGCAGCTACAAAACACCAGTGTGGATGGGTTGCTTGCTGGTGTGACCCTCCAAAATAGAATGACAGTTTATGTCGTTTTTGTCCAGAAACGCATTTGAAAGTTGCTAAAAGGCCAAAAACAAACAAACAAACATTCCTCGGGTCAGTATTGTATGGGAAAATGGGTTACCTTTTCTCTGTACTGTGGTTTACTTCAAAAGTTAACACCCATTGTATCATTGTTTCTATCTGTTGGTTCCATTCAGGTGCATTACCTTAATATTCCATCTTAATACTCTTAATACACTGTTTAATTTAAATGATGAATGAAAAGCAGGTGGTGAAAAAATTACAATATAACCCGAAACAATGAAGAGATACTCGAGTGGGTCACATATTTTGATCCACTTTACTGCAGATAATGACCAAAAATTCAGTGTCCTGAATGTGAATGAGAGATCAACTGAAACTGAAACTGAAATGTGTTTTTGCAAGACATTTAATAACATACGGAGCCTTAAATCGTCTCACAGGGACAGAGGAATGGATGGGAGAAACTAGAATGACTCCTGAATGGAGATAGTGGTGTGAGCACATCAAGGGTGACTTTCAATATTTTACCTCCCATTCACTCCTTTTGCTTGTGACCTCATGCTTTGCTGATGCCCTGTCCCCCATAGAGAAAACAGTTGAGTTCCTGTCAGGCCAGGTACAACAACTTTTTGTGGAATTTTACTATTTAGAATGTGAAATAGTGGATCGCAATCGCGTTCTTATTATTTATTTATTTCTTTACATAGCGGCAGAAGTACAGACAAACATTTTGGCTGTTGCCTTCGTCAGTGTCTCGTCTTGCTTATTAGCTACTTCCTGAATTTTATCTAGGTGTCTCCTCTGATCACATGTTACTGATAGGGGATGACGCAGCACTTTTACTATTTTTAGACATCCCAACTGCACATATGAAAAGGACCTTTAAATCATGCCTTTGCAATACTGAATAAAACTTCTATCGTCAGGGATGTCCTGTCTTGCATCACAAGGTCACAAACAAAAGGAGAGGATGGAAGGTACTAGATAGAGACACATCCCAAAAGATTGTTTTTGTTTGGCATTTATAATCAACCTCTCACCCTATGAAACCATTCCTGTTACAGTCGTTAGGGTTACCAATTTACAGTAGGCTAGTACATGCTAGAATCATTTCCACAATAACAAAACAGGTGAATTTCTCAAAACCAAAGTTGCTTACTACATTAGCTACTTTGTTGTTTTCAACGCATTTTCCCATTGGCAACTACCGAAGTTGCTAACAGGCTAACAACTTCTCTTTTGAGAAACTCACCCCAGGAGAGAATTGACAAAGAAAAAAAAGACAATGCTGTAGTGTTTTCTTATGTCAAAAGTTAATATACAGTACATTTCATTAGAATTTGGAAATAGAACTGTATGATTTGGGTACAGAAGTTTTGGATATCACTCAAGTGTTTACAAGCTACAATGCAATAACTTGCATACATAGAAACATTTTGTCTGGCGAGTTGGTCGGTTACATACCGCCATTCAGACATTGACTTTTTATTGCAGGAACCATTTTTCCAGCTTGCAGGAACTGTTTTCAGACCCTACCTGTAAGGGCATTTGGACCGTGACAAAATTAGACACTAAATTATACACAAATCCTGTAATTACACTGTCACTCTCTCCACTTCCGCTCATGTAGCAACATTGTTGCAAATGTCAATTCAGTTAGAACGTTGTTCACGCACCTGTAAGTACTTGCAACAATGTTCAAATTACTCGGAATGGCTTGGAATGACAATCAAATACTGTCAGAATGGAGGTATGTCGGAATGGCGGTAGCCTATGTCGGAATGACGGTTGCCCCCCCGAGTTGGTCTAGCTCTGGGGGGTATACCAAGAGGCTGGTTCAATAGTAAGCCTAGTTAACTTATTGAGTGCCAGCCATTTTCAAATTCAGACCGGGGGGTTGCCAGGCTTTTTTCAACATTTGAGTGTTTTTTCAAGAGCCATAAAAATCGAGTTCTTTGTCCATGTGAACAACAAACATACCAGATCAACGTGTTAGGCCCCACCCCCATAAAAAAACGCAAATGACTTGATATCAAGTCTTTGGCACTGTGCCACACATTCTGAAAAGACTCGTTTTCAAGTCCATGGCACTCAAAGAGCTACGTTAACCTTGTGGTAGAGGTAAATCATTTACTAGAAGAACATGGAGTCCTAATTTTCTTAACTACGTAAATGATGTCTGCATCGCGTTTCAGGGATATGCCTTTAGCAGTCGGAGACGACTGCATAGGCCTAGTTGAAACTATGCTGCCTATTGCCAAATAGATATATTCATTAATAGTTTCTAAATAATAAACTAATTACTAGTATGACCAAAGTACATTAAGTTACATTTCTAGAAATTCAAAATGGCGTACATGGAGAAGATCCCCTTTTCATGTATGAAAAGTTCAAATTTCCCAGTTATAAATGGATACTTAGAATGTAATAGTGGCGGTACGTATTCGAGAAAAAAGGCAGCATGAATTCTGTAAATAAAAACTACAAAAATTATTTCACAGCGCACATGTAATGCTCCATTTTTTAATAAGCAATGGCAGTTCATCAGATCGCCATTAACATAGTGTGCATTCCAAAATGCGACCTTGCGTCCTCCACTTGTGCTTGTGGCCTCACGTTTTTGCTGATGCCCCGCCTCCGTGGAGAAAACAGTTAAGTTTCTCCTCTGTCAGCCTAGCCAAAACAATTTTTTGCGGGACTATTCTTCTATCACCATCCAGTTTGCAAATGAGAAAATGACTTTAACACTTAAGCTTTTGCGAGATATTAAAATATAATGCTGTTGTGATGTCATCACGACGTACTACTTCCAGGTATGAGGCCACAAGCACAAGTGGAGGACGCAAGGTTGCATATTGGAACCTGCCCATAGTTCCAGGAAGTAGGTGTAGATTAGAACACACATCTTTGCTTGTATGTAATGGTTCTGTGTCTCTAACGAGAGCCGCTGCCTAGACCTATTTGAAAACCAAAAAGGCATCATCCAAAGCGTTAAGATAGCACCCAGACTTGAACAGTCTATTATGTGTGTGTAGTACGACTTTGCATGTTAACTCGTGTTCTACAATGTCTTGGTTATGGTTAGGCGTGGTTTTGGTCTGGGCACAATTTCTCCATTTTCCTTGCTTGTTTCGCTGTTCTTGGAAAAAGTAAAGCAGCAGAACCGTTGCTTTACTGATAGCTTAAGGGTAGGGATGGTTTTGGTCAGGGCACAGCCCAGCATTTTCACGTGTAGCACCAGATATTCCCTACAACGACGGGAAACTCCATATTTTCGAGTGTCGTTCTGGATCGCCAGGCTACTTCAGGGCACCACACATTTGTTGGTGGCGTGTGGCAGACCCTAAGTGTCTGAAACTTTCCCCGCATTTTCCACACTCGAAGGGCTTTTCTCCCGTGTGAATGCGCATGTGTGCAGCGAGATGTTGTGCATTCAGACAGGCTTTGCCGCACTTCTTACAGCGTTTGGACGGGCGTTTGCGCGGGTCTGCTGTGTGCGTGAGAAGGTGCACTCTCAGTCCCCCCAATTGTCTAAAACGTTTGCCACATATTGTGCACTGGTGCGGTTTCTCTCCCGTGTGGATGAGCTGATGATTCCTGAGGTTTCCCACCTGCGTGAAACTCTTCCCACACTGTGCACAGGCGTACGGCCTCTCCCCTGTGTGGACGCGCCGGTGCGCTGTGAGACCTCCCACATATTGGAAAGCCTTGCCGCAATCTGGACATTGGTGGCGCTTCTCCCCCGCGTCAGTGTGCTTGTGTGCGGCATCAGCGTTAGCGCTCGTCGTGACACGTCGGCCACGATTCTTGCGGAGGGAGGTCCTCCTTCCTGAGAGCTGCTGCTGCTGCTGCTGCTCCTGGACTTGTTCCGGTTCCGACTCGTCTTCTGTGTGAACGTCTCGTGTGTGCTCTCTCTGAGATGCCTTTTCTGGGGAACCTTCGCCACCATGAGAACACTTGTATGGCCTCCCATTGTTGTCCACCACCGCTGTCTCTGAGACAGCTGTGGGTTTGGGGATTTGCACTTCTGGTCCTTTTTCTGCTACCCCTAAAAAAAAGCCACACACACACACACACCCATGAAGCGTTGCCCAAAATAATCATAGCAAAGTAGGATTAAACAAGTCCGACAGGCGGACAACAGATGCGTCCGTCTATGCCCGTTCTGAACCTTTTTTGCCCAAACGCCCCCTTGGCCTCCTCATAACCTGTCAAGGCAATTTATCAATAAGCCTACCATGTACTGTATAAGCCTGGATTTGAAAAAGTACCATAGGATTTCAACAGTGTTGGGCAATTTACTGAAAAACTGTAATGCATTGCTGATTACATGTTACTGTCTTTTCAAAATAATCCCTTACACTACATTTAGCAATGTGGGGACCTAAGGCGAATTTAGCTTAGGGGGGCCATCGGTCCATCCCATATCACATTTTTTTTTACATAAAATCTCTATTTTTGTTAGGCTATTTTTTTTTTTTTTAATCACATTTTTTTTTTTTTTTTTTAAATTACAAACATAAAAAACAGGCAAACATTACAACCCTTTCTGGACAGATTTCAATGAATAGGCTATTTGCAATTTTGCATAGGCCTACATTAAATAAACTAAAATGTGAAATTCTCTTTTCACTTTAATATGAGAGCAGTGATGTCCCCCCCTCACTGAAGTGTTATTTCATGTGTGAGCATGATGCTGTCACCTATTTGAAGTGACGTTGATGTTGGATTTCATGGAATACTTTTAAATGCCGCTTTGGGAAGAAAACAGAGTAGGCGACAGGTGAACTGTATTTCTGTCAAAACAGTGGTTTGCAGGCGTTGCGTTTTCACGTGGATATTGTCTTCGTGGACCGTAACAGACAAACCGTAAGTTCCATAAACTAATCAATGAGACATTGGCTATGTGTACATGATGTTTTTAAGTCCGATTTAATAAATGCGATTTAAATAGATCGGATTAAGAGTTATTTTGCGATGTGTATACATGGCACTTTCACTTAAATGCGATTAAACGTCTGGGGAAAATAAAGCATTGCGATTGGACTGAGGACGCACGTGCTGAGCGAGCCAAATAAGGCACGGGGGCGTGGTTCAATGCCACCGAGATGCAGGTCATCTTCCCCACGAAAATCGTTGCCTCAGGCGGACTGAAATCACAACATTTCCCCCTTTCTCCCTGGATCATTTACAATGCTACACTAGCTACCCTGTTAGCATAGAAAAACGAGTGGTCAAATGGTAATGTGGAGTAACTTTGTTGTGCTTCATTACTTCGTGGGGCACTTTTACATCAATATATGGAAGCCACAACATTTATAGTCGCTTAGGGACTTTAAATTAAGCAAAACTTTCATGTGAAAATCAACAGGAAGTGCCGCCATGTTTTTCTCACTGGCAAAGAGCACGGTTGGTTTGCACGCATGAGCGCTCAGGCCAAAACTGAGCGACTGCCACCTTGTGGACACAAGAGGGAATCACAGGAGGGAATCACAATTCAGAAACGCATCACGGGAGGGAAACACATCACGGGAGGGCGGACGGACGGACGGAGGGACGGACGGACGGACGGACGGACACCAAAGCCTCTTATAGAGATGCGTGGGACGCATCTAAAAAAAGAAAGTAATTATAAGTAAAAGAAATTATTTAGTGAGTGATTATAGATTATATCATTATTTTGGACAAGGATTTCTGGGCATGAGAGAGCTTTGTACTTGAGGCCCCAGGGGTCTGTCTCAAACAGCATGATAGTTCAAACATCACACATATGCTTCTCAACTGTGACATGCCTGAGCAGCTAAACCAAAGATTTTCGCAGCAGAGTAAGATGTTTCAAACTCCGCCCACCTAATGCCAAGGAGTGGGTTCAAGTTCCGTCTCCTAAGAGGGCGTTGTCCCCTCCTTCTTCTTTGTAAGGCATTTGGTCATGGCTTGCATAAGATGTGTGCTACCGCCATCTACAGTGCCAAGCAAACACCATTTATTCTCAACCTAAAGACTCCAAAGGTCTCCTCACCACTGGTCTCCTAAAGGGGCGTTCACATGACATCACATGGATCCAGGAAATGCACAGGCTTGAATCAGAGAATCGTATATGAGAGTGAGATAAAGCAGGCGGGTTCTTTTCCGGTATCCACTTTACGTCGGGTGAACGTCCCTTTAGTAGACCTTCGATTAGGAGACCTTCGAGGTCTTGAGGTAGAGAATGAATGGAGTCCCCTTAGCGCTGTAGATGGCGGTAGTGCACGTCTTGTGCAAACATCACGAAAAGAGAAGAAGAAGGAGGGACAACGCCCCCTTAGGAGACCAAATTTTGAGCACACGCTTTTGCAGTAAGTGGGCGTATTTCGATTCCTCTTTATTATAAATCCAACCTCTTTGCTTGAATCATCTTACTCTACTCTACTCCACTCTCCTTGGCAAAACTCTTACCAGCAACAGGCGTTTCTCCACATTCATGGTTCTTGCTGCTCGTTCCCTGCTGACCTTCTGTTGAGCAGAGCTCGACCACTTGCACCGACAATCTCAAGGCCTTCAATGGATCTGCAGGGGATTGGCTCATCACAGAACTGATGACTGGGACCATGTCTGACATTTCATCTTCCTCCTGAAAATCACGAATGAAGTAGGCAACACAAATGAAGACAATTTGTTTAGAAAACTGTACACAATATGGCTTAATTTTCTCCTCGTTGGTCCACAATGTGTGTGTTGGGATATGAGAGTCTGTACAGTATTTTGTCTTTAATGTGACGGGACAGTAGATAGGTGGAACAGAACTGAGAAGAGGAGAGAGTAATGCAGTGGTCAATGACGTTTTAGTAGTCGCACACATCAGGGTGGTGCAACCACAGCTAATGGCGCTATGTAATGGATGAAGTTATTTTTTGTTGTATTTAGTGGAATATCTAAAGAAGCATATTCATTGCAATATATTAATTTACAGCTCCAGGCCTTTTTATTAGAATACCATGAAAAAGTTGATTTATTTCCATAATTCCATCAATAATGTTAAACTGTCATGGATTGTAGATTCATGGCCCAGTTTTTTAACTATTCCAATCATTATTTTTTTTCTTTTTATATACGTTGGCCTTCCAGCTCAAAAAACCCATGAATTGGGGAATTCGCATTATTAGAATATTGTTATAAAATCACATTTTTCTTCATCAAAATCCGGGTCACATTAAATCAGTTGAAATTTGGTACTTTCTACATAACATGCAATGGTCAATACTTGGTTAGGACATTCTCTGTCTTCATAATGGCCATGATGCGTTTAACATTGAAGTCAATGGCAAAAACAGTGCATGGGAGTTATGGAAGCCCAGATATCCTTGATGCTTTGCTGTCAGCTGTTCTTGTTTGTTGACCTGGTACCCCACACTTCACTCTTCAATATACCCTGTAGATTTCCATGCCACGTTTTGGCGCTAACTCACCAGTTTAATTCTAAATAACCAGAAATGAAACCCCATTGAAAATGAATGGGGTTTAATTTCTGTTGAGTTAGAATTAAACTGGTGAGTTAACACCAAAACGTGGCATGAAAATCTTCGGGTATATTGAAGAGGGAAGTGTTGGGCACCAGGTCAACAAACAAAAACAGCTGACAGCAAAGCATATCTGGATATCTGGGCTTCCATAACTCCCATGCACTGTTTTTGCCATTGACTTCAATGTTAAACGCATCATGGCCATTATGAAGACAGAGAATGTCCTAACCAAGTATTGACCATTGCATGTTATGTAGAAAGTACCAAATTTCAACTGATTTAATGTGACCCGAATTTTGATGAAGAAAAATGTGATTTTATAACAATATTCTAATAATGCGAATTCCCCAATTCATGGGTTTTTTGAGCTGGAAGGCCAACGTATATAAAAAGAAAAAAAATAATGATTGGAATAGTTAAAAAACTGGGCCATGAATCTACAATCCATGACAGTTTAACATTATTGATGGAATTATGGAAATAAATCAACTTTTTCATGGTATTCTAATAAAAAGGCCTGGAGCTGTATTATTAATTATTTTTTTGGGCGCTAGCAGTGGTTGCACCACCTTATGTCTGTGCACCCAATCCCCCCCCCCCCCCCCCCCTATGTATGTCCCATGCATGTTGTTCAGGTACCAACTCATCCTCCAAAACGGTTCTGCACATCATGGGCTTGAACCGATCTATAATGATTACAAATTCCAACCCAAGGGTATTCAACATCTAACACCATCTTCACTATCCAATCACAATAAAGCCCCTCCCCCCAAAAAAACCCTGAATGCAATGTTGATAATTGCTTTAAAAACAAATGGTGACTTTACCTGATCAAGTTCAGCTTTAATGTCTGCAACTGAGGAGGAATTCTGCTCTGTGGGGAGGTCAGTCTCATCTACACAACAAGACAAGAACAGAGACGACTT
The DNA here is from genome assembly GCF_034702125.1 of Engraulis encrasicolus. Classification (NCBI taxonomy): domain Eukaryota; kingdom Metazoa; phylum Chordata; class Actinopteri; order Clupeiformes; family Engraulidae; genus Engraulis; species Engraulis encrasicolus. Next base: position 41,737,493 of record NC_085871.1, read on the forward strand.
AAATAATAATAAAAAAAAACAATTAAAAGGAAAGCGAAAAGTTGTATTGTAGATTGTAGGCAACAAATTTAGACTGGTGTCGACCCGACTGTTCAATAAGAAGTTGTAAATTCATTGGCCAGGGGCCTTGTGTACAGGATCCTTCCGTACATCTCCTATTGAAACTTAACAGAAGAGAAGATCTAAAAGATACATTTGCACCTAAAAACTCAAAAGGCGTCAGTCTAGAACTATGCATAAAGAAGTTTTCATGCTGCTTCATGTAACATGTCCGATTACACTTGAAGTTATTAAGTACACATGCACTTTTTCATGTTATGTCAGTATAAGTACATATGAAAATATGTATGAAAAAAAATCACTTGGGGAGCTCTTGTGTGTAGTAAGATTAACATCTACTAGCCATTTGGCTGGTGATGAATTTAGTTAATTTCGCGCTCATTCCTCTGTGGGTGTGTGTGTGTGTGTCTGTGTGTGTGTGTGCGTGCGTGCGTGTGTGTGTGTGTGTGTGTGTGTGTGTGTGTGTGTACATCATACCTGACTGACTACATGGATATCCATCTTCAGCAGCTTCCTCTTTAACTGCAACAAGAACATTCTGCTGGACCCCGCGGATCTCTCCCTGGAAAACAGTACTGTACTGTAATAATGCAGATAAAAACTGTTTTTTTGATTGTGTGAGAGACAAATAAAGAAATGTAGCCAGCGGAAGTTCTGCCAGGAAGACTCAAATGTCACGTGCCCATTTTGCAGAGCCAATCAGCGACTGCCATTTCTTGTTATAGTGACGTCACGTGTCTAACTCTCCTTTCCTGCAGCCCTCGGTGCGGACAGTCCAAAATCTCCTCCTCTATCGGTTAGACCCCCCCCCGCACACACACACACGTTCATATGGGCTTGCACAGTCATTTCCTGGCCCTCCCCCGTCTCTCTCTCTCAATCATTTCCTGTCTGTTGCTTTGTTTTGATGCTTTGTTGTTTTGTCTTGTGTTTTGGTAGTCTTCCTCTTTGTCTTTTGTGTTTTTCTTTTGTAAATTTTAACCTGCTGCCTCTTGGCCAGGACGCCCTGGAAGAAGAGTCACTGTGACTCAACGGAACCTTTCCGGGTTAAATAAAGGATAAATAAAAAAAATAAAAAGAAAGAAATACAGAAAGAAGGTGCGTGTGTGTGAGAGAGAAAGAGAGAGAGAGATAAAGACATAAAAACATAAAGAAAGTGATAAAAGGTGTGTGTGTGCAGGTGTGTGTGTGTGTGTGTGTGTGTGTGTGCAGGTGTGCGTACCACCACAATATTGCTCAGGCTCTCCTCATCCAGCTGACACTCAGTCACTTTCGGAATCGTCCTGCGGGGTGATAGCAATGATATTAGTGATATATTACACTACATTACACTTAGCTGACACGTGTTATGCAGAGTTATTATCAGTACAGGGTACTGGTTACAGTCCCTGGAGCAGTGTGGGGGTTAGGTTACTCAAGGGCACCTCAGCCATGGAGTGAGATAGGGAGTGGAAGTGCGCAAAGATTCATGTACAAAGACTTGCGTAGATTTCCTACTGAGAGGGTCTAATCCAGGGGTGTCAAACTCAAATTGACTGAGGGCCAAAATCAAAATCTGGAACGAAGTCGGGGGCCGAACTCAACAATTATTCTAAAAAATTGACTAAAATTGTGCATGCATGCACTTCATACTCATAGTGGACTCTTTCCCATCATATCTGTCTGTTCAAATATGTCTGCACATCCTGTGATACAGCAAATTTCATGTTCAAATTGTGTTATGCTATACATTAATGGTGTACGTGGTCCAACTGTAATACACATTTGAAATTATCTCCCCGGGCCGAATAAAATGGCTCCGCGGGCCAAATTTGGCCCCCGGGCCTGAGTTTGACATCCATGGTCTAAACTATACAAAAGGTGTAACCTTATTGCGTGTGTGTGCCATGCTCAGGCCAATGGGGTACACTAGTCTTCCCCCCAATCACACACATGCTGTACCTCAGAATTAATGATAGCCAACGGTGTGGTTGTCGACTTCACTTGTCAAGCGATTTGTGTGTTGCGTGCGTACAAATGTGTAATTATTTGAACTACACGACAGAACTCGCATGTTGGACGTGCAGCCACTTAAGCTGTGGTGCAGCGGTAGGGTTGGTTGTGTGCCTTCAGCCTTGGTTCTCGTCAAAATACCTGAGGCGCACGTTGTAGCCAATCCAAACCTTCAAAATGTACTGCCATCATATGTGAAATCCAGAGGACATGCCAAACGGAATCAGGATTTAGCTTGACTCGCTCCATTCACTCCCACTCAAAATGTTGCGAGTTACAGTCTAGCACCAAGGACCAGATGCAGAATGGCGTGACTTAGGTGCCACATAAGGCAAATCATGACAGACAAAGTAAATATGGAAGACTATAGGGGATGAAGCCATACCTGTGTGTGTGCGTGTGTGTGTGTGTGTGTGTGTGTGTGTGTACCTTTGACTTTTCTGGGGGCTCTGCAGCTGCCGTTTCAGGTCCCTCAGATCATTCTTCAGGACAGCAATATTCTGCAAAAAAACCCCCAACAATTACAGTATATACTGACTCTCATTCAATGTGCATTCACATACAGACTGTGATCTCTCCCTCCTCTATTGGTGTGACGGAGGTCTTCCTGCACCTGTTCGTCCCCCTCGGGACGCGAACCTGCGACCTCATCAACTACATCGGTTCGGAAATGGGAGGCACAGTACGGTACCCGCTGCACTAAAGGACCAGTCCTCCAGCCCAACGGCATCAACACTGTATAGCAGAGATACTCTAGACAGAGATAAGTCATTCTAGTTCATTTCTGGCATCCACTTTCTGTAGGGTGAACGCCCCTTTAGGAGACCTTCGGTTAGGAGACCTTCGGAGTCCTACGGTTGAAAATGAATGAAGTCCCCTTAGCGCTCTAGATGGCGGTAGCGCACTTCTCGTGCAAACACCTCAAAAATAGAAGAAGAAGGAGGGGACGCCCCCTTAGGAGACCCAACTTGAGCACACACTTACTTTTGCATTGGGTGAGAGGGGTTTGAAGCCTCTTTATTACTCCACCCTCTTTGGTATGAGGCTTGCGGGAGGGAGGTTTACTAACGTTCCACGTCAGTTAGTCTCCGTTGCATTATCATTCTCTCATTGTGTGCGTTCAAATATGAGACCTTGCTTCCTGCACTTGTGCTCGTGGCCTCGTACCAGGAAGTAATGTCATGATGACATCACTGACAACAGCATTATATTTCAATATCATTTTCTCATTTGCAATTGGGATGGTGAATGAAAAACAGTCCACCAAAAGTTGTTGTGGCTAGGCTGACAGCTGAGAAACTTTATTGTTTTCTGCACAGGGGAGGGGCCAGGAGGCGGGGCGAGGCCACAAGCACAAGTGGAGGAAGCAAGGTTGCATATTGGAACGCACTGATTGTCTCATGACCTCTGTGAGTATATCGCTTTGTGTTAAACGCTTGAAGGATCCAAACACACACACACACCCCTTGTCACCAGACAAGGCAGGCAGCTGCTTGGGGCCCCAAAGCCTAGATGATGATTAAAAGCTCACACTTTAAGCTACAGTACCAGTAATTTGTTATGAATGTTCACTCTTTTTCATTTTTTGCTTGGGGCCCCAGCTTACCCTAGAATCGCCTCTGTACACACGCACGCACGCACACACACACACACACACACACACACACACACACACACACACACACACACACACACACACACACACACACACACCTGTTTGGCTTGTGTTAGCGAGTTGTCTTTGTCCTTCAGGCGTGTCTGTAGTTCCTCCACCTGGAACTTCAGCTGCCAGTTTGTCTCTGTTGTCTGTTCTGATGTCCGTGTGCTCCTTCCATTCCCACCAGCCACCCGCTCTTCCAGACGGTGGATTAACTTGCGCAGTCCCATGTTTCGCCGGAGCTCCCTCTGATTGACACAAGCACACGCACGCGCGCGCACGCACGCACGCACGCACGCACACACGCACACACACACACACGCATACATCAAGACCGTTTGGTTCTTGAGTGCATCTTAATATGGGACCTTGCCTCCTCCACTCGCTTCTCGTCATGATGACATCACTGACAACAGCATTATATTTCAATATCTTGCAAAAGCTCAATTGTAGAGTCTTTTTCTCGTTTGCAATTGTTATGGTGAATGAAAAACAGTCCCTCAAAAGTTGTTGTGGCTAGGCTGACAGCTGGGAAACTTTATCGTTTTCTCCACGGAGGAGGGGCCAGGAGGCGGGGCGAGGAGACAAGCGCAAGTGGAGGAGGCAAGGTCACATATTAAGACGCACTCCTTGTTTGACAGGGGCAGCAATGAGATGGCAACCAGCCCCCCGATGCTCGCATGAGGCCATGATTACCCACACACACACATGTAGACAGGCCATCAGACACTGGCTTGAAATATCTGTAAGATAGGAGTGGACACTTGCTTACCTGCAATGCTTCGGTGATGAATTGACTGGCCTTCTCAAGGTCACTGCAGGTTTGTTTATGGCTTTCACTGACAAAGTGGGAAATGTCTTTAATCTGCAAGCAAATACATCTAGATTAACATCAAGTGAATGATTCCAGTGTAGTTCATAGGCTACTGTATTTATGGCCTAATCAATGGACTGCCCCTACCTAGTTGGACACTTCTACTCATGAGATTTTCGGTCACGTTTTATTCTTCTGAGAAATAAATCTAAAAACTAATTGCCAACGCATAGTCAACAACATTCTGAGTCCTTACCAGGTCTTGACTCATTTGCTTGCCTTGTTAGCACCTCACCTCGCATTGAACATCAGCCCGCACAGCCTCAGCCAATGCTTGCTCCGCAACTTGTCTCTCGTATACCGCGTCGTCTACCCCCTCCTCCGGTTCGTCCGGTTCCTCCAAGTTCGAGCCCAATCCGCGAACCTTTTCTATATTGTGATCCGTGGCCATGTGTCGCCACAAGGCAGAGGTACCGGACTTGTGTCCGTTGTACACGAGTATTTTAGGGCACGAGTTACATTGAACGAACTCCAGTTCGTCTCCACTCCCGTCACAAACAACGGAGAAACTTTCCCATACCTCAGACCTGCCTTGCTTCGCTTTCGTCGTGTACAACCCCAGTTTGAGGTTCTTTTGTATCAGCTTCAACTCTGCCCGACTCATGTTGCTACCCTACAATTGGCCGCTATCCTGCCGTCAGTCACCAATGGAGATTTATAGATTAAGAATTAATCATACACACACACACTGACTGTGTACGTAAAATTCTGTTCAATGTTTACTCGTGGTGGTCCCAGGGAATAGTGGGTGGTCTTTCCTGTTTGTCCTCGTCCTCCTACTTCTTCGTCTTGGCGATTTATCCTTCGCTGACATCTAGCGCCACTCACTGGTTTGAAAGACATTCTGACACACACACACACACACACACACACACACACACACACACACACACACACACACACACACACACACACACACACACACACACACACACACACACACACACACACTTTGACTCTGTTAGGCTGTATTCTCTATCATAGGCCTATAAAACATTATATTTCAATAGCGGGCTTTAACACCTCCTTTCCCAACACCGTGGCCTGGTTGAAGTCAGCACCATCATCCGCCAGCTATTCCCCTCTTATCTGGTTCCTCTCATCACTGGACATTCAAACCATTGATAGGTGCTGCTGTGTCACAATGACAATGGGAGTTGGGAGTTCAATTCACTTCAGAAGGGGTATCCCAATTCGTAGCGGTTGCGTTTCAAGCCCTGCACCTTACAGCTTCGTTGGAAAGCACAAGGGGCATGGGGAAGGCGCAGGGGTAGAGATTAGTAATCGTAAAGGCGGCCCAAAGAAAGTGCCCAGGCACCCTTACACATGATACATATGGTAGGATATTGATTTGTCCATTCAGCATCTTCTAGTGAAGCTCCCTAGTCCTGCCTCCCCAACACCCACTCCCACCCACCCTTCAGGGCTCATGGAAGTTTTTGAAATATTTTAAATAATATATTTTATTGAATTTCACAAACAATCTTAAGCTTACATCAACAGGATCATGAATGAAGATGTGGCGTCAGTTGCGTAACAAAATGTTGATTTATAATACAGAACAAAGACCCCACCCATACTTCCTAAATCTAGACAAGGTAAAAGACAAAATGGAAATGAAAAATAAAAAAAACTAAATTGAAATAAATTATGTCAAACTATTCAGAAATTCATAATATCAAGGGTACGTGTACAGAGTGTGTGAAATATAAACAGTACCAAAATAAAATACATAAAATTACAGTGGTGTTTTTGAGACTCCTTTGTGAAAGGCTGCGTGTGATAGTGACGGCGTTGCCAAATACTTTCATGTACAAGCTTTCCTGCTGAAAGAAAGCAGGGCGAGCACAGGGGTGTTCCTAGTTACCCAACTCCCTGTGCAACACAAACACACGCACGCACACACACACGCACGCACACACACACGCACACGCACACACACGCAACGGCAACACAAATAAATAATTAAGGACCGTGCAAGTGAGACCGTTTTTTAATGACTCTTCGAAAGGAACCAGCTAGCCACCATGATCTGGATCTGGTCCAAAAAAAAAAGATAAATGCCATCTCTAGTAGAAAACATTTAGCTTCACTTGGGGACGCTTTTCTCCATACTCTTAAAATGTTCATGACATGAAACTGAAAGTCAAAATGATGGTGTGAGGAAATAGCATCATCCATTCATTCATTTAAAAGCAACAGAACCCCACCTGGACTAGTGAATGCGGAAAAAGAGTCGACCCAAACATCTGTTACAGTAAGATAAACCAAACTCTGCCCACCCGGCCAATGCAAGGAGTGTGCTCAAATTTGGTCTCCTAAGGGGGCGTTGTCCCCTCTTTCTTCTTGTCTTTCTGTGGCATTTGGTGACGGCTTGCATGAACTCCATTCATTCTCAACAATCTCCTCTCCTATACGCATAAGGGCCGTTGTTCACCTGACATCATATGGATCCAGGAAATGCACGGGCTTGAAGTATCTTACTCTTATGGAAGATGTTTGGTCAATCTTTAACGTTCATTCAGGGAGAACAACCAACCAATGCTTTTGTTTAGAAAAATGTAGGTATTCCATTGGCTGCCACTTGCTGCCGTTTACCACCGAACCTTATCATGGATCATAAAATTTTTTGCTGAAGTTCAACTTCTCTTTTGATGCCTGTGACACCTGGAGCGCTTTTTAAGCTTTCACCATTTCTGCTGCTTGCTCTTCCACACAAAGTACAATGTAATGTACTGTAGTGCAACACTACATGCAGTGCTCTAAATTAACACCAGCCAACTGGTCAAATGCTGATGAAATTTCAGTTTGGCTGGTAGAAAAGACCGACTTACTAGCAGCCACTGACCCATTAGTGAGTGTGGTTGACTAATAGTGGTATTCATATCTCCAAGCCATTTTGGTTGGTGGTGCAAAAAGTTAATTTAGGACCGTTCTTATATCGGCCTCCTAGGTTTCTCACAATATCAACTAATTTGTTATTTCACCGCCACCTACAGGATATTTGGTGTATCGCCTTGCTCGTTGGCCAGGGTGTTATATACAAACCCCAACTCCGATGAAGTTGGGACGTTTGGTAAACAGTGAATAAAATCAAAATGCTATCATTTTCAAAACATTCAATCTATTCATTAGATGGAGAATAGTGAAAAGACAACATATTAAGTGTTAAAACCGAGAAAAAATATTGTTTTGGGGGACATATGTACTCATTTCTAAGTTGATAAATCCAACACGTCTCAAAAGAGTTGGGACGGGGATCAGTGAAATTTAGTAAACATCCAAATAAGATAAAACAACAAAGAAGAACATTTCAAAATGAATTGTACTGACGGACAATATAGGTGTCCAGGTATAAGATCATCACAGAGAGGCTGAGTCACTCAGAATTAAAGATGCAAAGGGAATAATTACCATAGTTATTACATACATTTTTGAATTCTCTTTGATTTACCACGATTGAGTGTATATAAGACATATGTTTGTTAATAAAATCATTGTATAGGTTCATGACATCATGAAATATATATTGGCTGTAGTCTCACTCTAATTCCTGGAGTGCTAGAGCTATTAAAAATTGACCATATTAAGAATGCTTAATGCATGAAAATGATACAGGGGGTTAACATTCTCCTAAGCACCTGAGCTCACTTGAAATAGACCCAGAAGACATGGGAAACTGTCCTTTGCTTACAGAAGTCAGCAGAAGTTGTAGAAGTCCATTCTTTTTGACAATAATAGAGCATTGCACATCCTGTGCTACAGTGGAAATGGACCATCCAACTTGTGTTAGTGCTAGCTTCAAAAGTCAGCCTCCATGATGGCATGCGGATGCAGTAGTGCATTGGTTAAGATGTTCTCACTCATCTGTAGAGTTAAATACAGTGCTGAATGGTATAAATTGGTTTTAAACAGCATGAAAAGCCACTCATGCATTATATTTTGAAGGGAGATCTTCGATTACTGCCACATAGTAAGGTCAAATTGCATTCTCTACTATGTTTTAACAGTTTGGCTCCATCATAAGGACCAGCAGGTGATAAAATGGTGGGTTGTTGGTCAAGACCTGTCACACTGTAAGCACTACAGAAAGGAAAACATTGCAAAACATGACAAGGAATACACCCACCATTTAAGTTGGTGAAATCATGTCCAAGATAGGAATTAACACTGTTTTTTATCTAAAATCATCTCATCGGTTAATGTATTTAACTGTTAAGTGTTGTCTTTTGTTTTGTTTTTAGTCTTCCTCGACATTTGCTGCCATTTATTGTCCCCGTCCCAACTCTTTTGAGACGTGTTGGATTTATCAAATTAGAAATGAGTACATATGTCCCCCAAAACAATATTTTTTCTCGGTTTTAACACTTAATATGTTGTCTTTTCACTATTCTCCATCTAATGAATAGATTGAATGTTTTGAAAATGATAGCATTTTGATTTTATTCACTGTTTACCAAACGTCCCAACTTCATCGGAGTTGGGGTTTGTAGGTGGTAAAGTGTCTTATTTTTCATGTAAGCCGTTGTCTTGTTTTAAGACAAGTTAAAAGAGGGAGTATGTCGCTAAGCTAGTGAAAGTCAATGCATCCATGTAGCATTGCCCCAAAATAGTGGCATACTCCTTTAAGGCAGCATCAGCCCTACACAGAGAAGGCGACGATGAAATTGAGACGTTTAATCCATTGTGGGATAATAAAGGGCAAACTTACTTACTACACTTACTTACTTAATGGAAAGGCATTGAAGGTTTTTTTTAAATCAATTTAATGCACACCGTACCTCCAGTGTCTCACTGTAACAGTTATTGAAAATGAACAACCATTGTGCCACAATACCATGACATAACATAGGGCCTTAGTGATGCACTACAACTTGGTCATTGCCATTCTGCTAACAGCACATTTATACACCGTGTCTTAACAGGTTAAATCATTGAGGTCCTCAATCTCCCTGTACTCAGTTGTGTCTTGTGGTTCTCACAGGTCCTCAATCTCCCTCTACTCGGCCCCGTCACCTTGTGAGTCAGCTGGTGGCGTTTGGAAGTTTTGGTGGTGCAAAAAGTTAATTTAGAGCCCTGCATACATGCAACTATCAGCAGCCTCCGGTGCACCCGCTCTTATATAGGCTTCCTATGTTTCTCACAATATATATCATCAAATCTGTTGCTGCAGGATATTTAGTGTATCGCCTTGTCGCCAATAAGGCAGCATCAGCCCTGTAACAAAGACGGCAAAGATGAAATTGAAACATTCATTCCAATAGAAAGGCATGAAAGCGTTTTGTTTTGTTTTTTTAATTGAAGCCATTGAGGGCCCTCTACTACTCGGTCGTGCCTTGTGGCCCCGTCACCACCTTGTGAGTGAGCTGGTGGCGTTTGGCCGTCTTCGCGTGAGCAAAACTCTTCCCGCACAGGTGGCAGCGAAAGGGCTTCTCGCCCGTGTGCGTGCGCTTGTGCTCGTTGAGGTGATTCGTGTCTGAAAAGCGTCGGCCGCAAGTGTCGCACCGGTAAGGTTTCTCTCCCGTGTGAGTGCGCAGGTGTACCCGGAGACCGCTCGACTGGGTGAAGCGCCTGTTGCACAGCATGCACTCGAAAGGCTTCTCTCCGGTGTGAATGCGCTGGTGGATTTTCAGACTTCCTAACTGAGTAAACCATTTATCACACTGGTCACAATGGAAGGACTTGGCGGCGGCGGTGGCGGTGGCAGGGACGGCTTGACCGATGCATTTGTGCTGTCCAAGACCGTCTGCCTCCGCAAAACGCTGGCCACAGTGTCTGCAACAGTGTGGCGTTGTTGTTGTTGTCGTGTCCATGTGTTGGAATTGTTCGAGGTAGGGCTCGTCATCTTCTGTGTGAAGGTCCAGCTGGTGCGGGTTCACAGCTGTGTTTCTGGAGAAAGCGTCGTATGGCATGTCATCGTCCACCTCCGTCACTGGAATGGCTGGGAATTTGGGGATTGATGGTGACAGTTGAGATCCATTTCCTGTCACCCACACCAACACAAAAAAACAAGGGGAAAAAAGGAGTGAGAGTGAAATTCAGCATAAAGCCTTAGTAAAATATGTCCAATATGTCAACATCAACATATACAACCGATATATTATTTAACAAGAAACTTTGTCAAGTCCACTTTTAGTTTGATTCAAAACCTCAACGCATCCCTTAAGTCAGTCAGTCTGACTTTATGTCAGACTGTAAATGTCAGTCCTGTATATGTTTATGTCCTGGCATGGTATAGAGAGAAAACGTAACTTCATTTTCCTTGTGTGACTTGTGCATATGAAGAAAGTGACAATAAAAGCTGACTTGACTTGACTTGAAGTCAGCACTCCAAAAATTACACAGCTCCTCTGTTCATATTCAGATCTACTGTATATTGCACTCATTTCTGAACAGCTGAAATCACATTCAGAACCCCAAGGGATTCTTTCTCCCATAGGCCACAGTGATTGAAACATTGTTATGTGAATAAAATCCCCTTGAATGCTGACACACATTTTCAGTAATGTCAATTAACATGAGATGAAATGTTTTTTTTTGTTTTAAAACTAATTGGCGCATGGTCTTTTACAGCCCATGATGTGCTCTGGTGAAGAAGTAGTGGACAAAACAAGATGAGACCATTGTCTGTTTGAAAGTTTAATGTTCACTTGGGTGCAAGTGTGTGGACATTCAACTTGATTCTCACTGAGTGTCTGTGTAATATTTCATGGATGTGAATATGTTGTATTACTATGTAATCCCATATAGCCATTAAAGAAAATAGACATTTTCCAAGATCATAAAACCATATAAGGATTTTCATTACAGAAATGGGTCTTAGACATGTAACTTTCGTTATCATTTTTTAATGTAACAATTCAATAATTAATCCCTCAGGCTCTCTGTAAAATGTCTGTATGTTCATGTTGGCAGTCAATGCCATTTATTTCACAATATCATCAAATCTGTTGCTGCAGGATATTTAGTGTATCGCTTTGTCGCCAATAAGGCAGCATCAGCCCCGTAACAAAAACGGCAAAGATGAAATTGAGGCATTCATTCCAATAGAAAGGCATAAAAGCGTTTTGTTTTGTTTTTTTAATTGAAGTCATTGAGGGCCCTCTACTACTCGGTCGTGCCTTGTGGCCCCGTCACCACCTTGTGAGTGAGCTGGTGGCGTTTGGCCGTCTTCGCGTGAGCAAAACTCTTCCCGCACAGGTGGCAGCGAAAGGGCTTCTCGCCCGTGTGCGTGCGCTTGTGCTCGTTGAGGTTTTTCGTGTCTGAAAAGCGTCGGCCGCAAGTGTCGCATCGGTAAGGTTTCTCTCCCGTGTGAGTGCGCAGGTGTACCCGGAGACTGCCCGACTGGGTGAAGCGCCTGTTGCACAGCATGCACTCGAAAGGCTTCTCTCCGGTGTGAATGCGCTGGTGGATTTTCAGACTTCCCAACTGAGTAAACCATTTATCACACTGGTCACAATGAAAGGACTTGGCTGCGGCGGCAGGGGCAGGGGCGGCTTGACCGTTGTTGACGATGCAGTTGTGTTGTCTAAGACCGTCTGCCTCCGCAAAACGCTGGCCACAGTGTCTGCAACAGTGTGGCGTTGTTGTTGTTGTCGTGTCCATGTGTTGGAATTGTTCGAGGTAGGGCTCGTCATCTTCTGTGTGAAGGTCCAGCTGGTGCGGGTTCACAGCTGTGTTTCTAGAGAAAGCGTCGTATGGCATGTCATCGTCCACATCTGTCACTGGAATGGCTGGGAATTTGGGGATTGATGGTGACAGTTGAGACCCATTTCCTGTCACCCACACAAACACAAAAAAACAAGGGGAAAAAAGGAGTGAGAATGAAATTCAGCATAAAGCCTTAGTACAATATGTCCAATGTCAACTTCAACAATAATTCCGATATATTATTGAACAAGAAACTTTGTCAAGTCCACTTTTAATTTGATTCAAAAACTCAACGCATTCCTTAAGTCAGTCAGTCCTGTATACGTTTATGTCCTGGCATGGTATAGAGAGAAAACGTAACTTCATTTTCCTTGTGTGACTTGTGCATATGAAGAAAGTGACAATAAAAGCTGACTTGACTTGACTTGAAGTCAGCACTCCAAAAATTACACAGCTCCTCTGTTCATATTCAGATCTACTGTATATTGCACTCATTTCTGAACAGCTGAAATCACATTCAATAACCCAAGGGATCATTTCTCCCATAGGCCACAGTGATTGAAACATTGTTACTTGAATAAAATCCCATTGAATGCTGACACACATTTTCAGTAATGTCAATTAACATGAGATTAAATGTTTTGTTTTTTTAAATCACTAAAACGAATTGGCGCATGGTCTTTTACAGCCCATGATGTGCTCCTGAGAAGAAGTAGTGGACAAAACAAGATGAGACCATTGTCTGTTTGAAAGTTTAATGTTCACTTGGGTGCAAGTGTGTGGACATTCAACTTGATTCGCACTGAGTCTCTGTGTAATATTTCATGGATGTGAATATGTTGTATTATGTAATCCCATATAGCCATTAAGGAAAATAGACATTTTCCAAGATCATAAAATCATATAAGGATTTTCATTACAGAAATGGGTCTTAGACATGTAACTTTCGTTATCATTTTTTTATGTAACAATTCAATAATGAATCCCTCAGGCTCTCTGTAAAATATCTGTATATTCATGTTGGCAGTCAATGCCATTTATTTTCCAAATGCTTTTCCCGGTTTTCTCAACTTCTATATGTTATTGGCCCATGACATTTTTTGAGGCATATATTCAATTGAAATGTACATTCATTTATTGTACAATCTGGTACGATGACCATACGCTAAAAGTTTCAGAGGCATGGTTTGGTTTTATTTTGTTTGTTTTTTTTACTCACAATTTGCAGTGTCCCAACTCTAACAGAATCTGTTGAGGTTGTAATTAGTTAAGCCAGCTTACTAGCCTACAATTAAATAATTTAAATAATTGTGGGAAATTGGACCGTAATTACGGTGTAATAAGTCAAGTGGATTCAAGCCTTGAGAAGCATCGGAAACCCTATAATGAACCCTGGGAACCCTGCAGGTCAAATGTGAAAGGTACCTCATCCAAATTCCTTATGCAGTCTGGTCTGATGGAATACTCCTCCTCCTCATCTTCATCATCATCACCATCATGGGTAGCGTGTTGCTGACTCAGAGTTCCGCTTAATGTTGTCTGGTCTGATGGAGTAGTCTCATCCTCCTTCTCCTCCTCCTCCTCTTCACCATCATCATGGGGAGTGCGTTGTCGACTCTTGATGTACACGCCTTTTCGCTTCATACATCTGGTGAGCCACGTCGTGTCGCCTCGGAAGTCCCCGATCTTCATTGTGGCAGCGATGATTTGGGCCTTGCTCTGCAACTGCGCGAAGGTGACATCTCGGCCGCCAGCCCTCTGCGCAATCACCCAGTCCACCAGTGCATTCTCCAGTTCGGGCCAATTGCTTTTCCTTTTCCTGAAAGACTTTGTGGTGGTTTTGCAGCGGGACAGTTGTTCTTGCTGCTTTCGCCAACGACCCACCATCGACTCGTTGACGCCAAACTCTCGTGCGGCCGCCCTATTGCCTTCTCGGTTGGCCAGAGCGATCGCCCGCAACTTCAGCTCAGCGTTATATGATCTCCTCCTGTGCACTTTCTCCATGCGTAGACCTAAATGGACATGCAAAATGACTGTTCTGAATAACTATGTGTTAATGAGTTGGCATAAAATGTAGGCCTATACAGTTGAGGATGATATTATTAGCCCCGCTCCTGAAATTAGACATCTCTCTTGATTAGTCATTGAGAATGACCATTATTAATAAATGTATGTTATTCTGGAAACTAATACACCATGGAGATAGTGTCCAATAAGTGGAATTTGGACTTTTCCATTTTTACAAACAGTTTAAACAAAAAGGCTAAAAATGGCAAGGAGGACACCAAGCACTTTGATTAGTTGTTAACTAGGTCGGCACATGTCCTACCAGGGATTTTGGCCCATTTTGTCATTGCAAATAGTTGCTGGTCTAAATTGCATGGATGTTGAGGATGGACATTCATTTTCAGCACTCCTCAAAGACCATCTAAAGGATTGAGGTCTGAACCACTCCATGACCATGGTTTTAGTATCCTTTGACGAACATTTGAAATATTTTTTATGTAAGTTTTTGGTTATTATCTTATGAAGCGGCCTGAACTGAAACTGTAACAGTGTGCACAGTTGAGGAATACATTATTAGCTGCCCTCTTGAAAATAGACATCTCTCTTGATTTCTCAGTGAGAATGAGCATTATAATCAGTTTCTTTTACTCTGGAAACAAATACACTGATGGAGATAATGTCCAATGAGTTGAATTTGGATTCTATTTTCTATTGTTAGGCTACAATGAGTCTGAACAAAAAAGGGCAAAAATGACGGACAAAATTATTAGCCCCCTGATCATTAATAGTTATAAACATTTTTAACCCCTAAAAATCCAGAAATCAGCTAAATCTTTGTTTAAGCTGCAGGGCTCATTTCGTAAGTAAGTAACGGCTGATGGATAGTTTGGAAATTATGCTTTGTTGATGTTAAATTATGTTAAATTATTTTGCTAACTGGTTGATGCTGTTCAACAGTACGGCAGATATGCTGCATATGGGTATCAGTTTACACTATTTTTTACCAACGTTATGCTTTGTTGAAAGGTGGTTTACTACGTTAGGTCCACATCCAATATGGCAGGCACAATGGCATGGGACGACAATCAGTCGTTGCATCCGTGTATGTATGGCTTATTGATAACACACTGAATCACAGTGCCAAGTGCACAAGTCCACCATACAAGTATATCTATGCCCAGAATATATCTATGATTGGGCTGGGGTGAAAAAAATAGACTGCCAGAGTAGAAGTCCGGCTTAGGTTTTCCTTCTGCCCATGGCCTCAACCACAAGTGATTTCACTAGTTAGCTCATGAACCAGGCATTAAAGGCACACTGTGCAATATTTTAAGTTGTTTATTTCCAGAATTCATGCTACCCATTCACTAATGTCACCTTTTTCCTGAATACTTACCACCACCATCAAATTCTAAGCATTCATTATGACTGGAAAAAATTGCACTTTTCATACATGAAAAGGGGAATCTTCTCCATGGTCCGCCATTTTGAATTTCCAGATAGCTGCAAAAATGACTGAACTTGGGCCATACTAGAAAATATATGTTTATTACTTAGTAAACTTTAATGAAAAGATCAAATTTGGCAATAGGCAACCTGGTTTCAATGACCAGCATAGTTGCAGTACCTTTTTTGGACATTTCCTACACAGCATTTAAGCATTGTGGTAATTAGGATCAGCTGGTTCACATAATTGGCTGGAGCAAAAATACGGCAGGGTTTTTATTTTCTGCGCCTGGGTTTTTCCACCTCTCGGAACTGTATACATGGTTTCTGAATGTTTGTAAACACAATGTTATGAGGAAGGGCATGACACTGGCAGCCAACCACGTGAGCGATTTTTTTGACCAACAGGGGTTTCCAACAACCAGAGGTCAAGTTGTGCACAACTAGGTTCGCGCAGTCAGGTTATAAACAAAATGTATAACCCATGTATACATCTGATGCCATCAGTTTGTCTTAAAACAGGCATACACTGTGCAATATTTGAAGTGTCTATTTGAAAAACGGTGTAAAGGACATTTTTTGACTATTGCATTTTATTTCTTAAATTATGGTCAGACTTAGCTCCAGTTGTGGCTGTTGATAAGGTCTACCAAAGATTCCAAGGCACACTGCTGGTGAAGTTAAAAAGCCTTTAATTAAACGGGCTGACGCGTTGCGACTACTGTCTTCTTCAGAGCCTAAACACTGACTAATTCCCAAGTCCCTATAACAGGGAGAAGGCTCAGGTAATCAAGTAGGACTAAGTGGCAGGTGCATAGACTCCACCTATCAGTCAGTTAGTGGTGCACCATGACACATAAAAACATCACACACAAGTTAAAAACAAATATACTTCTTATGAGGACTAAAGTAATCACTTCATAAGGGCTACAAAGAACAGTTAATGGCTGTCATTCAGTGTAACGGATACCTTCTGCTGACTATAACGGTAAAAAACATGATTTTTAAATTGTTTCAAGTGAATGGATGACAGCCGAGGCTTTCATGAATTCACTGGAAAAAAAAAAAATAAAAAAAAAATGTTTTTTACAGTTACAGTCAGCAGAAGGTATCCGTTACACTGAATGACAATTTAATTTTGTACGTCTTTGACCCTTTTCTTAACATTTAAACAGGCTTCATAAAATATCTATGACAGGCATTCCCAAACAGGGGGCAGGGGATCACTGGTGAATCTTAGTGATACTGCAGGTAGGCCCGAGGGACGTAGGCCTAAAAAAAAAAAAAAAAAAAACATTTTTTTCGATGTGATTTTAGTTACTGTATAGTGTAGAACAGGTGTGTCAGTTCAGGGGCCACATACAGCCTTTTTGATCTCAAGTGGGCTGGAGCAGTTACATATTTGCAATATGAAACAGAAAATTGTAATATTTCACAATGTTGTACAAATTAGAAATTGTGTATATATCGCTTTATATACATCTAAGCCAGGGGTGACGGACATAAGGCCGGGCACTGCACGTCCGAGAGACACGGGGGGCCCAATCTAGCCCAATACAAAGTTCCTGTTGATGTGTAAGATTTCAGGTTTGCAATACTTGAGAAAAAATTTGTCCTTTCTGTTTGTTACCTCCGCCAAGGAGGTAATATTTTCACGTCTGTCTGTCTGTCTGTCTGTCTGTCTGTCTGTCTGTCTGTCTGTCTGTCTGTCTGTCTGTCTGTCTGTCTGTCTCACAACTAAAAAACTTGTGAACGGAGTAATGACCCAAGGAACAAGTGATTAAATTCTGGTGGTGATCCGGATCACTAACCGGAACCAGGACCTTTTGTAAAGATTCATCACCATTGCGGTCCTATAAATCTAGACGCAAATGTCTAGACTCAAATGTTCCATCAAGCAGCTTCCATGGTGGAGGACTGCTCTCTCTCAGTGCTTCTAGTCCTGCTCTGCATTTACAGTCAAAATATAGCCTCATATAGCCGCTGGCATCATTGACTAGCAATGACATTCCAATACGAAGCAGACATTTTAAAAATGTTGCTACTATGTCACCAGCCCTGGAACGAAATTACTTTTACACCATTGATCTAGAGTATATATCGCTCTATATACATCTAGGGCTTCAAATAAGGCATGAAAGTAAGTAAAGGCATGTCAAATACGCACAAAAGGATCACGAACAACAGAAAATGTTCAGGGCAAAGCTGAGAGAAAGGGGGGCACAGTGGCTCAATGAGCTAAGACGCCAAACCATTACGCCGGCGACCCAAGGTTCAATTCCAGCCCAAGGTCCTTTGCTGATTCTTCCCCATATCTCTATCCCACTCATTTCTTGCCGCACTCTTTTACGGTCCTGTACTAAATAAAGGCATAAAAGTCCCCCCCCCCAACAATCTCTTCTATATCTTTTAACCCATTGTGTCCTGGAGCGAGCGACTTTTACGCTGCATTCAGGTTCTTGAGATTTGAGCTTTTTTATTAAAATATGGGTATGTTAGAGCGGAATGAACATAATCTAGTGCAACATGAAGGTTCAAGCTTTTAAATGCATCTTATTTCATGTTTTTATGTGCTTCGGAGGCTGAAATATTTAGGTTTTAATAGGGAGGGGGCACTTTTTCCCAAAAAAGGGCTTAGGTAAAAGGGGTTTAAAAAGCTGGAGAGGCAGAGGGTTCCCACTCTAAATCATAAGCTTATATAAAATTCCATCATTTTCCAGACCCAAAAAACTGAATTTCCATGAACTCTTCCGTAAAAAAAAATGTTGTTAAAAAGGTTTTGTTAAGTGTGTAATGTCCAGATTATCTTCACCCATAGAGCCGACTCCGAGCCACTGCCAAATTTCAACGGGCTCATTACATTCTAGAACTAGATACTGTTGCACAGTACAGCGCAAAACCAAACAGTCTCTGGCGAAGCGTTGTAGTATAAACCAGTAAGAAACAATGTTACACACAAACAAAAACGTTTTTGCTTCTACACAACTGATAAGAAATGTCCATGATATTCCATGACTGTGCATGCAAAATGGTGATATTCCATGATTTTCCATGACTGGAAAAGCTTTTATGAAATTTCATGATATTCCAGAAATCCCATGACCCTTGGGAACCCTGCAGGTCAAATGTGAAAGGTACCTCATCCAAATTCATGATGCAGTCTGGTCTGATGGAATAGTCTCATCGGCATCACCATGAAGGGTGGAGCGTTGCTGACTCCGAGTTCTCTTTGATATTGTCTGGTCTGATGGAATAGTCTCATCGTCGTCCTCCTCCTCCTCATCTTCATCGTCATCATCTTCATCATCATGGGGAGAGCGTTGCCGACGCATAGTTCTCCTGTCCTTGATGTACAGGTCTTTTCGCCTCATACATCTGGTGAGCCACGACGGGCCGCCTTGGAAGTCCTCGATCTTCATTTTGGCGGCGATGGTTCGGGCCTTGCTCTGCATCTGCAAGTAGGTGACAGCTCGGCCGGCCGCTCTCTGCGCGTTCACCCAGTCCGCCAGCGTGTCCTCCAGTTCGGGCCACTTGCTTTTCCTTCCCCTGAAAGACTTAGTGGTGGTTTTGCAGCGGGTCAGTTGCTCTTGCTGCTGTCGCCAACGTCTGACCATCGACTCTGCGACGCCAAACTCTCGTGCGGACGCCCGATTGCCTTCTCGGTTGGCCAGAGCGATCGCCCGCAACTTCAGCTCAGCATTATATGATCTCCTGTGCACTTTCTCCATGCGTAGACCTAAATGGACACGCAAAATGACTGATCTGAACAACTCTGTGTTAATGAGTTGGCATACAATTTATACACACCGTTACAGTTTCAGTTCAGACAGCTTCATTGGTCCACTCTGTGACTGCTCTGGTTATTTAATTTGACTGACTACGAAGGCGGTATAAACAGTTTTAACCCCTAAAATCTAGAAATCAGCGACATCTTTGTTTAAGCCGCAGGGTTCATTCGTAAGTAAGTGAAGGTTGATAGATAGTTTGGAAATTATGCTTTGTTGAAAGGTGGTTTATTAAGTTAGGTCCATTCCATTCACTTGCAGTGGTTTGAGAGGGACGTTATTCCACATCCAATATGGCAGGCACATTGGTCCACTCTGTGACCGCTCTGGTTATTTAATTTGCCTGATGTGCTGCATACTAAAGGTGGTATTTTAACCCTTAAAAATCCAGAAATCAGCTACGTCTTTGTTGAAGCCGCAGGCTTCATTTCGTAAGTAAGTCACGGTTGAAGTAACAGCAATTTTTACTTATATTAACCAACTTTTGTGAGTTGATAATAATATAAAATAAATGTTCAAAACATGCGTCATTGGCCTTTCAATTTGCTCAAGTAATACTCTAAAGAAAAAACTTTGTGAATGAACATGATAGTTAATGCCCAGTAGTTCCCAAAATTCCCAAAATGTTGGAGATATGGAGATACACCGTTTTGCAAATAAACCCTTCAGACTGGTATTCAGTTTCTGCGCACACTAAAGCCCGATTCGGACGGGACTTTTATTACCTAAGGACCCCCGGTAATTCGGAATAATTACAGAGAATGTCTGAGTTCTTAGTCCTGTGCGAATGTGCCATGTCTGCGATTTGTGAGGTAATAATTCCGCCGCGAATTACCTACTGTAATTCGGCGAAACTCAGACGTCCTGGGGTAATTTTACATAGGCGCGCCGTCTGCACTCCCTTGTAATGTCTGTGAATTGAGTAAATAACAGACGTTTATTTATCCCGTCCGAATGCGCCCCGAAAAATCACGGAGCTCCAGGGGTAATTGCGAATTACCAGGGGTCCACAGGTAATATTTATCCCGTCCGTCATCTCAAAGTTCAAAGTTCACATCTCATGTCCTCACTCGCGCGATACGATCTGAGGGTCCGATGCGACCAGCAGGGTTGCCAGATGAGGCTGATGATTTACAGTCCAAAAAAATGCTCAAAACCTGCCTAGAAGCGCAAAATCCCACCCAATTCTATTGATTTCTATGGCAAAAGTTGGGCAGGTTTTTCTGCTAAATGCCATTTTTACCTGCACATGCCCATCCTAAGCAGCCCATCTGGAAACACTTGGGACCAGAATGTACAACACAACAGACTTCTTTTCCGAAACTGCAGGTGACAAAAAACGCAGGAGGGAAACCTGCACTTGAACTGGGAGGCGAGGATGTGCTCAAGAGCGAATCGCTTCACCCTGGCAATTTGTGCCTACTTGTGCATAGATAGTATGAAATGCAGTTTCAAGTTGGGTTGTAGCACTGCTCCAACTAGCCAGGATTTCGGACATTTTGATTGTCTTGCAACCATGCAATTGCCGTTCACAAACTGGTCCTGAGGTGAAGTCGCTTGTCGTTATCTCGTGTACACTATACAATGCGAGACTTAAGCTAGTTACATACCAGAGCGTGGGGTGGCGGCAGCGAGAAGACAGAGATCCGCCACATTTTATCATTTTTAATTGCAAATGATAAAATGACGTTAGAACTGCGCTTTTGTGAGATATTGAAAAACACTTCTGTCGTCAGTGACGTCATCACAAAGCCAGAGGCAGGCAAGGGAGGACGGGAGTTCGAATATTAGAAAGAACCCTAGGTTAAACTGATGCTTTGAATAGAGCTAGGGCTTTACTTAACTGATATCTTTTTTATATGGGCAGAGCCCTATAAAGTTACAGTTACAGCTGATTGTATGACTAGCATAGTCCTTTTGTGGAAGTTAGTGTATCTGTTCTATTACCAATTACCTCAGAATTTCCTAGCTCCCTTCACTGAGATTTGTTTTTTTTTAACTTTGAAGTTGTGATTTGTTGCCGCTAAGTAACTGTGAGCATTATAATATGAGCATTATATGCCAAGTATTAAAATCTGAAACATGTTTTGGGTTGAGAGTCTAAAGGCAGGTAAACTTAAGGCAAGCGATGCATATCAACATTACTTCAGGGTATTTGGGCAGCAAAACCAACCGAGGAACAACCTTCTTTTGTGTGAAGTTTGCGTGTGTACCAGGACTTGACATTGGCACGTGGCACAAATGCTGGTCACACTTGGCTGTGGCTAGTAGCAATTTTAGTCTCACTAGCCACTTTGACAGGTAACTTCTTCTTTGGTGTGAAAAATCACAGTAGTTGCCTTCATCACTTACTACTTAAATGCAATAATATTTACACACAAAAAAAGAAAGTAGAAAGATTAAATGGCTAGTGACTCCACTAACCACAGTAAAATCACTAGCCACAGTGACCGGTAAGCAAAAATGTTAGCGCCAAGCCCTGGTGTGTATGCGTGCACGTATGATCTCTTACCAGAGCTGGATTGTTCTCCATCTCCGTTGTCCTCACTTGCTGGTCCTTGCTGGTCTTGTGTTTCACAGAAGTCGACCACTTGCACCGACAATCTCAAGGCCTTGACTGGATCTAGAGGAGACTGGCTCCTTTCAGAGCTGGAGACTGGAGCCATGTCCGACATTTCATCTCCCTCCTGAAACTCATTAATGACGGAAGGTACACAAACAAAAGACAGCAACTTAGACATTTTTTTTAGAAAGTCAAATAATTTCTGTACTCCTCAAGGACAATTTCTGCCATTTTTAACATTCAGTCGTATTGCCCATGCTACTCCTGACTAGGTTAGCCGATGACAAAGCATTTATTTAAAGTTTTCTGAGACAAATCAATTAATCAAATAGTTGATTTAAAGCTTTTTGGATGATATTTGAAGTATGTTTAACGGTGCACTATCTAGAATGCAGCCAGAATTGGTACTGCAACCATGCTGCTCATTGAAACTGTGCTGGCCATTACCAAATGATATATTTTCCTTAATATTTGTTTAATAATAAACCAATATTAGTACACCCAAAGTGAAGTAAATTCTACAGCTAAAAATGTCTATTTCTGGAAATTCAAAATGGCGGACCATGGAGAAGATCGCCCTTTTCATTTATGAAAAGTGCAATTTTTCCAGTCATAATGAATACTTAAAGGGACACTGTGCAGGATTTTTGTTGATTATTTCCAGAATCCATGCTACCCATTCACTAATGTTACCTTTTTCATGAATATTTACCACCACCATCAAATTGAACTTGTTCATTATGACTTGAAAAATTGCACTTTTCATACATGAAAAGGGGGATCTCCTCCATGGTCCGCCATTTTGAATTTCCAGAAATAGCCATTTTTAGAAGTAAAACTGACTGTACTTGGGCCATAATAGTAAATATTAGTTTATTACTTGGTAAACCTTCATGAAAAGATCAAATTTGGCAATAGGCAACCCCGTTTCAATGAGCAGCATAGTTGCAGTACCTTTTTTGACCATTTCCTGCACAGTGTCTCTTTAAAATTTGGTGGTGGAGGTACGCACCCTGGAAATAAACTAGGCCTACTAAAAATATTACACACAGTGCACCTGTGTGTGCTCCGTTCTATGGATAAAGCAGCCAGGGGCCTATACCACAAAGATGGTACAGGATAAATTAAGGTAAATCATCTAATGCAAGAGCTTTTCTACAAAAAGAGGACTCCAGGCTCTTCTATTAGATGATTTACCTTAATTTATCCTGTACCATCTTTGTAGTATAGTAAATCATCTAATGAAGAGCTTGTCCTAAAATGAGGACTCCAAGCTCTTCCATTAGATGATTTACCTTTTAACTTAACCTTAACTCATCCTGAACCAGCTTTGTAGTATTAGGCCCCGCGTCATTTATTGAAAAATAAACGGTGACACTACCTGCAGCAGTTCAGATTTGATGTGTGTAGATGAGGAGGCCATTGGGGAGTCAGCTTCACCTACAGAGGAGAACAGAGGAGACTTACCAAAACAATTAAAAGGAAAACACAAAGAGACTGTGTAGCGCCAGGGTTCCCAACTTTTTCAAACTTGGGGCCCCACCTGACGTTTACAATGATGTTCGTGGCCCATATCTGACCCAATAAATCAGTAAAGAAATATAGCTGCAAGCAGCAATGCGGGGCCAAGCAGTAAACTTGCCAGAGCCGCCACGGCAACAGAAGGAACTGCAGCGCCCCCTTTGGTCCAAATCTCGCCAATGTTGGTGTGCATTCCTTGGACGAGAGTGTGATCACGTAAACCAAGTTTAGTTTGAATCCGTTGAAGAGCTGCCGAGATATGAGCTCACTTCCTGTTACCTACCTGTTGGTGGCGCTAGAGAGCTTGGGGTCTGGATTTGTTTGTGGGAGGTCATGGGATGGACTAGAATGTGTGCAAAAAATCCTAACAGAAATTGACTAACGGTTGCTGAGATATGACCTCACTTCCTGTTTTGCCACCTTTATGACAATTTTGATTGGCTGTCACCGGCAAACGACAAGAGGTGTTCAAAATTCTTTCCTCTCCCCCCTCCCTCTCCCTCCCTCCCTCCCTCCCTTCTTCCCTCTCTCTCCCTCTCCCTCTCCCTCTCCCCCCTCCCTCTCCCTCTCCCTCTCCCTCTCCCTCTGTCTGTCTGTGTGTGTGTGAGGAGGGGGTGGGGGGTGGTGTGCAGGGGCTGGGGCAGTGGGGCTTGACCCCCTGCCGAGAATGGTGTCAGTAAATGCGCAAGGGGAGCAGAGGAGACAGAGAGATGAGAAAAAAATCCCTCCATTCTTTCCACAATTTTGAATGGCTGCTGTGAGCTGATAGTTTTTTCAATCGTTACGAAAATCCATACCTGGGTGCAACATGGTGTGAAGATAACCTGTGTACCAATATTTTGAAAATTGGGAGTAGGGTTCAAAAGATACAGGCAAAAATGTAGCTAAAATTTTGACCTGCTGGTGGCGCTACAGAGCTTGAGCTGGGGATTCGATTTTTTTTTTTATAGGTCATGGGATGGACTACTATGTGTGTACAAAATCCCAGCCTAATTCAACAAACGGTTGCTGAGATATGACTTCACTTCCTGTTTCACCACTTTTACGACAATTTTGATTGGCTGTCACGACTAAACAATAAAAGATATCCAATATTCCTTAAGACCCCATGTGTAGCTCAGTCCATAGATACTATATACCGAGTTTTGGGCGAATTGGTCAAAAATTGCGGGAAAATTAACATTTTTATTGAATTTTACAAAATTCAAAATGGCGGGAAAACTATCCTGGCGGAAAATGACGTCATATGGTGCGTTGGATTCGTCTTGACTCAAGGATTCCAGGGATACCAAGTTTATGAAAATTGGCCCAGCGGTTCAAAAGTAATGTACCTGCAACTTTGACCTGCTGGTGGCGCTAGAGCGTTAGGGCTGGGGTCCTATAAATTGCTGTGGGTAATGCTGAGACTGCCCCGAATGTGTGTGCCAATTTACAGCATTTTCCTGCCTACGGTTCTATGGGCTGCCATAGACTTGCAGAGGGATAGGAATGGTGACTAGAGAATAATAATAATAATAATAATAATGAAGAAAACCTACTAACTCTATAGGGGCCTTCGCCAGCTTCGCTGCTTGGCCCCTAATAAAATGAATTAAACCCACCAGTGGGCCCTGGCCTACAATTTGGAAATCACTGGTGTAGAATATTAGTAGGCAGCAGGACATTTGTCCAAAGAAATGTCAGAATGTGACTAGACTGCTGAGAGGAGTACACTATTGTGTACTGGGAAAAACATTACAGTGTTTGCCTGCAGGCCAAGATGGCAGATCCCAATGGCCAGAGGTAAGGCCTCTGGGGTGCATTTCTCAGAACCATAGTTGCTAACTGGCAACTTCCCATTGGCAAATACCATAGTAGCTAACTGGCTAACAACTATGCTTATGAGAAGCGCACCCCTAGTGTGTTATTTCATATGTGTGCATAATTGTGGTCACTTATTTGACGTGACGTTGGCTTTGGGAGGACTTCTAAAATACCGCTGTGGGAAGCAGACAGAGCCAGGTGACAGGTTTCCGTTTTCTGAAAGAACAGCGCTTTGTGGGCGTTTGGCGTTTTCACATGGATATTTTCTTCGTGGATATTAGACAACCCAAGTTCTAACAACTAAAGTCAGGGAGATGTTTATCCTAATTTTACTGACTAAACCCATCAGCTCGCTCTCTGTTAGTTAGCAGTCGCCTGGAACAGAGCACTAACTTCAAACAGACACGCAGAGCACAGCTAAATCTAATCGAAGTGCTCCACGCATGATGTGCATGTTGCCCTCTTGCCAGCACATTCTTACTAGCATCTTCAAACAAAATTGGGGAATTTGGGTCAGGTGTTCGTGCCATTATTTCTTCTGGGGCTGACTTTGGGCTGTGTGTAACTTGCGGTGTAAAACCCATCCCTGGAAAATTAAGCGTTGTGGATTCCCCCCCCCCCCCCCCCCCCCCGCCCCGCATTAAACCAGACCAGGTGAACTGTTTCAATTAAAAAAACTGATAGGCCAGATCATCTATGAGCCTCTTCTCGTTCTCGTTCTTCACAACTTAATATAGTCAGATCACATATCCCTAGCCAGAGGTTAACAGACACTCATTGATTTGATCCTTGACGTTATTGATCCTCTGGACAACAAACACTATGCTACCCACCTCGAAAACAATTTGATATGGCTGGTAAAATCATATTAAGACTATGTGATGATATGCAAAGCTATAATGCAACGCTATATTGAAACTATTTTGTGATCCAAATAAAAGCACTACAGTGTGTGTGTGTGTGTGTGCGTGTGTGTGTGCATACCCGATTGACCGCATTGATATCCATCAGTATCTTCTTTCTTCACCCCAACAGGACTCTGCTGAACACTGGCCTCTTTCTGCAACACATGCAGTATCGTATTTATATGCATCTCTTAGAGAAAGAGTGCGAGAGATAGTGTGTGTCAGAGAAAGAAAGAAATAGTAGTTAATACACCGCGCTCTTCCGTGTGGTGCGTCTCCAGTTGAATAACTTTGAAGGTGAAAAAGTGGATCGCACTCGGGTTCTTCTTTTCTTCTTTTTTATTTTTTTATTTACATAGCAGCAGAATTGTAGACATTTGTAGACATTGTAGACGTTTGTCTACACTTCTGCTGCTATGTAAATAAAAAAATAAAAAAGAAGAAAAGAAGAACCCGAGTGCGATCCACTTTTTCACCTTCAGAGAAAGAAAGAAAGAAAGAAAGAGAGAGAGAGACTGTTTGCGTACCACAACATTGGGCTGGCTACTCTCCCCATCCTGCAGCCACTCCGCCACTTCCTGAATCGTCCTGCAGGTCATAAAGATGTCAGAGGTCAAGAGTTCAAAAATGAATAAGTTGGCACTGCAGTATGTCATGGCAAACATTTTTTTAATTGTAATAATAGATCGTCTCTGGTCATGGTTCAACTATGGAGGTGTAATATAACCTTACCTGAAGTGTGTGTGTGTGTGTGTGTGTGTGTGTGTGTGTGTCATGGTGAGATATTATTACATAGATATAAACACAATAACACAGACCATCGCCACAATATCAACATCAAAGATTACAATAGGGGAAGTAGAATTTTACCAACAGTGTGTTTGAGTTTGTGTGTTCGTGTGTGCGTGTGTGCGTGTGTGCGTGTGTGTGTGTGTGTGTGTGTGTGTGTGTGTGTTCGTGTGTGTGTGTGTGCGCCTGGTGTAAGGAAAGAAGGGCAATTAGGGACATGCTTATGCTCGGCCTGCCTTTCTTTCAGCAGGCAAGCTCATACATGACAATAATTGGCAATCCCTTTTTTAACCCGTCCCCATCACACTCAGCCTTTCACAAAGGAGTCTCAAAAACACCACTTTATTTTAATGTATTTTATTATGGTACGGTTGTATTGTTGTTCTGTAACTTTATAGTTTAAATGTATTTATTTCACATTTTTCCCCATTTCCTTTATTTGTCTTTGAAAGTACATACGGGTGTTTTTTTCCTATCATGTATAGTTGGTTGGCTCAACTTAAAATCAACCTATGTTACTAATGAATTCTCATGCATGAAATACATGTGTGATCTTATTGAAGTAATACTGTTTGTGAAATGCAATTTAAAAAATTGAAATGTGTAAAATATTATTAAAACGTCCATGACCCCTGAGGGGGTTGGGTGATGATGGGGGCTGAATTTGGGTGTAAGCAGCATTTGTGGTGGGGAGGGATTGGGAGGGAGGACTCGGGGGCTGTTCCAATCTTCGTACTTTGCGCCCTTCCCGCACTGTGTTTGGGTATGCAGGGCGGTTCCATTTCTAATCGCGGCGGTGAAGTGTAAGACCTCGGCCAGATGACACCGCAACGCGGTTTTTTTTTAATCCGAGTTGCAATTAACCCTATACTGCACACATTATTATCCCATCATGGAAAAAAATCCTACTGTGGTTTTTGTCACATAAAATGGACTTCTTAAGACATATTTGCAATTTTTTTCAAAAAAAACTTTTGGGGGGGGGGGGGGTTCTTTTAGGTTTGTTGCCATATGGCAACATTGTGCAGTTACGGAAAGGATCCAGTGTATATTTTCCCTCCAAGACCAAACAAGTGTCATTCAACATTATGGATTATTTTATAGAAATATAATTGTTTTATCTCAGAAATACATTGAAAGTTTACCCACAAGTTCAAGGTAGTTATTTAACACATTTTTACCACTGAGAGAACAAGTTAATACTGTTTATTATATCCCCGAAAAACAGTATTTCAGTGGTATTATGTTGACCAACCACCAATGAATATATTTGGTGTTAACACAATATCTGTGCATAGATTTGCAAAAAAATGTGTATGGTAACTGTCTATAATATGTACATGAAGTGATTTAATTTTAGAAGCCAACACTTTCAAGATGGCCGACATTCAAGATGGCCGATTTGCGAGCCAAGCATCTTTCAACATAAACGACAGTTTATTTGTCATAACTTTTGAATGGATGCTTGGATTTACACTAAACCTTGTGTGATAACACTCTATAATAAGTAAATAAGCAATGTAAAATTGTGAGGTCAGTGCTTTCAAGATAGCTGACTTTCAAGATGGCTGACTTTGAAGTTGGCAATCTTTTGGGACGGCCTACCTTTTGTTTACGCCACAATTTTTCAATGGGTGCTTGGATTTGCAGTAAATCTTGTGTGTTCATAATATAATTGGTTTATGAGCTGTTTGAAATGTGGAGATTATGCTTTTAAAATGGCTGACTTTCAAAATGGTTGACTTTGTACAATCATTTTTGATCGGGTTGACAGATTTGCACAAACGTTGTGTGCTAATTAGCCTAATTATAACAGACACATGAAGTCAAAACATTTTGGAGGCTTCAAATGGTCAAGATGACAGTAGGTTTATGCTCTAATCTGGGGTTTGGCGATTTTTGTGGTATACCTCTGGCAGTCTGGGGAGGCTGCATAGGCCATGTTCGCTTTTCTGCATGTACTCAGTGAAAGCTCATAAAACAGTTCTGTACACCTATTTTAACATTTTTAATGTTCTTTACAGACAGCCATTTACACTAATTGTAATTATTATCAGTTATCAATCATTCAATTAATAAATAAATCAATTAATCAATCAATTAGAATTGGGTATTTGTATCAATACACTTTCCCTATTGACCGTCTTGTTCCATTACCGCACAATGTTGCCGTATGGCAACACACCTATTTTTCAACATAAAATGGAATTTTTTTTTAGTTGAAAACAAAACAAATGGTGAAAACAGATCATGACTAACTATAGATCATCCCTATATTTTTAATTTTTTGTAAATATTGCAAAAAGTGTGAAAGATCTTGGCCAATGGCAGAGCAATCTGTCAAGGACACATGCTCATGTACAATGAGGGAAAGAGCAAGCCTGGGGCAGTGTATGGTTACATGTGATGTCAACAAACCACATAATTGGATAAAACAAGGCCACAGTTTCAATATGAAAACCAATCAGTGTCTATTATTTATATTTAAATACCAGGAAA
This sequence comes from Engraulis encrasicolus, assembly GCF_034702125.1. Lineage (NCBI taxonomy): Eukaryota > Metazoa > Chordata > Actinopteri > Clupeiformes > Engraulidae > Engraulis > Engraulis encrasicolus. Next base: position 41,767,044 of record NC_085871.1, read on the forward strand.
TGCCAAAAGAATGGTATGTTGCCATATGGCAACACCGTGCAGTATAGGGTTAAGTTGCAACCATACAGCATGTTTCAGTGAAAAGTTCAGGTCCTAATGAGAACGACAGGCTTGCTTCAGAATACATATTTCTTTATGTGAAGTTGTTGAGAACAAAGTATTCGCTAATGGCCGTGATCGCCCACTCTTATCATGCAAATGACCTGTCACGCAGGGACCTTAGACCAGTGACACTGCCAGAAAGGTTCACATTTTTTTAACAGACCCAGCAAATTTTGTTTTCGATCTACAGACATATGCCATGGCTTGTTTAAAAGCTGAAGATCTTAGCTTTTTATTACTAAAAACGATACATTTCTAGCCTCTCCCATTCCGAAGTTAAGTCCATTTTAAGCGACGGATAGTTTAACAAAAAAATTTGCCCCCCTTTGTAAAAAGCGAAAGACGGTTTTATAATGCGCTTTACTCTCCGCAAGCGCGTACATAGCAGGTTCAGAATATCAGAATGTGCAAGCTGCATAATTGAACATTACTAGATGCCACAGAGACAAGTTAGATATAACAACAGACTGTACTGAATCATGCTGCTTAGCAGCACCATGCTTCGTGACAAAGTTGCTCTTACAAGAATAAGCATGCATGCTGCAACTTCTGGAATATTTTGGAAGACATTAGAACAATCACCAGGGAGTTTACAGTCTACATAACTGGTTGGCCCTCACGAAGTTGTAAGTCTGATGTCTTTACTCCTTTCATTAGTTAAGTATGATGTTTTGTATGCAGGAGGAGCATGTCAAGTTACTAAAGGAATTTCTTATCCCAACATGTGTACTAGCATTTGCTGCTAGCCGACTTATTTTCAAAACCAGCATTGCATAGTTGTTATTTTTCATTACGCTGAAGTGAGTGCTACGTGGAAAAATAGGCTACCAGCTTTGCGCATGTGGCACCTTGTGTAGCTTGTGGAGTGACTAGAGTAACGAATCATTGCCATTTAGGCATCTGTTGATTGTGTTCTACACTTTATGCTGCTTTTTTTTAATTTGAGAAGTTTAAACTAAGGTGTTGAATACCAATACCGGGCAGGTATTTCTCCCTCCTCTGGAGGCTGCTGCGCGCTCACCGCTTCTCCTTCTCTTTCTGCCCATTACGCCCGTTTCAACTAGTGACATATACATAATATGCATTGCTGATAACTGTTTGGGTGCGCAGTTAAAAGATAATATGAAGCTTTGCTTCGTGTTTGTCAGGGTTTTTTGGTCAGAAAACCTAACCTACACGGCCCCATTAAAATATGGACTGGGGATTTTGAACACGAGTGACCCACACTGGGCAGTTTGAAACGTAAAATATTGACCGTGGTAGAAATGAAAGTGTCTCCGCAGTCCACACAAACAGTTGTCTGATGATGCCATTGTGCATGGAATTAATGTTGTGCGCAAAGCTAGTGGTCACTGAGGATCCCTCACTGTTTTTGGCCATGTGGCTGTGACGCAGATGTAAACAAATCCGTTTTGCCTGGAACAATGGCAACGCAAACGCCTGTGTTACTCGATTTTCGCACTCTGGAACCCATTATTCAAAAAACTCGTTTTGTGCCACGTTTCTGGTGGGTTTCATATGGTTAGTCCAGGGGAACGTTGTCACTGGCATAGAAAATCATTCCCGTATAGCCAGCCCCTAAGTTGTAACTTGAGCCGCCACTTGGCCAGGACACCCTTGTAAAAGAGGTTCTTAATCTCAACGGGTTTATTTTTCCTGGTTAAATAAAGGTTAAATAAAAAAATAAAAAGTGTACTGTAAACTACCCGGACAACGCTCTCAAACCGGCCGTTTTTGAAGTGTGGAGTTATGTACACTTTTCGCACTCAACGGCAGCCATGTTTGTTACGTAGTTTCCTCTCTGGTTGACAGTCAGATTGGTCAAACTGCAGAATCTCTGTGATGACAGCATAGCTTTGATTCCAAAGACAATAGCCATGTGTATAAGAGAAAGGGGTAACTTTTAAAAATTGTCAATGTAAGGAACAGTGTCTTCCGTGATGAATTGTATATTGGCGGTTGGTAAACTCTGATGACACGCGACAACCGTCATTTCCGTGAAGTGTATCAGACAGAACGTGAATTAGACCTGCACTTCACCCTCAAATTTAGCCCTTAAGTTGAGGGTGGAAAGTGCACTGTATCACAGTACACAGTGCAGAGTGTGGAGAATGGAACACGCTCTAGGTGATGAATGGACAAATGAATACATGCACAGTATATACTGTAACTGTATGCATCATGTGTATGGGTGTTTGGGCACTTTCTTTGGACTGGCCCCCTTGCATGCCATTTGATGTGTGTGTGTGTGTGTGTGGGTGTGTGTGTGTGTGTGTGTGTGTGATCACTTTGGGTTAAGTGTATGATTGCAATGAACGTGCTATTACATCACTACATCCATCACTACGATACAAATATCAAAGATTATAATGGAAAAGGTAGAATCTTATCAATACCCGTGCCGTGTGTGTGTGTGTGTGTGTGTGTGTGTGTGTGTGTCCGTGCGTGTACCTTTGACTACCCTCATGGCTCTGCATCTGTTTTTTCAGGTGTCTCAGTTCAAGCTTCAGGATAACAATACTCTGCAGAAAACAAACATTACAAATAAACATATAATACACAAATCAACTCAATGTACACCTGAAGACGGTGACTGTGGTGAATGACGATAAGAGTGTGAAAGATTAAACCAGGAAGGAGATTCTCTCCCTCTCTCTGACAAACAGCACAGTGCACAGCAATGACGAGTACACCCCTTTTGAAAAGTAACATTTTGAACATTATCTCAATAAACACATCTGTTGACAGTACTCACTTTTAATTTCACAAAAATGTAAATGTTATGCCTTTAACGTGACAAGACAGTTACAGAGGGACAGGAAATAAGTGGAGAGAGAGAGAGAAGGGGGAAGGTTTGGCAAAATGACAAGGGCCGGAATCGAACCCGGGTCGGCGACGTAGTAACCCAGCGCCCTACCGTTAGGCCACAGCAGAGCAGAAAAATGTCATTGTCAGATATTAACCTTAGTTTACTGTGGTAAGCTCAACAGATGTTGTATTAAACTTACTCTGCACATTCTGGAAATAACTTTTGTGCTCACTGAAATAGTATTCAAAATCTTACTTTTCAAACGGGGTGTACTCACGTGCTGTGCCCCGTACACAGCTGTTTGGGTTGGTTTGAGGTACTGAGTTACTTGTTTAGGGCAGTCATGGGTAAACGATTAGAGCGTTAGACTTGTAGCCGAAAGGTTGCCGGTTCGACTCCCGACGAGCCAGGTTGGTGGGGGGAGTAATTAACCAGTGCTCTCCCCCATCCTCCACCATGACTGAGGTACCCTGAGCATGGTACCGTCCTGCCGCACTGCTCCCTTGGGGCGCCATTAAGGACTGCCCCCTTGCACAGGTAAGGCATAAATGCAATTTCGTTGTGTGCTGTGTCACAATGACAATGGGAGTTGGAGTTTCCCAATGGGCTTTCACTTCTCTTGTTTTCTTTCTGTCTTGGTCTTATGGCCTCTCTGAATATTTAGTTCTATTATAAGTGTGCAAGAGACACATACTAACCTTTGTGGCTTGTGTTAGAGAGTCGGCTTTCTCTTTCAGTTGTTTCTGTAGCTCATCCACCTGGAGCTTCAGCTGCCGGTTGGACTCTGTCTGCTCTGATTGGCTCCTTCCATTCTCTTCCAGACGGTGGATTAACGTGCATAACTTTGTGTTCCTCTGAACCTCACACTGATTTAAAACACACACACACACACACACACACACACACACACACACACACACACACACACACACACACACACACACATTCTAATAATTATCTGTGGCAAAGAGGTCACTGGAGAGAATCTGACATGGCAGGACATTTACATCTCTCAATATACTGTACAGAAGACTTTTCCATTAAAATCGTTTGGAAGGACATGGTCACCTACCTGCAATGCTTTTGTGATTAATTGACTGGCCTTCTCAAGGTCACTGCAGGCTTGTTTGTGACTTCCATTAACATAGCGACTAATTTCATTGATCTACAATGAACAAAAAAAAACATGCAGTGAATATAAACGGGGGCAGGGTGTATGTTTTGAACAGCGACAACAGAAATGTTCTGATCAGATATAATCTGACTGAAAACGTTCCTTCATGTCAAACGACAGTCCAGACATGTTTTGTTTTTGTTTAATTTCGTTGAAAATGCATCTGTAGCGCTAATACTTGAATCAATCAAACTCACCACACACTCCATTATTATGCTGCTGCTCTCATTCAAGTCATCGGTTTTGTTCAATCGGGTTACACAGCATGTGTTATCTTGGGATACCTGCGAATTAGAAAAGACACGTTAAGACAAATGACAGTAGAGCCCATTCAATAATAATATCATTTATCCTGTCGCTTTTCCTTGGCTGACACCGCATGTGGCATATGCTAGCTAATCCGACACATTTCAAATGACACCGACATTTGGCTACCTATATAGCTTTCCTCACGCCGTAAATTAGAGAAAAAACACAGACTAAAGTAGAAAAGCACTAGGCTATATAGAACCGCGCTCTCTTACGTTTCGTCTCCTTTTCACCCTTTTCTGTAAGACTGTAATGTTTTTTTCTGGGTTTGCGATGCGTTTTGTTATGGTTGGGATTTAATCCTTCCACATCGAAAGAGCACTTCCGGAATTCAATTGACAAGACTCGTCATCGCCCCCTGGCGCTACGGGTAAAAATGCAGGGACTGCATGCGTCATAAATTGCTGTAATGATGAAAGCTTTCTCTACATTCAGGTCTTAAAATGCCTTTTACTTTCGAACTGTAGAAGAATTTACATTACAGAAACAAGTTTATTGATCTGTCACCACTTGTTCTCCAATTGACATAAAATAATTTTATCAGCTGCATAACTGTAGCCTACCCACAGTAGGCATATAGCTGACTGTAGGCCTACAGAAGGGTATTCTAGCACAACATTGTGTGTGATTCTATTTCTTCACTGTCAGCAAAGCCTAGATCAAAACAGATCTCTCTTTCTCTCTCCCTCTCTTTTTGTGTGTGTGCGTGTGCGTGTGTGTGTGTGTGTGTGTGCATGCATGCGTCAAGTTTCCAACAGATTCTCAATTTGATCATTCAAACCTTTGGTTTCCTCAAAAAAGAAACACTATACCCATTCCATTTTTGTTTAGTTTCATTTTTATTTTTTGTATTGCTTGGATGTTGCTCATGAACACCACAAACATTGGGGGACACGTCATTACGCTTGGTGGTACACATAGTTTGTTTGGACCCTCTTTTGCACTCAGAGCTGGTGCATTGTGCAATATTTGTAGTGCACCTCGAATGGATCTTTTTGACTATTTTCAAAATTGAATATTAATATCTCAGGGGAAAACTGATACAACATTGAAAGCCATTTTCTATTGAAACCCATTCATTTTTCACTTGTCTGGGTGGTACTGTAGGTAGTTGGCAATCGCGAGTAACTTCAGCCACTGGACCTTGTAATACCGCTTCCCAATGTCTAGTGCGCGTGACTGCGTCCTTCGAAGTGTATCAGCCTTTGTAATCACGCCCAGTGATTGGATACTCTATGGTGAACTCTGCGGAGCATCCAATCACTGGGCGTGACTAATTAGGCTAACACTTCCAAGGCTCATACACTTGACATTGGGAAATATCTATGTGTTTTCCTATATGCAAACTCCAGTCCTCCCTTGCATGCTTGTGGTCTCACGATGATGTCACTGACGACAGAAATGTAGGCCTATTTCAATATCTGGCAAAAGCACAATTCTAATGCCATTTTCTCATTTGCAATCGGTATAATTAATGAAGAATAGATTAGATTAGATTAGATTAGATTAAACTTTATTTATCCCCAAGGGGAAATTCTTTGTCCAGTTTGCTCTGTAGATTAAAAAGAGAAGTAAAAATAAAAATAAAAATAAAAAGAATAAAAAGAATATGAAAATAAAAAAGTAAAAAAGTAGATAAAAATAAATAAGGTGGTCATGCAGAAAAGTCCAGGAGTTTCTCTTTGTCCTTAATGGACAAATTATACAGTTGCATGGCTCTAGGGACAAATGATTTCCCCAGTCTGTCAGTCCTGAATTTCAGTGCTCTCAGCCTCCAGCTGAACACACTCTTTTGTTGGATGATTGTGTTGTAGAGTGGGTGAGCCTTATTGTCCAAGATGGTGAGCAGTTTGCTCAAAGATCTTCTTTCTGACAATGAAGTGAAGTTCTCCAGCTCTTCTCCCACAACAGAGCCCGCTTTCCTCACCAGTCTGTCAAGCCGCGCAACATCTCTCTTCCTTATGCTTCCACCCCAGCATACCACTGCATAAAAAGTACAGAATAGTCAAAAAGAATAGTGCCCCCAGAAGTTGTTGTGGCTGACAGCGGGCTTAACTTTATTTTTTATTGCGGGGCGTCAGCAAAACGTGAGGCCACAAGCACAGGCAGAGAACGGAAGTCTGCATATTGAAAAGCACTTACAGACATTCTCTGGTGGTGTTCCTTTTACAGAAACAACATTCAATACCAAAGTAAAATAAGACACCTTCCAAAGTGGCTAACTAGAGAGACTGAAATTATCACCAAATATGGAAAATATTTTTACCAGCATTTGGCCAGATAGCAGGTGCCCATGTCAATCTGGTAGGCACAATTATAGGATTCAAGAATCCCAACCTATAGGATATTTACTGTACATACAGGAAAAAGCAGATATGTCACAGACATTTAGTGAGTTCACCCTCTCGCCTACAATCATTGCTCAGCTGGGCAGGCCCAGGCTCCCAGTACAAAATTACAATGGGAGTACGGCAAAAACCAGACAAGTCAGTCTTTGGCATATGCCAGACCATAGATATGAACACTATACCACGTTGACCATTGAATGGCTGAAGTCATATCGCCACCATGCTTAGCCAGTATATTGCCGTCATCAATTGGTGACAAGTCAGTATGCACATTATCCTGTTGGTCAGTGATTCCCAACCTTTTTTTGTCCTGTGTACCCCAAAACAATTTTGCCAGAGTACTCCCTCCTTCATGCTCTATCTGTTCCTCTATACTCTCCATATATTTATCCATCTATACTTTCCATATATTTGCTATTATCACATTTTGGGAGAAAATGTTTTCTGTGAGAAAAACCAAGATACAGACTCAAGATGGTGGCGCACAGGGTTGAGACACACCAAAAGGCTGCACACAACATCTTGAGTGCGTTCCAATACACGACCCTGCGTCCTCCACTTGTGCGAAGTGGCCTCGTACCAGGAAGCAATGTGTCGTGATGACATCACTGACAAGAGCATTATTTCAATGTCTTGCAAAAGCTCAGTTGTAAAGTCATTTTCTCATTTGCAAACTGGATGGGGAATGAAGAATAGTCCCCCAAAACATTTTGTGGCTAGGATGACAGCGGGAAACTTAGTTTTCTTCACGGAGGTTGGGCATCAGCAAAACGTGAGCACAAGCACAAGTGGAGGATACAAGGTCACATATTGGAATGAACACCTAGAGTGCTCATATCTAGGATGCCAGACAAGCTCATTGGAACTCACACAAACTTACAGAATTTTACTGCATATTATAGTAGGTTTAATAGTATTTTTTTTTTTTTTTTTACAAATCCTTGTAATGTGTCTTGCTTTACAAAGGTAGGAATACCAAGAACTCAAATGACAACATGAAACCTTTGTAGAATATGCACTTTATAATTATAGGCCTATAAAAAAGGGGGACAGGAGAGAAAACCAAATGAACAAACTTAGCCAGATAGGTCTTTATGACAACACACTACTGTAGCTGGTACAACAATCAGTGAGAATTCATTTTAAAGCTCTAGACTTCCATTTCAATGAAACATGATAGCTTATAAGAGATAAGAGGTGCGTCACTCATCAGACAAAACAGGTTGATGAACAGGACAAAGCTAAGGGCCTTCACACACCAGTTCCGACAGCACTGCGGAGCACAATCGGTTCCGACAATTTTTGTTACCTCCGCACAGTGGTGCTGACATGCTACACGCTGAACCTGTGTTGCCATGGCCAATTTCAACACAGCAGAGCATGGATAAAGGGTGCATCCCAATATGTGTCCTTGCCTCCTCCACTTGTGCTTGTCTCCTCGTCCCGCCTCCTGGCCCCTCCTCCGTGGAGAAAACGATAAAGTTTCCCAGCTGTCAGCCTCGCCACAACAACTTTTGAGGGACTGTTTTTCATTCACCATCCCAATTGCAAATGAGAAAAAGACTTTACAATTGAGCTTTTGCAAGATATTGAAATATAATGCTGTTGTCAGTGATGTCATCATGACGAGAAGCAAGTGGAGGAGGCAAGTGGAGGAGGCAAGGTCACATATTGGGATGCGCCCAAAGAGAGGGCAGCTCTGACAAAAATAGAGCTCTCCCCTAATCGGCAGCCGACATCCACAGACATCCGCACCGTATTGGAAACATTGGAATCGAATGCTGGCAAAGCAGTGCTCATCACTTTGTCGGAACCGGTATGCGGAGGCCCTAAGGAGCTGTTTCCACGTAGCAGGATAATTTTATTTTTGGATATTTTTTTTCTCCTGGTTACATTGGTTTAGGCCTTCCGTTTCCACGTAGCAGGATATTTTTATATTTGGATTTTTTTTTCTCCTGGTTACATTGGTTTAGGCCTTCCGCTTCCACGTAGCAGATTTTATATCCAGATATAAAAAAGCAGGCTTCAAAAATATCCTATTTAGGGGGGTGAAACGCATGTGTTACAATGGAGGATTTATTTGTATCCACATGTTGCATTTACACCTAAACAGGAGAAAAAATACCCTGCTAAAAAAAATATCCTACTACGTGGAAACAGCACCTAAGATTCAATTATTTAACTCGAGGGGTAGTGAGAAATGTGCTTATTTCCACAAATGATGATCCATTGCTTAAATGTCATTCTGCAATTGTTACTGGTGAAATATTTCCCAAGGGGATCAGAACACATTAACAGAAAAACAGGCTTATGTCCGCTAGTCATACCGTCATAGAAATAAGTTTGTACACCCTTTACAATTTCTCACATTTTAATTGAAATTGGCTATTTAACATGGTCTGATCTTCACTGGAATCACATGAATGAACAAAAGGTGTCCGCTTTATCTAATACCACCCAAACAATTGCATAATTTCATAATTTTTTGGCCATAAGATGTTTAAAGTCACAGGACAGCAAGGCATAACTAAGTACACCCTTGCATTCAATAGCTGCTCCTTTAGTTGCAATAAACTTAACCAGTCGGTTCTTGTGGTTGCCGATCAGACGGGCAAAAATTCAGGATGAATCTTGTCTGGCTCTTCTTTACAAAATTGCTCCTCTTCAGCAAAGTTTCTGGGATGTCTTGACATTTTTGAGGTCATGCCATATCATCTCAATTGTTTTTTGTCAGGGCTTTGACTTGGCTATTTCAGAATGTGTACTCAATTGTTATAAGCCATTGTAAAGTCGATTTACTTCTAAAATATGGATTGTTGTTCTGTTTCAGCGGCCATCCTATTGTGCGCTTCAACCGTGACAGATTGCCATGTTTTTCTGTAAAATATCTCAATAAATTTGTCAGTACATTGTTATAGCAATAGCAAACTGACAAGGGCCTGAGGAAACTCGTGAAGCGGTCCACATTTTTGTGCTCAATAAATTGGTGAGCAGCCACAGTGTGCGGATTTTTTTTCTTTTACGCATGTTTGTTTGATCCAGCTCCTGTTTTACTGGATGGGCGCACATCATTTACACTATTTTCGACAGAAACCCCATGAATTTTGTTTTGGCAGAATGAACCCCATTCTTGTTTATCTCCGTCAGTATTGTGGATATGTCAACAGAGAGGGCGATATGTTCCAGTGATTTCTGTAAGTCTTCAGCTGACCCTCTTGGACTGTTTTTAACCTAATTAAGGACTGTGCTTTGTCCTTGGAGTAATTTTGCAGGGCAAAGACCACTTGGGACAAAAGCAACACTGCTAAGCTGACTCCATTCATATGCTTTCTATTACCATGCATTTGTGAACATCAAGACTTTTACAAATGGATTTGTAAACCTTTTAGAGATGTATAAAACTCTTGATCATAGGTCTTCAGAGAAATATTTGAAGGGAGGCATGGACCAGACAATGCCTTTCCATCGAGATTGAACTCTTGACTGGTGTGCACTTTCCACTGGACAGGGCAGCTATATGCAACACCAGAGCGACTGACTTTATTAAACAATTTGATGGATTTCAGTATTGTTTGTCTGAACTTCTCTAATGAGCTTTTGAGGGATCCAAAGCCACGGGTATACTAATTATGTCAGAGGGTGACAAGGGCTTTTGGTGGAGGTCGGAACCAAAAATGTTTTATTTGTTTCTCAGGGGAAAATTTTAATGGTTTTAATTGTGGATTAATGAACTGAAATGTGTGCAGGTGGGGTTGGTGAACACGATGGGTGGGTGTGAGGTTTTTGATGCGCAGGTGATTGAACACACGGCAGCGGAGAAGGCGGAGGAGTGGGGAGTCAGGACTGGGGACTGCAAGTACACCATTCGGAAATTGCACTGTCCGCTCTGCACATGTTCACCACGCAGGGCTGCACTATCTGTTCTGCGCATGTGCGACTGTACTTCGCCAAAAGCCTGCCTGTAAGATTTGTTTTATTCAAGCAATTTCCATTTTATGACTGTTTATTAATACACATAATAATATACATTTAATAGACCCCTATAATGGAAATACTCGGGATAATGTAAAGCTGGTATGAGGAAAATACTCAGACATACCATTTTCTTGGGTTTATTAAACAACAAGTTAAAGATTAACTGCTTGCTGTTATTAACAGCTTGTGGCCATTCGTCAAAGATATCGATCAGACGCTGAAAGAAGTGCGTTTTGTCAGTCTTGACAGATAGCCAACAATTCATAATTAAACATGGAGAATTAATCATAGACTTTCTGACAAAGCTAATTCAGTATGGGCTTCCCGCACAACAAGTCTTATACATATTATTTTTTTGTTTATAATTCATAGTGTTATGGGGAGGGGCAAGACACTTACACACTCACACACACACACACACACACACACACACGCTTACAGGACTCTGTGCCCACAACCAAAATAAATATTTGACTTTAACTACTCTCGTGTGTCTTGGTGTGTTTGGGAGTACAATGTTCCTCGAGGCAGTTGATAATAAGAGGGGGTGCCGCTTGACAACGCGCACCTCCTACCTGTGACACTAATGCCGCCTTCTCTTAAGACTATTTGCATCTTGTGGTCATTAAAATTATGATAGTATGTAAGAGTGGAATAAGTTAAAGCAGACACTGTTCTTTCTTGTGATTTCCGGGAAGATCAGACCATGTCTTATAACCACTTTTGACAGAAATGTAAGAAAGGGTGTATAGACGTTTTCCAATGACTGTAGTTACCAAGGCACAGTACACTACAATTATGTAATTAATTAACTTAACTTAATTAACATTTTGAAAAAATGACATAATTAACATTTGATTCTGAGTGGTACCGTTTGCTGCGGTAGGTCTTGTCTTCTGTGCGAATGTCCTGGCTTCTATTTGATATAATACTTCCACACTGTCCAAAGTAGGGCCTCTCTCCTTGAGTAAGCTGGTCTTGACTGATGGATCTGAAATTACCTAACTGCACTTTTTATGCAGTGGTAAGATGTGCATGTTTTTTTCTTGCTGTGAAAGTGTCTGTAATATCTTACCTATTATAGAATATACAGTATCATACCAGTTATAGAAGTACTTTAGAAGTCATTCTGGGCCTCTCCCTGCGCATTGAGGCGGTCCCTCTCCTCGTGAAGACGCTGGTGCCGTTTGGCCGCAAACGACTGTGCAAACGACTTCCCACACTGTCCACAGCGGTACGGCTTTTCCCCTGTGTGAGTGCGTAGGTGTGTTTTGAGATTTCCTATTTGGGAAAACTTTGCGCTGCACTCTGTACAGTGGTAGGGCTTCTCTCCTGTGTGGATGCGCTCGTGTATGATGAGCTGTTGAGCGTTCAAGAAGCTTCTACCGCAGTGGGCACAGTGGTAGGGCTTTTCTCCCGTGTGAGTGCGCAGGTGTTTCTTCAGCTTTCCTAACTGGGAAAAACTCTTTTCGCACTGTGTACAGTGATAGGGCTTCTCTCCGGTGTGAGCCAGTTTGTGTATGGCCAGACTATTCTCTGCAGTGTGGGACAGCTTCCGTACGGTAAGACTGTTCTCTCCAGTGTGGGTCAGCTTGTGTATGGTGAGACTGTTCTCTCCGGTGTGAGACAGCTTGTGTAGCAATCCTCTTCCTGTCCTCTCATTGTGGATTAGCTGGTGGCGCTTGGCCGCAAACGAGTGTGCAAACGACTTCCCACAATGCTTGCACCGGTAAGGTTTCTCTCCTGTGTGCGTGCGCAGGTGTGTCGTGAGATTTCCTAACTGGGAGAATGTCTTGCCGCATAGTGTACAGTGATAGGGCTTCTCTCGTGTGTGAATGTGTTTATGTGTGGCGAGCGTCTGTGCATCCAGAAAATATTCGCCACAACCAGTACAATGGTAGGCCGTCCTTCCCATGCGTGTGTGCTGGTCTTGCTCGAGGTCGGCATTGTCTACTGTGCCATCGGGGTTGGCATCGTGTACTGTGTCGTCGAGATTGGCATTGTATACAGCGTGAATATCCTCATGATGCTTAGATGGGCTTCCACTATCCACTTCTGTCTCAGGGATGCCCGGGGATTTGCAGATTGCGGAAAATGACTGTTGTGATCCTTTTCCTGCCATTTCTACCAAAAAAGAAAAGAAAGAAACAATTAAAAATCATAAAGCTTGATACCATACATTTTTGCCTAGAACAACTCCCAATATGCCAGTTCAAAAGCAACTTAGGCACGCTTTTATTTAGTCATAAGGACTCTTCTTTCCATATTTAGTGAGACTGTAGCTAGCATATACCTTATACAGTGTCGTGCATATGTTTTTGCCCCCCTACTGATGTTTTACTTTTTTGCACATTTGGCACACTTAAAAGGTGCTGCAACTGTTAAACTGGCTGCGGCGCAGGCTATATCCGGCTGTTGCGCAGCCTGTAAGAACGGCATTGTTTCTAAACAAACCATGTTTTACATGTCAACAACCCGCGACTCTACAGAATGAAGTTTTGAGCAACTTTCAGCATCAGAAATAGGTGGAAAATAGAGATTTATGACGATGGCTAATTCGGTGCTGCTGACACATCACAGCCATTTTACACCGGATTTCCCCTTTAATGGAATAATGCCATAAAACCTGCATGTACCGTAATTGGCATTTTAATTTGCCTTTGGCCTTGTGTGTGTGTGTGTGTGTGTGTGTGTGTGTGTGTGTGTGTGTGTGTGTGTGTGTGTGTGTGTGTGTGTGTGTGTGTGTGTGTGTGTGTGTGAGTGTGCGTCATACCAGGATGACTACATGGATATCCACCATCTGCATCTTCTTCTTCTTTAACTTGGACAAGAACGTTCTGCAGTACACCATCCTCCTCTTCCTCTTTCTGAAAATCAAAAGTGGCAGAAATTAATATGAATTAAGATGAATATTGAGTGTGGATTAAGATTAAGATTAAGATTGTGTGTGTGTGTGTGTGTGTGTGTGTGTGTGTGTGTGTGTGTGTGTGTGTGTGTGTGTGTGCGCATGTGTGCACGTGCACATACCACAGCATTGGGCTGGCTGTCCCCATCTTGCAGCCACTCGGTCACTTCCTGAATCGTCCTGCAGGAGACACAATTAAGAATGGGCAAAGGTCAAAGGTCAAAGGTGGAAGCTGATGTTTATGTTCAACCAGAAAATCCACAGTATGGTTTTATCTCCTGCTATAATCTCTCATCTTAAAAGTGCACTGCGTAGGACAGTGGCCAGAATAGGTATTGCAACTATGCTGCTAATTGAAACGGCGCTGTCTATTTTCAAATTTGGACTTTTCGTGAATAATTACCAGGTAATAAACTCATACTTAATAATTTTGACCAAAGTATAGTCAGTTTTACTGCTAAAAATGTCTATTTCTGGAAATTCAAAATGGCGAACACAGAGAAGAACCCCTTATTCATGTATGAAGTGCAATTTTCCTGGTTATAATGAATACTTTTAGTAGTTTAGTTTAATACTTAGAAGTTTAGTAGTGCACTTAATATTTTAATCAGAAGCATTAATTCTGTAAATAAACCAGTACTAAAAATATTACACAGTGCACCTTAAAGTCCAAGGACATGTTTTCTGCAGTGATGACGATTTGCTTGCTGCAGGATACACATGCACTTGCACTTTGCTGTACATTTTTCAAGCGGTAGAGCACCAGATACGTGTGTACAGTGCAATATTGACAGAGCCACCAGGGGCGATCTTTCAAACTTCCATGTTGGTGTGCCTTAAGGTGCCGTGCGTAATTCAAGTCACAAAGCAAGCATGTCTCTGACCTAACCACAGGCTTATTCATGACAATCATACTAAGTAAAAAAGTAAGTAAAATACAAACTGGATTCCAAAAAAGTTGGGGCACTTAGTATTTTGTGAATAAAATGAAAAATGCTGTCATTTTGGAAATATTCAATATGTTAATAAGATGAAGCATTGTGCAAAAACAGCATATCAGTTGATAAAGCTAAGCAGAATTATTATTTCCAGCAAAATATGTGCTCATTTAAAATTTCATACCTTCAACAAATCCTAAAAAAGTTGGGACAGGGCAAATAGTGCTGTAATGAAGTTGGATAAGACTAAAAAGACAGGACATAAGAGGAGACTTAACAGTTACCGTAGTTACAATGACCGATGGCATGATTTTTATTACATAAAAACAAAAAAAAACCTTTTTTTTGTCCTAAACGTGATGTCAGCAGCTGCTCAACTGGTTGGCATATTCTTCATTGTGTTGTCCTTTTTGTTATGCTTAAAACAACATATCCTGACGGCAAGCTGACCATTTTATTGATTGATTTGCCCATAAATTAGTTGGCAATGAATAGGTTTCTTAGATAGTCGACTAAAAACACAAAACAAAAAAAATCCATACAATAGTGGCACTAGCTGCCATTGCGTCACCCTGATGTGTGCTACAGCTGCAACGTCCCTGACCCAAATAAGTAATAAGTACCTCGACATCTTGGCTTCTGAGAGACACAATCTCTCTGTGATGGTTCTTTATGCAATCATGTTGGTTTTCAACATAATTCATTTTAAAAATGTTCTTCCTTGTATTGTTTTTTAATATTATGCAAATATTATAACATTTCATCATGTATCCTTGTGTGTGTGTGTGTGTGTGTGTGTGTGTGTGTGTGTGTGTGTGTGTGTGTGTGTGTGTGTGTGTGTGTGTGTGATACCTGTGACTTCTCTGGTGGCTCTGCAGCTGCTGTTTCAGGTCCCCCAGTTCATTCTTCAGAACAGCAATACTCTGCAGAAAACAAAAATGCAAACACACACAAACACACAGAAGTGCACATGTTCATGATATTATTATTTGATGACCGTAGCCTACAGTCATGTAAGAGATAAACACTAAGTTTTTAAAATATATATATTTTTAGGGCTTTTTTTGCCTTTATTATTTGATAGGAAAGTGAAGTGAACAGACAGGAAATGGCTGGGAGAGAGAGGTGGGGAAGGATCGGAAATGACCTGGGTCGCGAATCGAAATGACAAAATAAAATGACAAAATTACATGTTTTGTAAAGGACTCTTACTTTGTAGAAATTACATTTGCAATACAATTAAGTGATATTTCAGGGAACCTTGAGAAGTAGCCTGATTATCGACTTTCAAATCTCTTCGAGACTTGGTCTGAGCACAACAATTAATATTTCCCAAAACGGCATTTCCCAAACAGCCTCCCTAGGTTTGCTAATGGTTGTTTGCTTCCCAACAAAGTGGGGGGAGTTCCCAATTGCGGGAGCTCAGAAAGTACTTGCATTGCTCTTGACCTGACTGGTAGCAACGCTGAGGCTGTTTGTCACTAGGAGGGCACGGCCTGGCTACTAGAGAAGGTGGGTCTGTTTTAAAGGAGGCTGCCTTCAATATAGGCCTAGAGTGCAGGGGGGAAATCCTGGTTTGTGTTCATACTACGGCCATTGAAGGACTTAATGGCCCTTTGAGGAATTTGAAGTGCCCCCTCGATTGAAAAAGGTTCCCCACCCCTGCTATGGGGCATCTAAGTCATGTCCTTCTATTTCTGATCCGTGGGGCTGTAGCTCGCTACATTTTGAATGGAAGTCAATGGAGCGAGTCAAGCTAAATACTGATTTAATTTGGCATGTGCTCTGGGATTTCACCTATGATAGCAGTGATTTTTAAAAGGTTTGGATTGGCGTCGTAAGACCGCCCGACCGCCGCACCGCGGCTGAAGTGGCTGCACGTCAGACGTGTGACTTCTGTTGTGTAGTCCAAATAATTGCTTATTTTTGCACGCTTGCAACTCACGAATCGCTTGACAAGTCAAGTCGACAATCACAACATTGGTTATCATTAATTCCTTGGTACAGCACATGTGTGATCTAGGGGGGGATTTGAGGTGGATCGGAAAATAGGTTTGATCAGTCCATTACAGCCCAGGGGTGCATTTCTGGAAAGCGTAGTTGTTAGCATTTATCAACTTTGGTAGTTGCTAATGGGAAATTGCATTGCAACCAACATAACATGCAACCACCATGCAACCAGGCATAAAAGGCAATTTCGTTGTGTGCAGTGAACACTTGTGTGCTGTGGAGTGCTGTGTCACAATGACAATGGGAGTTGGAGTTTCCCAGGTGGGCTTTAACAAAACACACCATAGTGTGGAGGAGACACACACTCACCTCCTTGGCTTGTGTTAGTGAGTTGTCTTTGTCTTCCAGTTGTTTCTGCAGTTCATCCACCTGGAGCTTCAGCTGCCGGCTGGCCTCCACCTGCTCCGATACTAGGGTCCTTCCATGTTCAGCCGTCCTCTTCTCCAGACGGTGGATTAACATGCATAGAGCCATGTTACGCTGAAACTCACTCTGATGAACACACACGTCACACACCATCATCATCATCATCATCATCATCATCCACAACCACCCACACGCAACATCATAATCATCTCACACACACACACACACACACACACACACACACACACACACACACACACACACACACACACACACACACTGTTTAATATGACCTTGGTCTACCTAGGAAGTACCAATAAAGATGTAAATATGTGTAGATCACCTTCAGGGAAGCAAACAGGTGGGGGCAAAGGGTTCAGTTGTTACAGGCCCAGGGGGAGGGGAGCCCCCGGAAGTAGGTCCCCATTGCATTTTATGTATGGGGGTTATCAAGACACAAAGGGTTTACCTACTTGCAATGCTTCTGTGATGAATCGGCTGGCTTTCTCAAGGTCGCTGCAGGCTTGCTTGTGATTTGCCACAATATGGTAGGAAATTTCTTTTACCTAAAAGCGAAAAACATTTGATCAGTGATTTCAGTGACAACATATTGTGTGTGTAAAGTAAATTGTGTATGAAAGTAAATTGAGTATGAAATATAATGTGTATGCATGAGAGAGAGAGAGAGAACGAGAGAGAGAGAGAGAGAGAGAGAGAGAGAGAGAGAGAGAGAGAGAGAGAGAGAGAGAGAGAGAGAGAGAGAGAGAGCGAGCGAGAGACACAACACTGGCGAGGCTTTGCCCTTAGCTTGTGCTACATGTAAATACAAACAAGGACCAAAAGTTTTTTTCCCCCTCATTTCCTCACACTGCTCTTGGAACTGTAGCAAATACCACTGTAATACCTGTGAGCGAATTTGGATAAAAGTGTCAGCTAAGTGTAATTTAATGTCATGTCATGTGATGTAATGCAGACAACTTGCTGTCATCAGACTTGTGAAGTAGGCAGGGCCTTAAAATTCACTTTTTTCACCTCCAGCCAAATGGCAGATGTTAGATCATACTAGCCGACCGTACACACACTTACTAATGGGCTTAAGTGGCTAGTAAGTTGGCCTTTTCTACCAGCCAAAATGAAATTTCACCAGCATTTGGCCCGTTGGCTGGTGTCAATTTAGAGCTCTGGTAGGTCTATCAATGAACACACACATGCACTGACTCACTGGCCCACCACACTCCTGTACCTTGATCCCCTGCTCTCCTACTACCACCCACATGTTGTTGTGCAATACTGAATACAGTGCAATATACAGTATAGGCTACTTGTGCAGTGCAATAGTTATGCAGTGCAACATCATAGAATTTGGGAGCATATCTACAATACATAGATACTCTGTGTGGTGTAATGTGTCCAAACCTGGGCCCCAGCAACTACTGAAATATCTGAAAATGAAAACTGGTGCATTGCTTTGGGTAAATCTGAATGTGTAATTCCAGCTTTTATAAGTTATTCTTACTAAGTTTTTTCTAGATCTCTCGCCGTCTCTGTAGCACAAAACACCTCACGCTAATCCCCCTTCTTTTAGTAGACTATTCTATTATTCTATAGGCTACTGAGTGGTAAATCCCCGTGTAGAGTCTGCACCACTGACATATATTTAAATGGTCTGCAAAAACAAGTTCTCAATCCATAACGTAAATTGTAGCCCCTATTTGTGAATAGCTCTAGTGAGTGGACAGTAAAAGGGCATCCATTCACAGGGGAAATCTCTGATCTAACAAAACGTCAGACACGTCAGTTCAGGGAACTTTTGGTGTACTTATTGTCATTGTAGTCTGTAGCCCATCTTCTCCAACTGTTTAACCATTCTAAAGGTATTACATTACTTCAATCCAAACTCACCACACACTCCATTATAGCGTGTATGCTGCGTTGAAAGTATGGAACTTCAAGCCAAGGGCACGATGTCAAAAACAAGGATGGCTTTGTCCAATCAGGCCTGATGTTAGAATGCCTAGAACTGGAAGTGACAGCAGTCCATTTAATAAAAAGAATCTCGTTTTCCTTTCCACTAGCCTCACTAACATCAGTTGTACATTTCTTCCCGGCGTACAATCTAACCTAGAGACAAAAGCAAGGGAGAAAACGACAAGGACAAAAGGATCTATCGGTAAAAGTAGCTTACGCGACGCTTTTTTATTTACTTTCCACAGACATCCAGAAAATACTTCTTCTACTACTCTATTGGCGATCGGCATCCAGCTCGGCGCTTTACCGCCACCAGTTGTTGTGGATGTGCAATTGGGGTTGGTTTATCTCAATGGTTGGTCATGACCAGTGGGGTAAATTAAAGGTATTTTGAACATTAAAAAAAATTTTTTTAAAAAAGTTACTGCTTAATTGCATTGTGTAGTAATCTGGACATAACAGTGTTTCAATCCTGGGGGGAAATGCTATATAAACAATACACGTTTTTTTCTGTCTGTATGAATCTCATATGACGCATCACAACCACTTTACAGGTTGGCTCATTATATTGTCCACTGAATCATATAGGGTACATTTGCTCCCGTTTGGCAAGTGTCTATTCCAATTCTCTCACCATCTTCCAGTTCTCCCACTAGGTTTCACCACTGCATTAATTGAGAACACAACATGAGGCACAGCACTTGTGTTTTGTGTGTGTGTGTGTGTGTGTGTGTGGAAATTATGATTATGCCTTTGCAGTACATCAATAGATTTTCCTTCTGTCTTAAAACTTAGTCTTTCTTTTAAGACCATAGACAGAATGTGGGATCATATCAGAATGGCAGACAAGATTGCTCGTCTGGACACTTTGCATGTTCTAAAACCTGGAATATGAGCTCCTCCCTTCTGGAAGACGTTCTACCAGAAAAAAATAATTTAATATCAACACTCTTTTCTCCCTCATTCTATAGCACTGCTTAACGAAAGGGAAGAACAGTAGGCTGCACACATCTGCTTGGAATGCATACTTCCCTTTTTAACACCACTCAGGACTATTTAAGGTTTTTAAATTAAATCAATTTATTGAACTGTGCTGCCCTAACAGCTTTTGGACCTAGATGACCAGACTATAGGCCATATTATGTTTTATGTGCGTTTATATGTGGATTGTGGAGAAGTGTCATGCAAGACAAATTTCTGTGCAAACAGACAATAAAGTTTATCTCGTCTTATTGCATCTTATCCGCACACTCACACACACAGGGCCGCTAACAGCTTCTGCTGGGCCTAGGAAAAAGTCATCTGAAAGGGCCCCCTACCCAATACATACAATGTGCAATACAATACAATGTAATGGGGACCCGACTCTGGGCCCCCTATCTCCCTGGGCCCGGGACAACATACCCCTTTGTCCCCCTCTGTCAGCGGGCCTGCGCACACTCACACACACATAAATTAACTGAAACAGTGTTGGCAGAGAGGATTCATTTTCAAACCTTGATTTACTAAAAAGTATAACAAAAACACATAGAAAACCAAGACACAAGGAAAATCGTATGTACAAAGTCAAGGAAGTATTACGTACAATATATACAAAGGCAATGAGGAGAACATCTCTTCCAGGGAGGCAGTGAGCTGGACTGAGGCCCAAGGTACCCTAATGCTGAAGTTGGTGAATAGGGTGCAAGACTTCGGTAGAAAACTGAAAGTAAAGTCCACAACACCAAGCTTCCGTTTCTCTTATTTTAATGTAACGTTTCGGGTTCGCGGCTGCCCAAAACGTCACATTAAAATAAGAGAAACGGGAGCTTCGTGTCGCGGACTTTACTTTCAGTTTTCATGTGATTTTTGCTAGTCCTGTACACAATCTTTCTGAGACGATTGTGCATGTTTTTCTCTTTTTGACAATTGCAAGACTTCTATAGAACATGCCATTATCACTTGATATCACACACCAGTTATTCCACTGTACCTAACCAGGTACGTACACTGTAATTGTGTACCCTAATGGGAGGTGTGACGGCCATAGATAGCTTTACTGACTATGCAACACAGGACAACATAAAAAGGTCAGAGAACCAGGGGGTAATTCCAAGACCATGATTCACTAGTGAACTGAGGTAGTGGTAAATTACTGAAGGATGGCCCATTGCTATTGGAGGACACAACTCTCAACAGGTGATGTGAACAAGGCCCATTTCTTTCTTTTCTTAAAAAACAAACAAACAAAAAAACAGGTTGAAGCTTTATCTGTCTAGACAGGTAATAGACAGATAGGACACCACCGCCCCCCAAAGAAAATGGGTGATCCAATATAAACAACCAATAAGAAAAACCATTTGAAAAGGTATGAAATGAGGGGGGGATTTGTGTCCAATTAAAACGAACATGAAGGACAGCATATTGTCAGAAGGAATTTTCAGTTTCAGTCCCACGGACATACAAGTCTCAGAACCTGAGCAAAGGAGCTAAGAAAAATATCATTGCCGCTGCTGGACAATTGAACCTGGTCGCTGCCGAACTGATCAGCCTTGTAGTGGCGTATGCCGTCGTGCCTGACGAACACCCCGTTCATCTCCGAGAGGAACTCGGCCAACTCCCAGTTCACCCACTTCCGCGCACGCTCCATCTTCTTCGGCCGTATGCCTCCCCAGTACCGCCTGCAATAATAATAATGACAATGATTATAATAATAATATTTATTTTTATTTTATTTTATTTCCTTTCAAGATGCCCAAGGACAGAATGTTAAAATAGTAGCACGTTAAAACAGTAGTAAGATAAGCAGTATAACAGTAGAAATTAACAAAGGTCAGCAATCAGTGTTAAAAGGTGTAGTAGCAGAGAAGTCAGTGATTGTACTGTACATGCTAAAAGGCATAGCAGCATTATTACATTACATTGCACTTAGCTGACGCTTTCATTTATTCAAAGCGACTTACAACTATTATTTTTCAGGGTAATGGTTATAGTCCCTGGAGCAATGTGGGGTTGGGGCCTTGCTCAAGGGCACTTCAGCCATGGATGGAGATGCAGGGAGAGGTCAGGGGGGGGATACGAACCGGCAATCCCTAGATTGAAAGACCAACTCTCTAGCCACTAGGCCACGGCTGCCCCCAAACATTATTTCAGTGTTTCAAGAGGTTGCGTTCAGCTTTGATTCCCTCAGCTCCAGGCTCTGCCCCCAGGGCATCTGAACCCAGAGATGACGAGTGTCATTCAGGTTATTCAGTGCAAGGATGGAACTCCTCATTGGGAAAGCTGGCACAACCCCTCCTCATGAATAAATGAAGCGAAGGACAGCACTCTTCAGATTTCTTCTTTGTTTATTCGCCCACCATTACACGCTGAAGAAGGGCTCTGCCCGAAACGTTCGTGGGCGAATAAACAAAGAAGAAATCTGAAGAGTGCTGTCATTTGCTTCATTTATTCATTTATGTTTTTTTGTGGGATTCAGCACCCAGTTAAGAATTGTTAATTAGCCTATTTAGGCAATAGTGTGAGCGAGTCTTCTCGACTTTTTGACAACCCCTCCTCATTACATCTTCCTTGCTATTTTCTGCACAGTATTACAAGGGGAGCTCAAGTCCACAACCGGCAACCCTGTGATCCCAAGACCAACTCTCTAACCATTTAACCATTAATGCTGCTCCAGCATGACAGAAATAACATCTAAGATATTATAGAATCTAGTCCTACATTAGGAGGGAGGGATAGGGAGACTTCATTTGTAACACCCTCATTGCTAATAGATTTCATCAATCAATTTACAGGCTGAATAAGTGATTTATATGTGAAATATATTGAAAATCAATAACACAATTAAAAAAAGTGTGAAGAAATCTTGCACACCGTCCATTCCACCAACAAACTTTAATACATTTCGGTCATCCGACCTTCTTTAGGTTAACTTATACCGGTATTAAGTTCTATTTATAGTTTGCTGATGGAATGGACAGCGTGCGGGATGTTTCTTTACACGTGAATGACAGGTGACCGCGATTTCCTCGGGTTACTGTTGTTCCTGGAACGACATCGCAAAGTTGGCCCTGGATCAACATCTGGTTTATCTTACGTATGTTAGCCTATTCTAGGTCTGATTCCAAAAATTATCGGGCATGCCAAGTGCCGTCACATAGGCTTACGGCTCTGGTTATGGCTACAGTGGCTACGAATAGAGTTGTGCCTAAACCAAAACTAATTCCTAAACATAACCTGTTAGTGAAAATGTGTGCACCAACCTAACAACATGCCAAATTATGCCTTTACCAAAACTTAGTCCTAAACTTAACCTGTCAGTGAATAATTGTATTTTGTAACAGCATGCCACTTCTGCATAACTGATCTTAATCCATACTTCAGAAGACGTTACTGGCGCGAAATCTGACATAGATGACCACTCAAACCAGATGTTGATCCAGGGCCAACTTTGCGATGTCGTTCCAGGAACAACAGTAACCCGAGGAAATCGCGGTCATCTGAATGACAACCGCACTGGAATGAGAATATCCTGCACACCTGTCCAACTAAAGTGTACCGGTAATTTTGAACTAAAAAAAAAGGAAAAAAATGATATCAAATCAAGATAAAGACCTTTGGGTCATGGCCGAAAGCCCGATGACCATTTTGGGGAAGCGCTGGCGTAGGTAGGTCAGGTCCCGCTGCATGGCGGAGGCCAGGTGTACGGACCTCTCCTTCCCCAGGTCGTTGGCCCCGCAGTGGATCAGCAGCATGTGCGGCGCCAGCCGGTATCGGAGCCACTCCATGAACTTGGGGACGACCGACTCCCACCTGGAGATGCAAATTAATTAGGGATTACCGTAATTCAGTGATATCAAGTGATCGTTGATTGATCTTATCGAAAAACAGAAAGAACACACACCAGTAATTCCACTGTACGAGGTATGAGGTGCTCAGTTATGTGGCATACTGAATGTGTATGTCCTTTCATGGTATAGAGAGAGAAACGTTATCTCAATTTTCTTGTATGACCTGTGCATATGAAGAAACTGACTTGGCTTGACGTTCACTGTAAAGCTAGATTTATGCTTCGGAAGCAGAGTCTCTGCGTCCGTCCGTCCGTCTTCTGTCTGTACGAGTCCACGCCCCCCCTCGCAGAGGCTCTGTGACCGTCGTCGAGCGCCTCGAAAAAATTCTAACTATCTGTCGGACGGACGCGGAGGACGCAGACAAAAAGGCGCTATGATTGGTCATCTCGCCACTTCCTTGTTCTGTTCTTGTGGCAGCGCAATGCAAGTAGTTTGTGAGAGCAGAGCTGTATTCTGTTAAAAACTACATTAATGCCTTGTGCGTAAATGTGTGTAAATACACGAAGCTACAAGCTAAGTAACAAACAATGCATCAGTTGAACACTTGTGGCACAATGCCTGTGGTTTTACTACCGTAGCTTCCTCCACCGAATGTAAACACACATCGGCAGAATCAACTGTCTTTACATGCTTGCATTTTCTGCTCGTGAAAACAGACTGGGTATGTCAAATGGTGACACCAGTGCATAGCCTTTGCAATTCGTGTAAAAATACCTAGCTAACCGGGCTAGAAAGCAACATTGCTTTATAATGACCGCAGTGCTTACAATGCAGTGAAAGTAATCGCGCAATTTCAAATGTGTCTCGCGACGAGACCTCGGACCTCGCAGAACTCGCAGATGCATGAATACAATGTTGGTTCGTGGCCACTCCCACGCGACTTTTGATGAGCGCAGTTGCAGAAGTCTAATCTGACCATAACTGTGTACCCTAATGCGAGGTGTGACGGTACGGTAGTTCGCTTTACTGACGGCTATGCTAACTAGGCCAGCGAACTGGATCAGGAAGTTCCCCTGGACTGGCCTCCCACCTCATGCCGCTGGTCCCCAGCCACTCAATCTCCGCCTGGACTCCGAGGTTCGTACCCAGCGTGCGCCTGGCTCTCTCTTCCCCATGGACGACGTAGTCATCACCCATGATGAGGACAGTCGAGAACTCTGGGAAATAAAATAAAAACAAAAATATTTATATTTTTTTGATTAAATTAAATGCACTTTAAATGTTAAATAATGTTGCATTTTAATGTAATAGAAGGAAAAATACGTTTTTTTTCCACCAAGTGGAAAAGCATGTTTTTGGCTTGAAGAAAAAAAAAAAAATTGGCCCGCCCGCGTCCAAACTTAACTGCCGACCCCTGGTCTACATAGATCTTCAGCAACAACCCAGAGCAAACAGTCTATACGCAGGCTACAGTTACATGAATGTTTGAAAACACAATAGTGTACCCTTGTATTACATTTTACAGCAAGGTATACAGGCAATGTTCCCTCTAATTCTTGCATGTACTTGAGAAAACGCTCTATATCAGGGGCTTTACTATATCGCCCTATTTCACACACAATTTTGAGTTTTTTGAAAATGATTTGAAGACCCACTTGAAAATACTTTCAGTTTCAAAGCCCACAGTTTGAAAATCACTGCCCTATACTGCCACAGTGGGTTTACATACAGTGTCCAAACTCGCCATCCAACCTGTGCCTGCAGTTCACCTTGGAGCGCTGTTGAGCTGGCGCAGCCCATAAGGCTGGCGCTATTAGCACACAATTGTGCTTGATGTCGGCTGAGACCTGACAATATTACTGTGGGTTCTGAGAAACCGATGTGGATTTAAATCAAATGTACAATAACTTGGGAGTTATATCCTTCTGATTTCTTACAGGTTTGGCATTTATTGGCGCCACCTATAGCGAGTTCAGGCCAACTGAGAACCGTGCTGGAGCCCGTTCCCACACCTAATCGTGAACCGGCTGTCGTGTTCACGCCACAGATATTTGCGTTCGCGAACCGGAAAGTTGGTTCACAATGCGAACCGCAAAATACTAGGTTTTCCTCCGCAAACCGTGACGCAGCGTGGCCGCCAGCAGGTTCATCCGGGTAACACAGTCAGGTGCAAAAAAAATTCCAGAGCCCGATACGAACACGTGGGGTTCGCAGATAAGCACTTAAGTGCCGAACGTAACTGGTGCGGGCACCAGCTCCGGCTCCGTTCTGGTCAGGCTGAAAGCCCTAATAGAGGTTACCCGCCACCAACAGGATAATGTGTGTATTGCCTCCTCATCACCAATAGATGGCAGCAACATGCCAGCAAAACATGGTGGGGATCTGACTTTAGGCATTTGTTCCAATACACCAGAGTGGGCAACACTTTGACAACCAATGTGTGACTGCGCAGTCGTGCAGCTTAGAGGTAAACATTAGACAGACAACAGTGCACTGTGACAAAGTTAACCCATTTAAAAAACACTTTCTTCTATTCAATTTCATCCGTATTTTAGCAAAGCTGACCTTCAGGAGGCCAGATGTCGACCACATGCAGCGATATATTCAAAGATTTGATTGGATCTGCAGGGGACTGGGGGGCACTTCTCATCTCGTGGTCATCATATTCCGGAAGGTCTTCCTCCTCCTCCTCCTCCTCCTCCTCTTCTTCTTCTTCTCCATCTTCCTGAAAGTCATTTTCTCTCTGAAAGTCATTTTCTTTCCGAAAGTCATTTTCTTTCCGAAAGTCCTCATCCTCCTGGAAATCACAAACAACAGAGAGAGCACAAAGAACAATAACTTTTACTGCACATTTGACAGAACAATACCTGACACATTTGGACCACAAGGCTTTGGTCACAAGATCAAGGCGGTGTAATGAAGACTCTTTTTTTTCAGTCTAATTTTTTTCAGTCTATACTAAAGTTTGACAAAATAGGGAGTTTCTGCACTTTGCCTTTGTAGGGGAGTACAGACGGTAAATGATGAGGTCTCAGAGCTTTGAAATATTTAGTTTTCATTTCCCCCCAATTGGGATGTAAGTTGTCATTAACACTTTTCAGAAAATAAATGGTGACGGACTCTACCTGCATTGGTTCAGTTTTAATGTCCGTAGATGACACATTTGTCTGATTTGTGGGTGGGTCAGCTGCACCTACAGGACAAAACAAGAACAGAGCAGACAAAAAAAAATGTTTTTAAAAGGCATACATTTCTGTTTAATACCACGGGTAAAATGAAGGCAAAGGCACTGCAGGTAGCTGACGTTTCTCCATGGTCCTTATGGAAAGTTTTGTGTAATGAGGAACTCCCATAGAGAGTAGATATGGGAACTCCAAACAACTTGCATGGGCAGCCGTAGCCCAATTAGGGAGGGTCTTAGGTCTGAAGATCAGAGGGTTGCAGGTTCAAATCCCACCTTTTCCTCTCCCTATACACTCCCTGAAGTTCATGACTAAAGTACCTTTGAGCAAGGCAAACCTCACATTGCTCCAGGGACTGCAACCAATACCCTGTAAATAACCATGAGTCACTTTGGATAAAAGCAGCAGGTAAGTGCAATGCAACGCAACACAAGTGTCTTCAGTCAGTGCAAGCCACAATGGCCCACAATGGCCAGAGGTAGACCAACCAGGCGATATCCGGACAAACCACCGTCCGGACAAATCCCCGCTCATCAAACACAAAGCTGGACAAAACTCTGCTTGTCAAATTGTCAAGAAGAATAAATATGTCTTCGCTCATGGTTTTCCAGAGGTGGACACATGGACAGGTAAGGGTTAAGGATGAATTTAAGGATGAATTTAAGGAAGAATAACATTCTTTGGTGAAAAAAAAACAAAAACCTTCTGTTCATGTTTGAAAACATAAAAAGGAATGAGCACATCGTTGTATTGCAGGAGATGGACCAAATAGATGAAAACGGAGAATGACAGTACATCAGTAGGGGAGTTTTGACATAAGTTGCCTAATTATTTGATGACGTCACAAATCGCGTATCCCCACTACACCACTGGTGATAACAAATGCCTTTCTTTACTGGCAGATTAGGATTAGACATGGAGAGCATTGTCCACGTTTGCCAATTCCATGAGCAGATATCAACACTACAGACATGGGGGATTTATCTACTGTGCACCGGTATATACACACACTTTGTGTGTGTGTGTGTGTGTGTGTGTGTGTGTGTGTGTGTGTGTGTGTGTGTGTGTGTGTGTGTGTGTGTGTGTGTGTGTGTGTGTGTGTAAATCATACCATATATATTCCATGGATATCCATCATTGATATCTTCTTCTTTTTTAATTCTATCTACTATATTCAGCAAGTCTTCCTCTTTCTGAAAAACAAAAACAACAAACCATAAGCATATACATACAGTGAGGAGAATAAGTATTTGATCCCTTGCTGATTTTGTTGGTTTGCCCACTAATAAATATATGATCATTCTATAATATTAATGATAAAATGTATTCTAATATAGAGAGACAGAGTATCAAAAAGAAAATCCAGAAAATAACTTTGAGGAATATATTTTAATTGATTTGTATTCCATTGAGGAAAATAAGAATTTGACCCCTCTAGTCAAAGAAGACAAAATACTTGGTGGCAAATCCCTTGTTTTCTCATACAGAGGTCAGATGTTTCTTTCAGTTAATGACAATGTTTGTGGATATATTAGAAAGGATTTTTGTCCACTTTTCTTTGCAGATCATCTCTAAATCACTTAAGTTGTATGACTGTAGCTTGCCAAATGGGAGCTTCTGTTCCCTTCACAGGATTATTGTAGGGTTAATGTTTGGAAACTGTCTAGGCCACTTCATGACCTTAATGTGCTTCTGCTTGAGCTACTCCTTCGTTGCTTGGGCTGTATGTTATGGATTATTATCATATTGGGAGGTCAAGCCATCACCCACCTTCAGTCTAGTGGTGGTGGGAAAGAGGTTGGCATGCAGCATTGTATGTTTACATGTTTCCCTCCATCCATCTCTTGACGATGTGAAGTTCTCCTGTGTCTTGGCCAGACAAACAACCTCAAAACATAATGTTACCACTTTCATTTATGATGTTGGAGAAGGTGTTGTTCTTGGGATCATAGGCAGCATTTCCCTTCCTCCAAACACATCGAGTTGTGTTAATGCCAAACGCTAAATGCTAAAGTTTGATTTTGGTGTCATCTGATTCCAGTACCTCCCAATCATATCCTAATCCAGTTTGATGTTCATTGGCAAACCTCAGGTGAGCCTGAACAGGTTCCTTCTGAAGCCGGGGTACCTTACATGTACTGCAGGAGTTTAATTCGTTGTGGTGTCAAGTGTTTCCAATAGTTTTCTTAGTGATTGAGGTCTCAGCTGCCTTCATTTCCTAGCTCCTCCCATACATTTTTAAGGTGCTTTATCTCCTTTTTTTCTGGTTATTAAATTCCCACAAGGTCAAATCTTGTATGGAACCAGAGACAGGCCTAAGATTGATGATTGATGATCATTTAGTATGTCCTAAAATTGGGAAGAAATGCACCAACAGTTTGCTCTTTAATATCCAGGATCCCATTTCAGCCTTGTCGAGTTCTAAAATCTTGTCCCTGACATAATTTGATGGCTTTTCGGTCTGTCCCATGTTGGCGAGTTTAGTTTGATTGATTGACTGATTCTATGGACTGATTCTGCAGATTCAATGTGTCTTTTGTGCTGGTTACTATTAACAGGTGTGTTCAATTCAGATAACAAGTTGATTGGAAGTGCCATTTGATCTGTGGCATCAGAACACTCAATGGTTGGCAGGGGATCAAATACTTATTTCCCTCAATTAAATATAAATCAATTATTATATTAATAATAAGTTATGAGTTAATTTCTGGATTTTCTTTTTGATATTCTGTCTCTCCATATTAGAATATATATTATCATTAACATTAAAGACTGAGCATGTCTTTATTAGTGGGCAAACCAACAAAATCAGCAAGGGATCAAATACTTATTCTCCTCACTGTACATATGTTTGTAATGCATGTGTGCGTGTGTGCGTGTGTGCGTGTGTGCGTGTGTGCGTGTGTGCGTGTGTGTGTGTGTGTGTGTGTGTGTGTGTGTGTGTGTGTGTGTGCACGTGCGTACCACAAAGTTGGTTCGCCTCTCCCCTTCCTGAAGCCACTCAGTCACTTCCTGGATCGTTCTGTAGGAGACACAGATCTCAGAGATCAAACTTCAAATTCAAAATAAAAAAAGAAGTGTTAAGTTTTTACGAAGAATATACATTAGAAGATCCTCAACACTGACTTTCCTTTGGGATTAACAAACGTACTATACCATTCTAACTTTTATTTTGTGAGTGTGTGTATTCAGGTATGGACCGCTGCCCTGCCCTGTGACTGTGAGGCTATAAATTAACTTTTTTCATCTCCAGCCAAATTGAGATGGAGATGTTGGTCTTTGGTCAAACATACACTCACTACCAGTGTAGCAAGTTTTCTTTTCTACCAGCCAAACTGGATTTTCACCAGCATTTGTTCATTTAGAGCAGAGGTGGGCAAACTCTGGCCAAGGGGGGCACGTGAGGCCCGATTAACCATTTATTTTGTATCTGGCCCACAGTGGTTTTTTTACAAGACCATTTTCAAGAACAAACTGATACTCTCACCCAACATTTTAAATTGGCTTGTAAGGACGGGCTCTTGTTGGTTTGACATTAATCGTGTAGCCTAGTCTACAGAGCACTGTATTAATCTCACTACATTTCATTACAATGTGCAGGAATAAAAGAAAGAAAATATCATTCCTCCTCATTATTGACAAGGGCATCGTGCCTGCCACATCTGGCCAATTGGTCATCAATGCCTTCTGATCTAGAGCCCTAGGCCTACAGATGTACTGATTTCTCAAATGTCTCTGGGCCTACCTACCTTTGACTACTCTGGTGGCCCTGCAGCCGCGACAGCAGGTCCCTCAGTTCATTCTTGAGGATGGCAATTCTCTGATGGGGAAAACAATAGACTACGTAAAATGTATGCATGCGCACACCCACATACTGTAATTGTGATAAGCCAGTGTTTCTCAAACTTTTTCAGATCGAGGACCACTTTGTCCCCCCAAAAAAATATCGGGGACCACCTATCAACTGAATTGGCAGTTGATGGATGCTAATCTGACACTGCTAATTTTTATGCAGATCACTTACTTTTTATTCACATTATAAGCCTGTCTTGTTGTGTTGAAAACATGAAAATGTACAAATATAGCCTACTGCTAGCTTATCTTGGAAAAGTAAAAATCCCCTCGCGGACCACCTGAGCTCTGTCACGGACCACTAGTGGTCCTCGGACCACACTTTGAGAATCACTGTGATAAGCTCATGATCTTCAGACAATTGTGAAATGGCATTAACGGTCAACCCTAGTCATACAACGTACTTCTCGATTTCCTCTCTGGTCATACTACACAACACGTTTAGAGTTTGTCACACAAGTAATCGGAGAGAAAGAGAATACACTAGTATACATTAGTAATCTCTTACTTATCTCTCCACTCACCTCGTGCTCCATCGTCGTGCTGGTGAGCTCGGACTTCAGGTTGGGCGCCAGACAGTAGCCTACATAAACAACTCGTGGATGTGTTCGACTTCGATTCTTTTGGCTATAAAGTAGAAATGGCAGCCTTAGAAAACTTAAAATACTAAAAGGGTACAACGCAATGACGTCTTGATTTCTGTCACAATCTTCACTCGACTGCTGATTTCAAACAAATTAGAGTTTACCTACCCCCGTATGGTGTAAAGTTGAAGACTAGAACTACAGCTAAAGTCAATAACGGAGAGAAAACGACAAAGAATTGAGTAGGCTTCGTGTGTTTTCACAGGCTCACTTCTAGATTGTGGTGTAGTAGGCCAACACTCTTTTTTAAAATGAAGAGATCGCTTTGGTCAGTCCAGTGGACGTGTTGTTGATGTGCTTTGCTATGCAATTTCTGTGCGATTTTCAAAAAAGACCTCCGCCGCTGTGATGTAAAATCAAACCAACGTTTTCCTACAGTATTGCTGCCCTCTAGCGGTACGGGGGAAATACAGTGCCACAACAACAACACGAAATGATACACAATAGATGCATGCTGGTGACCTTATTTGCATAGTTTTATAATTGTGATTGGGTGTTTATTTCTTCTATAAGTGTGAGTGTGACCCATCGATATTCAGCTCAGTATTGACCAGTAAGTTAAAACCAAAGACTTCGAAGGCAGTGTTGGGCAGTTACTCTTGCATGTAGGTCTGTCTGTCCCCTTACATTACAATATTACTATATTTAAAATGTAAGAAATTACACTAGTTTTGCATGACTTAAGTTATTTTTGCCAAACTAAATAAATATGGATCTAGCGGCTGTAGTATATTGTTAGAATGCTCTGTGATTGATTGGTTTAGCCCACTGACTTGTGTTATAGTATAGGGGAGAGCGGGGTAATGTGAGAATTTTTTTTACATGAACTCCCCTCTAGCCAAGCTAAAATGATATATCTTTACAATTTTCACATTTTCCACTAATATAGGATGTTACCCAACTATGGAAATGATCAGAATATCTATATGACCAAGGACCATACAAATATAATTGTTTTTTAAAAAGTGGTCATGTGTCTCACTTTACCCCGGAGACGGGGTAAACTGAGACAAACCAGAGAAATTCCTGGGGTAAAGTGAACCACCACAGTTTAAGCTGATAAACTTACTTTTCTACTTTAAAACAACATGTTAACATTCCAACAGCTAGATTAATAACCACACATTCCAAATCCAATATTGTAGGGGCTGGTAAAACACTTTTTTCCATTGGTGACCTCAGTGGCTACACGCCCCATCTCTGTGAGGGGTGTTTTTAGCCCAGGTTGTCTTCCTGGTGTAATTATTTGACTTCATAGCTTTCCTACAATCAGGGCTGGATTAATATGGCCTGGCAAAGGCTGCAGGTTGCTGTGGGCCTCCCTGGAAGGTAAATTTCACAACAACATTTCATAGACAGTGTCATCATTGACATAGGAATTAAGGATAACATGTCTGCCAGCTGTGGAGAAGAGTATTAACAATATTTAAAACTGTACTCAACATTACAGATTCATTTTTCAATATTGCATCTTATCAGAACTGTGCAGTTTTTGACTTTTGGCCAATCAGGGCCCCCCTGGCAGGTGGGGGCCCCTAGGCCACAGCCATATTGAGTCATATATGTTAATCCAGCCCTGCCTACAATATTTATATGACTAACAATAAAACCGATTAATGTAATATTTCACAAAATTGTGTTTTTAGACCTTATTTACACATGTTTTATTATATTTTTAAGTGTCTCACTTTACCCCAAATCATTTGTCTCAGTTTACCCCATACCCACCTTTTTAGAAAAAACAACATGCCTGGCTTTTCAGGCCCATCCTACACCAACATCAACCATATGGTTTCATGTGATGGAAGTGCAGTAACATGTATAGTATAACTTTATCTACCTGAATCTATTTTCTTTGCTGAAACAGTTGATTATATCGACCGGGCGAAATTTTACTTTCATGTGCCAAAAACACATTTTTTGTGAAAAAAGCATGGTTAATAAAGCTAAACAACCATTTTTTCTTCTTGGTAATTAGGGAGTGTGAGGGGGACATTACCCCGCTCTCCCCTACAAGTCAGTGGTTTAGCCTATGAGGAACTCATGACTCAATGTTCGATATGTTTTGCCTACTCTACAGTCTGTAGTATGTGAGCGGCAATAAAAGTCACATACAAAGTGTCTCACCAGGTAAACAAGCCTCACCGTTTTATTTTATAGAGTAACAAGTACTCAACAGCGGCCATTTACAGAATAACTCATGCAGTCTCTTTCACCTCCCTTCCAGCGGGTGTTTCAGTATGCAGACTAAAAAGACAGGTTCCAGAATTATCTTCTTTCTGACTACACTTCACTAAACAGGCAGACCAAGGCAGGTATCTACCAAAATCAACAGCAAACATATCAGGGCTTTTGTGAGACGTGCACTGTTTCAGCCTGGTGCTCTTTAGATAAAACATATCTGGGTCAGAAGATTTGCGCGCGTCGTAGTGCCCTTGTGTCAAAGGAATTTATTATGTTCATAAAACCACGAAGACCAAGGTGGAGGTCTTCTAATAAAACAGCCACATTTCTACAGTATTGTAATAGAATGACGACAGGGGAAATGCAAATAAAATCTATTACAACATGCATATACAGTAGCAAGTCATTCTTCATAGTCAGACATTCTTTACATAAATAATACTGTACACACTTGCACCTTTTTCTGTTTTGTTTATTTACAATAATGCATTTACAAGAGACTCTTTCGTAAATAAATTCTTGTAAGAAATTCACGCAGAGATTATTTAGGCACAGTGTAAATATGAAGTGTGTGCTCTGTGTGGTAAATTCTGAAGCAGTCTTTGAGGTGCAAGGGCGCCTGACAGGACGCACAGTAAAAACTGGTTTCACGTCTGAACCCACGTAACTTACACACCCTGCATGCTCGAGCAGGGTTGCGTTTCTTGGCAGTGGGCTTGTACTTCATCATGACATGGTTTGCAATGCGGCCGTCCAACCTGGTTGGAGGATCAGTCTTTGGGGTCCTTGGCTCTCGGCCTGGCAACAGCAAGCCAAAATCAACCTCGCCAGTACTACCCCAAGCATCTTCAATCCCTGCCTCAACCTCGACTTGTCCGCCAGTGAAAGACCTCGCCACACTCGTTATAAACGACAGAAGCTTCCGGTGCTTCCCCTGGGGGTTCATGGCTTTGTACAGAATGAACGCGTTGAAAAGGCATATCTGAAACAAGTACAAAACAAATTTCTTGGTCCATTTCGCAGACTTTCTAACGCACAGGTAGTCAGCAATATTCTGATCGAGCCGATCAACTCCACTCATCGAATTGTGGTAGTCTACAGCGCATGCTGGTTTCTGTACAGGTACCCGCTCATTGCTGCCCCCCCTCGGCCTCCCTGTTGACGTGTGCATCTCATCCTGGTGGAAACTTGTGATCATCGTTTCAATTTTTTTGTCCCTCCATGCTAAGACCATGACGTTGCCGTTGTGTCGTGCAATGGTTTTCCCTGGCCCCAGATTAGAATTTGAAACGTGGGTGACCGTCTTTGGCCCGCCCCTGTTCTTCCTCAGCGTGCCACAAACGTGGGTGTTCAACTGTAGGAGCCGGTCAGCGAGCGCAACGGAGTTGTAATAATTATCCATGTACAACTTGTAGCCATGCCCAGCCAACCTGTCGAGGAGGCTAACTACAGTGTTCCCCAAGTATCCTGCGTCTCCGCAATAGGGCTTCATCCCAAAGCAGTAGCCGGTTTCTGAGTCACATACGATATAAGATTTAATGCCATATTTGATGGGTTTTTGGGGGTTGTAAACACTGAATCGGAGGCGTCCACGCCAAGCCATCATGCCTTCGTCGATACAGATTTTGGAGTTGGGCTGGTACAGCTCACCAAACTTTGACAAGACATGGTCTAGCACAGGCCGGATTTTGTGAAGCTTGTCGGAACCATCGTTTGCCCTGTTGTCGCTAAAGTGCAAATACCTCCAAATGAGCTGAAAGCGATTGCGCGCCATCGTTTTACCGAAGTAGGGCGTGCTCACCAATTCATCAGTCGACCAATAGCTGGCCAGCGACTGCTTTTTGACAATGCCGGTAAGAAAGAAAAGACCAAAAAAATTCCTGAGCTCCTGCACGGTCACCGTTTTCCAAGAATGACTCTTGGCCTCCATCCCACGACCTGCTGCTGCGGTCATGCTTTGTTCGGCGTAGAGGTTTGTTTGCTCAGCTATTGTATGCAACAGTTCATCACTTATCATCAACTTGGCAAAATCAGCAGGCTGGTTGGATGTCAGTCGGCCTGCGCCTCGTGGTCCAGGGGTCGCGGTGAAGGGGATGTCTCGAGGCCTCCAGCCCTCTCTCTTCCATTCTCCTTCATGGATGGCACTGCTGCGGACTGCTGCGGCCACTCTGCCCCGGGTTTCTTGTCCACCTTGAAATGAGAAATAAATATACGTTGACGCATATATAAATATGAAAAATTAATTGCACAAACCCTTTTATGAGAAAGAGAGAAAGAAAGAAAGAAAGAAAGAGACTGTGTCCATCAATGCACCCTGCAATTCATGCACATAATTTGCATGTAACCTTCATTTGCAACGCGGGACAACCTAATCCACAAACATCTCATTCAAGTCCATTTTTACACATTGACTGTGCGCGTGCACGCACGCACGCACAGCAAGGTCTAAAGCCTGATTTAACAAATGTGTCTACATCAGTTATTTTTCCCCCCACGCTGTGACTTTAGCCCTATTCCGACGGGACTAGTTTTATGTATGGACATGGGGTAAAGTGATTTTTATCTCAGGACGTCGGTAAAAGAAAAGGCAGATTCGGACTGGATTGAAACATCTCAGGAAACAGAAAGTAGGAGGGGTTACTCATCACACACCTGTGACTGCCCTTGTCACGCGCGTGCCAACTCCACAATATATTATTGATTTTTAAGCACATTATTGTGCATCCATGGAGGCTTTTGGTCCCGTGGAACAATTCTAATAATTTGCTGTTGGTTTACTAACCCATCACAATCCATTCTAATGCGTCTACATGCGTGTCTTTTCATTTGGAGAGTGTTTGACCATGCTGTCTGATTTTGACAGCGAACACAGCTTGGAACAACTCCCTAAAACAAAACTAACATTTTACAGCAAGGCTGTAATGTTTGCAAGCCCAGATTGGATAGTGTGCGTTTTGTGCACTTAACCAGACATCTTTACATGGGGTCGCATTCGGACGGGATTAGTATTACCGAGGGTAATTTCCTCTGACCGTTCCACAGTAGGTAAAACTCGCGGTGAAGTTTACAGACATACTCGGCTATCCTTACATGACATGGCGCGTTTGGACTGGACTAAATATCCCGGCTATTATTACTTTACCCGAGGT
Source organism: Engraulis encrasicolus (assembly GCF_034702125.1). NCBI lineage: Eukaryota > Metazoa > Chordata > Actinopteri > Clupeiformes > Engraulidae > Engraulis > Engraulis encrasicolus. The sequence continues at coordinate 41,803,728 of NC_085871.1, forward strand.
CCCCCCATTAAACTAGTCCCGTCGGAATAGGGCTTTTGTGTGCACCCCTGAAAATGCGACTGCCCGCAGACAGTGACGCAGTTAACGGCAGCAGGAGCCGCTGTGATTGGTCCTCTCGACCAGCCTCCTCTGTGCTCGAGAACCAAAAGTTACTTCCTTGTTCCAATCTTCGTCGGGCAACGAACTGAGATGTTCACTAAATAAGTTGCCCGTGCTTTGTAGCTTGATTTATTAAAACGAACCAAAGACAACACGTGCACTTGCAAGTTACGACGCTGAAGTTACATCGGGACAGTTGAACATTGTTTCCGTGGAAACATTTTGCTTCGTGCAACCTGTTCGACAATGAGCCACTTCCTTAATAAATACCGCAGTGGCTGCTAGTGCGATCAAAATGCAGGTTGTCATTTATTAAATGTTTCGTTTTCATTGTTGTTGATTCTGTGTAGCTACAAAGCAACAGACACGTACAGTTTGCCTCCTTGTATTGAAGGCATTTTGAACCATTCTCTCGCTGCCCAGGCTACCGTGATGCATAGTGCAGACCTAGATCTAGCAAAAATCTTAACTGACTGCGTTGCCCTGGGTTGCGTTGGACAGGCTGAAAAGAGAGTATAACCAGCCATTGAGAGAGAGAGGAGGAGTGTGTGTGTGTGTGTGTGTCCATCAACGCACCCTTATTCAAAGGCACCTGTGGTTCTGCCTTTTGCTCCGTCTCTTCCACTCCATCCAGAGCTGCAATTACACAACAGACTACATCACATGCAATTCATGCACATAATTTGCAACAAGACAACCTTACCCGACAGACAGACAGAGAGACAGACAGAGAGACAGAGAGAGAGAGAGAGAGAGAATATCAACGTACCCTTATTCGAAGGCACCTGTGGTTCTGCGATTTGCTCTGTCTCTTCCACTCCATCTAGAGCTGCAATTACAGAACAGACTAAATCACATGCAATTCATGCACGTAATTTGCATGTAACCCTCATTTACAACTCAGGACAACCTCACAGAGACCGAGTGAGTGAGTGAGTGAGAGAGACCCTCATTTGCAAAGCAGGACAACCTAATCCACATCAACATCTCTCATTCAAGTCCATTTTTACACATCAGATTTTTTCACACATTGATTGCATGCACGCATACCGCTGTGAATATAGGGCAAGGTCTATACAGGATGATATTGTAATGGATTTATGCCATGGCAAAGTAAAGTAGGTCTATGTCTGCATGGGAAAGTAAGAAACGTAATTTCAAATTTGTTGTATGACCAGTGCATGTAATGAAACTGACAATAAAACCAGTGCATGTAATAAAACTGACAATAAAACCAACTTGACTAAAGTAGTTGTAGGTCACTCACCAAAGTTAGAAGGAGTGATACATCTAGGTGCATCCTCTCCTGGCTCATCCTCCAAGTCAGCATCGCTGTCTGAATCTTGGTAAAAGACAAAAAGTACAGCACAATCAGGGAATGTGTTTATGTTATGTAGCTATGTCACAACCAGTAACGTAAAAAGGCACCAAATTCAGAAAAAGGTACTTGTTGATATTTAATAATGAGATGTCTAGGGCTTACAAAATAAAAAATACTTAAAAAAAAAAATCCCCACAAAAATTAAAGGGGGAAGAAACACCAATTAAACCTGGTGATAAACTAGTTTAGCCGACCAAACTCCTGAGATAAGTTGTTAACATGGAAGTGTCTTCCCATTAGATCAGAAATTCTGTGATCTTACCATCCCTTGATGTTCGAGTTGGGTTCCAAAGCTCATCTGCCAGATCATCGTCATATGCGTCGTCATCATCACTGCTAGAACTACCTTCCACTTGGCAAGTCTGTGGTTTTTTGCATGCGCGGGACCGACTAGGCCTGGCGCTACATTCTCCATTTGGTCCAGAGCTTGATGAAGGTGGATCGACGTCCACACCACGCTGGTCGTCAGTCTGATTGCCATGACAAACAAGAAATGCACATTTACATGTATGCTTCATGTGAGGGTAGGACATACCGTGTGTGTGTGTGTGTGTGTGTGTGTGTGTGTGTGTGTGTGTGTGTGTGTGTGTGTGTGTGTGTCCATGCGTACCACAAAGTTGGTCCGTCTCTCCCCTTCCTGAAGCCACTCAGTCACTTCCTGGATCGTCCTGTAGGAGACACAGATCTCAGAGGGTCAAACTTCAAATTCTAAATTTAACAGTGAAATTGGTGTCAAATTTCAACCAAGAATATACATTAGACTACTTTCCTTTGGGGTTAGCAAACATGCTCTACTACTGTAACTTTTATTTTGGGGGTGTGTGTGTATTCAGGTAGGACCGGTGACAATCTGCTGCCCTGTGTGTGGATATAAACTAATCTCACTACATTTCATTACAATGTGCAGGAATAAACAAAGTTGTCAGTATATTATTCCTTATTATTGACAAGGGCATGGTGCCTGCCACATCTGTCCACTTGGTCAATGCCATATACAGCCCTTTGGTCATAGTAATTGGCCACCTTTGATTTCGAGTCCTATGTAGGCCTACCAAAGATTTTTTGAGTTCTCACAGAACGTCTCTGGGCCTACTACCTACCTTTGACTACTCTGGTGGCTCTGCAGACGCGCTAGCAGGTCCCTCAGTTCATTCTTGAGGATGGCAGTTGTCTGAGGGGAAAAACATATGAAATATGTACTGAATATATGCGCACACATGCAGACACACACGACAGTAGTTGTGATTAAGCTCATGATCTTTAGACAATTTCTCTGATCATACTACACAAAACCTTTAGAGTTAGTCGCACAACTAATCGGAGAGAATACACATGGGAAAACAATACAATCTCTGACTAATCTCTCCACTCACCTCGTGCTCCATCGTGCTGGCGAGCTCGGACTTCTTCAGGTTGGGGCCAGCCAGGCGTAAACAACTCGAAGATTTATTCGAATCTTTTGATTTTAGGAAGCCTGTGAAGTAGAAATGGCAGCCTTAGAAAACTTTTAACAATATGGTGCAAAGCGATGTCTTTATTTCTGTCATCATCTTCACTCGACTGCTGATTTCAAACAAAGCAGATTTTACCTACTGGTTTACCGACTGGTTCTCACGCAGGTTAGATTTTACCTACCCCCGTAGTCTGTGGCTTAAAGTTGAAGACGAGCTTTACCTACCCCCGTGTGGCGTAAAGTTGAAGACTGGAGCTAGAGTTAGCTAGGCTTCGTGTCTTTTCTCAGGCTCACTTCTAGGTTATGTTGTAGTCGGTAAACAACCTTTTTTTAAATGAAGCGATCACTTTGGGTCAGTGCATGGGCGTGTTGTTGATTTTCCTGTGCGCTTTTAAAGGGTTCCGCCACCGCGATTTAGAAGCAAAACCAACGATTTCGCACAGTATTGCTGCCCTCTAGCGGTACGGGGGAAATGCAGGGCCTCGATAATGATTGGCAGTAGGCCTACACAATTAGATAAATGTTGGTGACTTTATTTGCATAGTTTAATAATTGTGATTGGGTGTTTATTTCTTCTATAAGTGTGAGTGTGACCCATGGATGATACTGATACAGCTCAGTAGTGTGACCAGTAGGCTACAACCAAAGTTTTCGAAGGCAGTGTTGGGCAAGTTACTCAATGCATTAGCCTAGGCCTACTGTTAGACCATACCACAGATTCTTTAAATCTGCATTTAGATCGTCTCTGACCATACATGTTAGGCCTGCTGTCTTTCTCCGTAGGCCCTACATTACAATATTGCTATGTTTAAAATGTAGGCCTAAGGCATTGCACTAGCATTTAGGCTACGTTAGTTATTCTTGACAAACTAAATAAATATGGATCTAGTGGCCATTTACAGACTTTTTCATGGTGTTTCAGCCTATGTTGACTAAAAAGTAACAGATTCAGGAATATCTTCTTTCTGGCCCACCACACTGAACACCACTGAAATCCAAGTTACAGTAAAAATGTACTGTAACTTAATCAGAGACGGTTAATTCTGAATTAAAGAATCTTTGACTTACTGTT
>NC_085871.1:41817732-41820232 GCF_034702125.1 Engraulis encrasicolus
CGCAGCGCTCCACGTGCCGCACCACGTGCGTGTTGTAGCCGCGTCCGCAGCAGAGCAGGCCGCAGCCGTCCGCCCCGTTGGACGTGCGGTTGCAGCGCCGGCCCCGCGTGCCCGCCACGCCCAGCCGCCGGTCCTCCAGGCAGTAGTTGGGCGACTTGTGGAGGAAGACCAGCTCCTCGCGCCCGACGGGGACGCGCCGACGACCCTTCTCCCGCCGACGCACCTTCCGGGCCGGGGAGGGAGGAGGAGGCGCCGGTATCCTCCTCTCCCCCCCTGCTGTGGTGGAACCGGCACCTCCAGGACCTCCGTCGGCAAGGGTGCCTCTGGTGCCGGTTGCCCCAGCCGAGGAGGGCGATCCTGGGCCTCCTCCTGCTGCTCCAGGCCCTCCTCCTCCTCCTCCGCTGGCTGGGACGGTGCGCTCCAGGACCTGCACGCTGGTCTCGTAGCGCTCCTTGAGGTAGCGGCCCACGCGCTCGAAGGGGGCCATGGTGCGCCAGCAGGTCTTGACCGCGCAGGAGCCCGAGACGCCGTGGCAGCGGCAGTCTGTGGACATGGTCTTAGCCACCGCCTGGAGAGAGGGAGAGAGAGAGAGAGAGAGAGAGAGAGAGAGAGAGAGAGAGAGAGAACGAGAGAGAGAGAGAACGAGAGAGAGAGAAAGAGAGAGAGAGAGCAACAGAGACAGAGATAGAGGGCAAGAGGGGGAGAGAGAGAGAGAGAAAGAGAGAGAGAGAGAGGAGGGAGATGGAGAGAGAGAGAGAGAGAGAGGGAGAGGAGATGTGGAGAGAGGAGAAGAGAGAAAGAAAAGAGGAGGGAGAGGAGAGGGAGAGAGAGGGAGAGAGAAAGAAAGAGAGAAAGAGAGAGGGAGAGAGAGAGAGAGAGAGAAAGAGAGAGAGAGAGAGAGAGAGAGAGAGAGAGAGAGAGAGAGAGAGAAATAGACAAACACAGAGAAACAGAGAGAGAGGGCGTCAGAGGGGTATTTGCAGAGACAGTTTAGATTGAGACGGGACATATGGCGTCCATCTTGGTGACGCCTTCTGAGTGCTATTTCGCGATTAAGTAGACCAGATCTGAGAGTCAATGGGAAAAATGAATGGGGAAACTGAGTATAGGACGGGGAAGAACCCAGCGGTTGTGAAAACCATATGGTTGAAACCACCGTGAAAAACTGATCAATCTAGACTGCTTGGTTGTGGTATACGAGTCAAAACAAAGCTTTTTAAGCCACTTTTCTCACAGTTTTTTTGACAGAGCGCAGGCGCAGTAGTTCCGTAATGGCACGAGAGCAACGGCTTTTCACAACTGAGCATGCGCATCATTTCGCGTGCGCCGATGCAGCCAGATGATTGGATCACTGGCACCGCAGCTCAGCAGGCACATTGGCTCTTGTTACCAGAAAGGTGGGAGATGTGCGGGTAGACGCCATATTTGCGTTACGAATTTCTATGTACGATTACATGGCTGTCCCATCTCACCTTCCTATCAAAATCTCTGGTATTTGTAACATGAGAACAGCAGCCAATGGCAAAAATGCACATCCACCTCAGACAACTGATTGCTGGACCAAGAAAATAACCAGAATAAACAAAAATAATGGGTAACACTTTATTTCAGTGTTACATCTACTAGCACTAATGTATACAACGTTAATGCCTGCATAGGCAACTTGTAATGCATGTAACAAGTAAAAGCTAAAGCCTACTAGGTCCTTACTAAGGTTACATTGATAATAAATCCCTTATTGTGCATGAGCAGGACATTTGCGAATACATGCCTAAGAAATTTTTGATTTTGCTTAGTGCATGCCTTACAAGTTACTTATACAGGTACCATTGTATGTAATAGTGCTAATAGATGTAACACTAAAACAAAGTGTTACCAAATAAGGTGAGATCCAGCCACCAGCAGCCATTACTGTTTTCATCCAGAAGCCTTCAGGCCTGCACACTTCATCAGGTAATGATCAGATGATGATTTTTGTAAATTTGAGCATTTCAGACTTCCAAATTAATATACAAGAGAGAAAGAGACTGGAACATAACAGAGTGGACATACAGTAAGGACAGAGAGAAATGGCGTGAGTGTCCTTCTACAGATGGAAGGAGAAAATAGAAAAAGGAGAAAAAGAGAAGGACAGATGTTCAGCTAAAGCAGTTAAGTCTTCCGAGGTCCTGACGTAAGACAAGGAAAACTGAATGGATATTTTCAAATTGGCATGGAAAGAAACGCTGATAAGGTTTTATATTTCTAAAGTGTCCACTTAAGTTTCATTACTTGACTTTTCAAAACAAAGGAATGAGATTATCTAATCTGGACAGCAAATGGAAACCAAAACCAGAGAGAGTAGAGAGAGAGAGGTTCCATTGGCCCATTGTTTCCGGGTTCTATTATTGGGGGGGAAATGCCCCTTTAGGCCGACCTAGGAAAGACCTGAGGACTGTTCTATTCAATGCTAGGAGCATTATGACACACCTCTTTAGGCACACCGGAACCTGGTCACGTT
>NC_085871.1:41830232-41832732 GCF_034702125.1 Engraulis encrasicolus
CATTTTGATAGTACTGTTATTGTATTTATTGTTGTGTATGCACCTACTATTGGCCATGAAAGGGTGGCCTTCTTTGATAAACTTAATGAAGTGCTTATGACTTTAGACTCTGAATCTCTTCTCTTTCTGGCGGGGGATTTTAATTGCACTGAAAATGAAAAATTGGACAGGAACCATATGGAACCTCATGTCCCCTCTCAAAGGGCAATTATTCAATTAGTTAAGAATCATGATTTGGTTGACGTATGGAGGGCTTTTTATCAGGAGGCGAGGCAGTATACATGGTCTCACAGTAGGGATAATTATGTTTCCTTTGCACGCCTGGACAGAATATATGCTCCCTCACTTCAGCTTAATATAATTAAATCTTGTACTATTGTGCCTACTGGTTTTTCAGATCATTCTGCAGTTACTTGTAGCATATCTGTTAAGGCTTTTAAACCGAAAAGTGCCTATTGGTGTTTTAACACTTCACTTTTAGATAATGAGCATTTTAGAAACACCTTTAAGCATTTTTGGGGAATTTTTCAGGGACAAAAATGTTCTTTTTCTTCTTTAAGGGATTGGTGGGAATATGGGAAGACTCAAATCAAAGTGTTCTGTCAGCAATTTACTTCTTATGTCACAAATGGTATTGTTAATTCACTTAATACTCTGGAAAGAGATTTTAGATCTCCAAGGGTCTCTATCCCCAGGTGATGCGTGTGTTAGGGATCTCCTGGAGGGGAAGAAGAGCTCACTTGCTGAACTTTTGGATGTTAGAGCGCAGGGGGCGCTGGTGCGTTCCAGGTTTCAAGGTGTCTCTTTAATGGACACACCCTCAAAGTTCTTTTTTAATTTGGAGAGACGACGTGGCCAGAGTAGACTCATGCACTCCTTGAAGACTGAGTCTGGCCAGGAATTGTCTGATCCAGCACAAATGCGAGCCTATGCTAGGTCTTTCTATTCTAGCCTGTATGATTGTGAGCTCATTCCCGAAAATTTAGTTTCAAGTGATTTTTTTGAAGGGCTGCCTAGGCTGCCTAAGGAGAGTCATACTGAAACTGATGGTCCTTTGACTCTCTCTGAGCTTGAAAGTGCACTTATGAGTATGGAAAATGGTAAATCCCCTGGGATAGATGGTCTACCTATAGATTTTTATAAAACATTCTGGAATTACCTGGGGGAGGACCTCCTGGCAGTACTGCGCGAGTGCCTAGAAGCAGGCTGCCTTCCTTTAAGCTGCCGCAGGGCGGTTGTGACGCTCTTGCCAAAGAAGGGTGATTTGCAAAACATTGGTAACTGGCGGCCAGTCTCGCTATTATGCTCTGATTTGAAGATCCTAGCTAAGGCTCTGGGATCAAGGCTTAAAAAAGTAATAGGCCAGGTGGTGCATCCAGACCAATCTTATTGCATACCTGACCGGTCCATACTTGATAATATAGCTATGGTCAGGGACCTGTGGACTATATCAGAGAAGCTGGGTCTTAATGTGGGACTGATATCTCTAGATCAACAAAAAGCATTTGATCGTTTAGAGTTCCTGTACCTGTGGTCAGCCATGAAATCCTTTGGGTTCAGCTCCAGCTTTATTAACATGGTTAGAGTCCTTTACCGTAATATTGAAAGTGTTCTGAAAATAAACGGGTGTTTGGGGGCTCCATTCAAGGTGTTGCGTGGAGTTAGGCAGGGCTGTCCATTGTCAGGGATGTTGTATTCCATTGCCATTGAGCCTCTGTTACACAGACTACGGACTGGTTTAGGGGGTATCTCTGTGCCTTTGATTAATGAATGTTTTTATTTGTCTGCTTATGCCGATGATGTTTCTGTGTTTGTTAATGGGGAACATGATGTCAATGTCTTGAAAAGAATAGTTCATGATTTTCATTCTGTCTCTTCCGCTAAAGTAAATTGGGGTAAGTGCACGGCCATCTGGGTGGGGGAATGGGAAAAGAGATGTACTGGCCTGCCCGGGGGTTTGCTTTGGGGAAGGGAGGGTTTGAAATATCTTGGTGTATATCTGGGGACTGATTCATTTATCCAAAAGAACTGGGACGGGGTGCGAGAGAAAGTCAAGAGCCGTCTGGATAAGTGGAAGTGGTTGCTCCCCCAACTCTCCTATAGGGGGCGCGCTCTCATCGTCAACAACCTGGTGGCCTCTACGTTGTGGCATAAGCTAGCTTGTGCTGAGCCCCCACGTGGACTACTTCAAAGCATCCAAAGTGACATGGTGAACTTCTTTTGGGACGGGCTGCACTGGGTGCCTCAAGCGGTACTCTTCTTGCCCAAAGAGGATGGAGGACAAGGTCTCATAGATATTGTCAGTAGGAAGTATACATACAGACTACAATTTCTCCTGAGGCTGCTCACAGCTTCCTCTGATCAGGCCTGGGGACTGTTGGCCTTTGGCATCTTGCGTGGGGTTGGTGGACTTGGTCTGGACACTGCTCTGATTAATCCCAGATGGCCCGATCTTACTGGACTGCCCTTGTTTTATCAGAGCTTATTCAAAGTGTGGGGT
>NC_085871.1:41840232-41855232 GCF_034702125.1 Engraulis encrasicolus
TACACAATTTCATACCCTTCAGCTACAGAGTGAATAATATGGTAACTTTCAGTCGCTTTGGATAAATGTGTCTTCCACATGTGAAAAGAAAGGCTATTTTGGCAAATTTAGTAAGCGTTCGGAGTACGCGCACATCAGTGGTGTAGTCTACGTAGAACGCGGGTATACGGAGTATAGGCCTACCCACTTCTAAATTTCAGAGATTTCAGTATACCCACTTAAAATTGATTGATCCATTGTTTTGAATAGCACAAATATATACAGTATACCCACTTCAAAAAATGCTCAAATATACAGTATACCCACCATAAAAAAGTAGACTACACCACTGGCGCACATCCAAATAAACAGGTGGCGGTCGGACTACACGCGATCAAATAAAAAAAGAAAGAAGATCCGCACACTGTTGCTGCTCCCGGCAAATTGTACATAACATTTCAACCAGTCTGATCCCTGTGCATAAATCTTGTAGTGAAAGTGTCAGGTGTCTTATGAGATTGCAGATTAAAAACTAGGCTTATGCAGTCATCTGTTAAATGTATATCTCCAAAGCGCAATGCTTCCAGTCCCCCATTCCTCAGAAACCCCAGAAAGATTCAACAGTTTCTTTCAGGGAATATATCCAAATTCTTTAAATTCTTGAATATGTTTAATATACGTATACATAACATATATTGAATATATATACATTGATAAGTGGCTCAAAACCAAAGCTAAACATTTTTGGAGCAAATCCATCTACCAGGTCAGAAGTAATGGGCCAAAGATTTCGTGCTACTGCCTACACACATACTCATACACAAACACACACACACACACACACACACGTGCACACACACATGTGCGCATGCACACGCACACTCACACGCCCACGCACACACACACACACACACACACACACACACACACACACACACACACACACACACACACACACACACACACACACACACACACACACACACACACACACACACAGGTTGCAGATGATTTTAAAAGATCTTTTTTATTTTCTTCAGGGAGCAGATCATGACCGGATCCAGAAAAAAGATCCACAGACGGTCATTCCATGCCACCATACGTGGACCAAATCATTCAAAAACTGCTTAACAGAGAATCCCTTACTTAACTCACTGTTCTTGTTCATTTGCACGCTATACTGTGAACCTATGAACACTTAGGGCATTTTTATAGGATAGGGTGTCTAGTGTAGTCTACTTTTTTATGGTGGGTATACTGTATATTTGAGCATTTTTGTAAGTGGGTATACTGTATATATTTCTGCTATTCAAAACAATGGATCAATCAATTTTAAGTGGGTATACTGAAATCTCTGAAATTTAGAAGTGGGTATACTCTGTATACAAGCGTTCTACGTAGACTACACCACTGTGTCTACACTTAAGTCAAGGCAAGTGCATTTTATTGTCAAAATCCATGTAACAGGGTTAACACCACAGAAGTTTGAAATTGTGTTTGAGCAGTCCCCAATGTGAAGTTTAAACTAGAACATGGGCTAAATAAATTAGAACCTATAAATAAGACACACACACACACACACACACACACACACACACACACACACACACACACACACACACACACACACACACACACACACACACACACACACACACACACACACACTCTCAAGAGCCAATTCTAGAGTATGAAAAGAATGTTGCTACTCTGTTGCCATCATAGACTCTCACAAAATACTTTTCTGTGTTCCGGTCCATGGTGTGTAGCCTAAATGTCACCCCAGTCACATAAAAATATGTAGGGTGAAATATGGGCACGTACGTGGGAGAAGGAGCCTTTCCAAGTAAAGAGATTTCCAGGTACTGCGGCATACTACTGATGTTACTCAAAGAATCGCCAGTTCACTACATCACTTAGACACACACACACACACACACACACACACACACACACACACACACACACACACACACACACACACACACACACACACACACACACACACACACACACACACACACACACACACACACACACACACACACAAGCTAGACTCTCTCTCTCTTGCTCTCTCACAACTCATTCACACACACACACACACACACACACACACACACACACACACACACACACACACACACACACACACACACACACACACACACACACACACACACACACACACACACACACACACACACAAGCTAGTGCTTTCTCTCTCTTGCTCTCTCACAACTCATTCACACAAACAGAGAGAGAGAGAGAGAGAGAGAGAGAGAGAGAGAGAGAGAGAGAGAGAGAGAGAGAGAGAGAGAGAGAGAGAGAGAGAGAGATGTAGCACATCCATGAGAAGAGGTAGATTTGTAAAAGGCTGTGTTTGTTTTCTCTGTGTTGATTTAACAGATGAGGCAGGAGGGCACGGGGCCAAAAGTGTACAGACAGACCCATCAGTTTCAAATGAAGCCGTGTTCAAACTAAGGGATAGTAGTTAATGTCTTTGGGTGCACGTCCAATACAAGTCATGACAGAATAGAAAACGGCCACATGTGCCATGGCCAGGTTCAGCGTCTGTGTAACTTGGACATAGTGCGTTTGACTTTTTAAGGATGACAACAGGCAAGGGAGCGCATTCTCTTACCCATCCCCAACTTATACAGAGGATAGCAGTTGGGATTTAAAACAAAAATCAATAATCAATCACACACTGATATACACCAATTTAAACTCATGAATGTCACTCACTCTTCGTCCGATAAGGGTTTACATATTTTAAGTCACACGTAGGCCTACTATAATCTATAATCTCTAAAAAAAATCTTACCCATCTCTAAAAATCTAATCTCTGAAAAATCTATGTTTGGCCCATTTCGTTTTCATCAATGAAATCAACAACATTCTGCAGCTTCGCTGTAGTCTCACGGCTAAGAACTGTTACACTTATCCACGAGCTGGGTGCGTAAAATTCCACAGGGACTAACTCAATAAAAATGGGTTTAAATTAGACCAATTAACCATTCAGCTGGTAGCTACACCTCGCAGTATTTTTAAAATGAGAAAGCTTCGTTTGTTCACAGATCTCTGACCTCGCCTTCCTTGAATGGTCCACTCAATTGAAAAATAAGGCGAAAGTAACTTTATGAATTGCAGGATTTCAGGAGCACAGACAGATGAGAGTTGACCAAATGCTTTTCAAGTCTGAGTCGGTTGGGAACGAGTAGCACATTATATTTAGCTTTGAATATGAACTCCAAGAAAGCACGTCTAATATTTGTGGGGGGTTTAATAGAATTACCCTAATCCCGTCCGATTGAAATTGAGAGAGCGAGGACCCATACGCGTTCAAAGAGGAGGAGAGCGTGGATAAGTAGCGTGCAGAGTGGCTAAATCGAAGCAGATGGGATTTCCGCAGTAGGGGCTTACATATACAACCCCTCGACATATCAAATCTCCTACTGTACATTTAGAGTAGGCGGTTTAGCCTACTGAAATTTTTCAATTGGGGCTACAATACATTTTAAAAATATGGGCTTGCATGGGTGACGAAAAATTGTAAACCTAATAGGGTCCTCGGTGAAATAAACTATTGATGATGGAAATAACTACTGTAGGCCCAATAGTTTACCATAGACCAGATTTCATGAGATGTGCTCTTAGTTTATGTTCTCAACAACAACAAAGCACCACCATCTCCACCACCCTGTGACTTTATCAACTGATGGCAGAAACAACACAGTAGCGATTCAGGGCAAAAACTGCGAGTGCAATGTATTTCTTGAGTAATGCTTACCGCTGGTCAACTCGTAGCCGAAGACTGAAAAGTCTTTGGTTGTGGAGCAGTTCCATCGTTCGTGCTTGAACTGCGTCTGGCATTCCGCGATGCCAAGCCGCGCGCCATCCTTGATACTGGGCAGGAGGTAGGGCTTTTTCTTACATATCTCCTTCTGTTTGTCCGAGAGAGGCAGATTACCACAGCCCATCTTCTCCGGTAAACCTGCCGTGGTGATGCCCAGCCACCTGCGGATTGAAAAGCGGCAGGCTTGGTTGACCAACCCTCCTCAAATAACCTCCATTCATCCCAAGCATAAAACGCACGTCTCACTTACCGCACCCTTACAAACTCTCTAACTATCAACAAAAGTAACTGAGATGTTAAGGTACGGTTACTTACATCCAACTTCCACTGCAACACCGAGGATACTCCGTTAGGAGCAGGAGAGACAGAAAGTAGAACAGGTATATTCCACAGAATGTGCTATTCTCCATGATCTCCCCCAGTCAGGACTGCGGCATGATAACGCAGCGGGCGTGCAAGTCCCATCAGACGGCACGTCGGAGTGCCAGTCAACTACATTTGTGGAATAATGATGTAATCCGTCAAATAAATTCCATCAAAATTGCTATCTGTGCTCTGCCATGGAGACACGAACGGAATCCAGCCGTTGACAGTGGCGCTACTGTTGACTGCGAAGCGAAGATGGGGGAACGCGTAATACGATTACGTTTGATTGGTGCTTCCTCAAATGGCGAGAAACTGTTTTATCCTCTTCAGAGAGAAACTTGTCCGTGATGAATACTTTTCCTAACTGCGCGCTCCCACACTCCAATTGGTGCAGCTGCGTATGCATATTCACGGCGCGCGGTCACTCCGCGCGCTAATTGGACAGCCACCGGGCGCGCACGCAGCTGGCCGGAGGAGAGGAGAAAAGAGGCCGTCCAAAATAAACACGCTCATTCCATCCAAAGCTCTCCGGTGTGTTATTAAGACCAATAAAGCGGCGTGAGCGCGGGCCACCGCCAGATGAAGCGTAAAGTTATGGATAGGTTAGGTCCTTCTTTTTTTGTTGCACATTTCAATGCACATTTTAAGCGTTCTACATTTTGTCAACCTTTTAAGATAACATTTAAAGAGTCCTGGTAACCTAGATCATAAACTGCGATCACAGATAATCTAACTGGCTATCACAGGAGTCCGTTTTAATGCTGCCATGGTTTAAAAAAAAAAAAATCCGTTTAAACAAGGGAATGTCCTAACTTGCATTTACATACATTTTCAAGCGGCAGTAGACTACTTAACTTTATCACGTGCGTAATGATATAGGCCTACGCTACAAATAGGGTCTACAACAAGACTGTTACATTGTTGATAAGACTGCCGACATCTAAGTACCTCTGTGTTTCTGCAAAATGCAGTTGAGGTTGTATTTATTTAGGTCTATTTATTTATGTAGGCCTTTTTATTATTTATTAGGCCTATCTATTATTATTATTTTTATTATTATTATTATTATTATTATTATTATTATTATTTTAAACTCGTGCATAACACTCACTGTTAATAATGAAGGCACATAACAAATAAATAGACCTATGCCTACATTTATGTATTCATATGCAGCATGTGTATAGGCCTATTAGAAACGTGCTTCAAAAGGCTAGCACTGCTGCTGAATAAGCAATTCCATTAGACCTATGCCTTCCGTAACGCATTAGTGAAAAATGGCAATTGGCAAAACGTTACACTGCATAGGATAGGCACATTAGGCCTATGTTTACAATTCTAAACACCATATTGTTACACAAATGACAATGACAACATGCTTAAGGAAATATAATAATTTAATAGAAGAATATACCATCTTGTGTACATTAACACTGAGCACATGTATCGTTCACAATCCTTCAAAAGCCAACCGTCACTCATATGAAATCTGACACGAATTAAATTCGGCTATTCATGTTTTGGTAAATCTTGGCTCTCACGAAACTGTCACGAAATGACTTTCTAAAACATAACATACATAGGCTTTCAAGCTGTTAGCATTCCGACAGGTGCGTCTGGGTTTGGGTAGAACAAACACAACCTAAACCAAATGTAGACTCACTCGGCGGACCAATCCGCGCGGTCTGTGAAGTGTAGCTAGTAGCCAATGTGAAGAATATATTTTTTAGAGAGCAGAATATAGCTTATAGTCACGGTGTAGAGGAGCCAATGTGCCCAATAATATTTGCGTTTCATAGAGGTATGCGTTGAACTAGCCTACATAAGGATAGACTGCTTTGGCGAGGGGGATCAACTGCTAAATGATGCAAGCATCTAAGACACGCATATAAAGAAAAGGCTTTTCCGGGATCAACTTTGAGTTCAAAACCAGCATTCAAATCCATGGACACGTTACATAAATATAGAAACACCGCTGTTCAAACACAACGACTTTATGAAAATGTCCAAAGGCACAGGCAGTACAACTGTAGAAAAATATAGAAAATATTTGCATTGTCCATAATACATTCACGGGTAGCCTATCGACTTTGATCGTCAGTATAAAATAAAATAAATTCAAAATAAGACCTTTGGCTTTCTGTACCACACAGAATAAAGACATACATTGAGACAAAGAGGGGAGGGGATTAGAAAAAAAATCTTAAAAGCTAGACTCAAGTACAAAAAAATACATCCAGCTTCCATGAAAGTGCCTACAAGCCTGGCGACATCAAAGGCACCGCTGAAAAAAAGGGAAAGACCATCAAACTTCTTCTCCCGGAACATCTTGGAAACATGCGAGGGTGAGCAACCTTCCTCCCCTCTCCTCCTCAATTCTCCTCTCATCTTTGCCGTCTCCTCTCTCCTCCTCGACGCCGGTATAGGGCCTACGCGTTGCGCGTTGCATCGTAGCCCTTCCAGTTCGCCTGTATCTCCCCCTCCGCTCTCCCGCTCTCTTTCCTTGATCTGCGCAGCTCCGCTCGCCGAGTAATTGGCCCCCTTTTTCGGCTACAGCTGCTGTAGTCGGTTTTTGGCAGGATTTCGTGGAGGGTTAGACAGCTCTCTCCTAGTCACCATCTGGATCAGCTAACCCCCCTTCCCCCCTCCAGCAATACTTCTGCTACAATCTTTTTTTTTTAATGCCCTCTCAACACACCACTCCACTCCACTCCTCATCCACTCAAGACAAAGGCAAATACTGTACACTATATCTGGCTCTGAATCTGCACATGGAGCCAGGGTATGACAGTGTTTTTAGTGGGATCGGATTGGTTCATGGAGTTAGAACAAGACTGTCTGGAAAAGAACAAATCTCCTCGGACAATCATATTTGTTAAGGTTCTTCTCATGTGGACCCACATGTCTGACTCACACGGCCACACCCCCACACACACAACGGCTGGCACACACACACACACACACGCACGCACGCACGCACGCACGCACGCACGCACGCACGCGCACACACACACACACACACACACACACACACACACACACACACACGCACGCACGCACGCACGCACGCACACCGAGGGGCGCCACCAGAAATTCTGGGTCCCATGAAAGTTTCGAATTTTGGGGCCCCTTAAGGGTCCCTGTCAATGCTGGCACTGCTTGGGCCCTTAGAATCTGTAACATACCCCCGGCCCCCCCAGCGGCACCCATGCACACACACACACACACACACACACACACACACACACACACACACACACACACACACACACACACACACACACACACACACACACACAACCCCGGCTGTTTCTTTCGTTAGTGAGCCCTCCTCAGTTCCTCAGTCATGGTTCCGAAAAGTCCGATTTCCACCATGGCGACGAGTGGTGCACAGTCTGCTGAGCAGGATCTCGGCGTAGACCTGGTTGACCGGGCCCCTGACGTGGTAGGAGGTGTTGGAGACGGACCAGCTGCTGCTGTGGTCCATTGGGTCGCTACTGCTCATCGAGGTGCCGGCGGCGCCAGTTCTCTCAGACTCCGTGTCCGACGCTGTTCTCAGGATGTGCAAAGTGCTGTGCTCAGGAGCGGAGAAGGAGGGCTTCGCCACCTGTACACACACACGTGCACACACACACACACGCACACACGCACACACACACACACACACACACACACACACACACACACACACACACACACACACACACACACAACAGTGGAACTGTGAGGAGATGCTGGCAAATGGGTAAATACTGAGTCTGACCAGGTGTGATTACATAGAATCACACCTGTGAATCACAGAGAGAAAACACACTGACTGACAGACAAAAACACATACAGGCAGATGAATACGGATAGATGGACAGACAGACAGACATTGAGAGACTTTATTACTATTAATAGGGCAGTCATGGGTAAGCGGTTAGGGCATCAAACTTGTAGCCCAAAGATTGCTGGTTTGACTCCTGAGCCGCCAGGTTGGTGAGGTGAGTAATTAACCAGTGCTCTCCCCCATCCTCCTCCATGACTGAGGTACCCTGAGCATGGTACCGTCCCGCCACACTGCTCCCTTGGGGCGCCATTGGAGGCTGCCGCCTCGCATGGGTGAGGCATAAATGCATTTCATTGTGTGCTGTGCTGTGGAGTGCTGTGTTACAATGACAATGGGAGTTGGAGTTTCCCTGGTGGGCTTTCGTTCATTATTACACAGGGGAAATGAAGAGCCATGTTTCCTTATTGGATTGGAATGGAGGAGAGGAGATGAGGAGATTCTATATGAAAAGTTCATTAGACACAGCACACTGGATATGTTCCTTTTTTCTCTTGATTTTGTGGAGCGAGCAATGCGTTTCACCCAGTGCGTCTTCAGGGAATTCGCTCTTTACCTTTATGACGAGATTCTACTCTATCATAGCGTAACGAAGGAAGAATGCAAAAAGTGTGGAGGATGAACTCCTGACACAGGACTAGATAAAAGCACGATTCACATGGAGGGGCCATGGAGGCAACGAGTCAAAGGTCAAATACAGAGTTATTTTAATTGGGGCCTTGATCGAGCGCTTCAAAGCAAAATGTAGCGGTCTGCTTAATGCGAATGAAGATTGCTATTTGGGCAAACCATTGAGGTGAACTGACCGATGAATGGAAGGTTGGTGAAATCAAGGGCGCCGGAACGAGTTTTAAAGTGGTGGTGCATTTTTTTCTTCATTCTTCATTTCTTAATAATGTTGGCGAAATCAAGGGACGAGCCGTAACGAGTTTTAAAGTGGTGGTGCTTTTTTCCCTTATTCTTAATTTCTTAACAATGTTACTGCTGCGGCACTCTGCTCATGTATCTGCAGTGAAAATTGAGAAAGGGAGCCCAAAAGTGGGGATGCAAATGCATCATGGGTGAAATCGATGTACAAAGTACGTAGATCAAAAGTGTCTCAAAATAGACAGGAAATACACACTGTATTAAAAATAGCTGCTATATTCACACCAATACAAGGGACTGACGAGTTTATACATGTAGGTGCTTTAGGTACACCAAAATACAAAATAATTATTGTCTTCCGGGTATTTTAATACTGAAAGAAATACCTTGTAAAAATGTTATATTAAAACATGTAGGCTATGTAAATACACAAGACCTATATTAACCATAAACCACACACATTCGTACATTTAGCCAAAAGCAGCTCAAAGGCACACGCACACACACAGGCATGCACGCATGCACGCACACACACACACACACACACACACACACACCTCTCAGAGCACAGAGCAGCCAAATAGTCAAAAAGTGAAAACGTGTCCAATCGGTGTTCAGGAGTGTCAAAGTCACTGTCACAATGTCAAAGAGGGAGAAAAAAACCTCCATCTTGAAGATACTGGTGGTAACCACCTGCAGATAACCCAGAACCCCTTGGGAACTCGTCACAGGTCAGTGTGTCAGAGGTAGGCCAGTGCATTCCAGAGCAAAGTACCTGTAATACAGTTTTTCTCAATTGGTTTTGTACATTTCTCACAACAGAATAATGATTCTCAAAAGTCTTTGTTCAATTGTGACTTCCTGGTGTTACCTGTGCACATGGTCAAATCAGTTTCTCATTGTTTTCGGCATATAGCAAATGCTCTCGTCCACCATGCCATGGATGTGTACAATTCTCAGTGATTTCGTACATTATCAATTGCTTTTGTCATATCACTCAAAAAGCTTTGTCACTGAATGCATGAAACTATCTCAATCTTATCTGATCAATGTAATATAAAGCCAAATTTACAACATTTCCCATCCAATCTAAACAACATTTCACTTCAGAAAAGATCCTCAAGAGTGTACTATTCAATTGACAACATGAGAAATTGATTTGACTAGCTTGTCCATACACTATGACACAATGACTAACCATTCTGCTGGCGCTGATACGTTCATTGACACAAAAAACTTGATTTCGAAAGACAAATAAGGGTTTTGAGCAAGAGACTCGGTTTTGCAGGTTATCCACAGTGTTTTGCCATTTGTTAAAGCTGCTTTGAGAATGAATATTATGTTTTGCAAATTGCGAGAGAGATTCGAGAAATGTACAAAACCAATGGAGAAATACTGTAATAGTGTCATAGGCGTGCACAGATATGGATGAGGGGGTGCCAAAGCACCTCTCCCTTTGCCCTACTGAAAAAAAGAACCCTTTTTGAACAGCTTTTTTTCCCCCCTGACATTTTTGTTGCTGTGATCCTTGTTGACAGGATCATCTGAAAATGCTTGATGATCAAAAGCATGTGACAATCACAATAATGTCCCAATACAAATATACAGCCTCTAGCCTATATAGCCGCTAGCCTGTAGCCTGGACAGTCATGGGTGAGCGGTGAGGGCGTCAGACTTGCATCCCAGAGGTTGCCGGTTCGACTCCCGACCCGCCAGGTTGGTGGGGGGAGTCATCAACCAGTGCTCTCCCCCATCCTCCTCCATGACTGAGGTACCCTGAGCATGGTACCGTCCCACCGCACTGCTCCCCATGGGGCGCCACTGAGGGCTGCCCCCTTGCACGGGTGAGGCATAAATGCAATTTTGTTGTGTGCAGTGTGCAGTGTTCACTTGTGTGCTGTGGAGTGCTGTGTCACAATGACAATGGGAGTTGGAGTTTCCCAATGGGCTTTCACTTTCGCTTTCACTTTTTTTCATACAAATATACGTAGCCTCTAGCCTGTAGCCTAAGGCAGCCGAATGTTCCACATGTCACTAATTTCGTATCATCTGATTCATCATCAGGGTTGCTTGGCATTACCACATCTGACTTGACTCTGAAATATTTGAACATGATTCAAAAATAACACTTCTCTTTGTTAAAGCTACGGAACTTGGGCTAAAACAAGATCAAATGAAGATTAGCGAGATGTTTGGAAATTAAGGCAAAAACATCAGCTAGCAAGAGATCCATGCAGTGGCACACGAGGCAAACACGCACGCACGCACGCACGCACGCACGCACGCACGCACGCACGCACGCACGCACGCACGCACGCACGCACGCACACGCACGCACGCGCACGCACGCACGCACACACGCACGCACGCACGCACGCACGCACGCACGCACACACACACACACACACACACGCACGCACACACACACACACACACACACACACACACACACACACACACACACACACACACACACGCACCATCCCAAGGAGAAAAAAAACTCCTCCTTGCTTTTCACACAAGCGGAAACTGAGCAGTCAGACACAGTTGCCAAGTCGCTACAGTATGTGTAGCACAGCGCTGTAGAAAAATCTGGGTGCTCGCCACCGCAATCAGCAGGCTAGCACATGGCTAACCTCAAACAGGGCTGGACTGGCATAGCGGGCATTTCCCGGTGGGCCCTGCATCCTTGTGGGCCCCTATTTTCAGAAATGTATATATGATTTTTTTTTTTAAGATTTCTGAAAGTAGGGGCCCAAGAGGGTGCGGGGCCCTCCGGTGAGTCAGTTCTGCGTCACTAATTATGAGGGGGGGCACTTTAAGCCAAAAGCCCCCGGGCCCTTTTTCTCTCCCAGTTCAGCCCTAACCTCAAACACCACGGAATGGATAAATTCAAACATGACAGGCCCTGCCGTGACCTAACGGTAGGGCACTCGTCTGCTATGCGGTTGACCCGGGTTCGATTACCGGCCCGGGTCCTTTGCTAGCCATTCCCCGTCTCTCTCCCTGCTCGCTTCCTGTCACCATCTTCACTATACTATCATAAATCAAAGTCAAAAAGACCAAAAAAAAGGTCAAACATGACAGCATGGTAGCTGGTGAAGCTGAATGGAAATAGATGAACAAATGATGTTGTAGAGGAGATATGGATATAGGAAATATGATAACCTGGTAAACTAGGTGAGTCTGACAGAAAATAATTTTGTCTTTACTTTTAGGGGGTTTGATATCATACTGTATTTCACATGGAACGGCACAACTTACAGGTAGGTCTTTCCTGTGATGATGGATAATCATGTGTTCTGACTGACCCCACACCTTGGCAAACCAATATTCTGCAGAAAACACTGAACTGACAAATGTCTTAATAGCCTTGAACATCCAGAGGGCAAATTATGTTGTATAATGAATGACCATTGCCAATTATGACATAGCAGTGCACCAGTGCAATTATCCTGGGAATATTAACAACACGCAATTTGCTGTAGGCAATCCTGATTAACCTTTTCTAGCAGCAGCAGGACTGGCACGGACCGGCAACTAAATATGTAAAAATTACATAGTAGTCAGAAATACTGTATACAGGAAGTCTATTGTGTTATTTTGGAAGTATCTGAAAGCAGGGACTTCGAGTCGGGGGTCCTACTTGTGTATTGCTCTCAAAAGCGAACAATGACTTCACTGAACATTATCTCATTCATAATGTTTTAATCATATTACATTATTCCTTATTTATGGCACAATGAAATGCAGCCTACAGCAGGCTGTGTGTGTGTGTGTGTGTGTGTGTGTGTGTGTGTGTGTGTGTGTGTGTGTGTGTGTGTGTGTGTGTGTGTGTGTGTGTGTGTGTGTGTGTGTGTGTGTGTGTGTGTGTGTGTGTGTGTTGTAAAAGTCCCTATCAAAATCTGGGGGTCGCTAATACAAATCTGTGTAAAAGCTGCTATTAAAACCAGCAAATAAAACCAATTGGCAAATAAAATATCACACACATTATATGAACAACATAACGTAACGAAACAAATGAAATTCAAAAGCAGGAAAACTTAATTTGGATTTAAACAGCGTTTTACCAGGTGGTCCAGCCTTAATTAGTTGTGGATGCAAACCTCATAAAATAAATATTTAACACACGCTCGCTTGCACACTTTTATGGTTCACCAGTGGTGGGATGGGCAGCCTGTTTTGTGTGTGCCCTCTGTGCCAATGAAGTTTCAATCCCCCCTCCCTCTCTGTCACACACACACATGCACGCGCACATGCACACACAAACACACACACACACACACACAGACACACACACACACACACACACACACACACACAAACACAGACACACAGACACACACACACGCACACACCCACACACACAAAGCCCTGTAAATGTGTCTTTAAAAGCCACCGTGCTGTTTATCGTCTGCTATAAAATACGGTGGGAGGAATGGTCGAGAGCAGTGTTGCCAGATTGGCAGATTGGGCTACTTGGCATGGCAGTCTGCGGGTAAAAACGGGAAAAATTGGCCATTTGGGCCCATACAAATCAATGCAATTTGTTGAAATTGGACGAAATTTAGTGAAAGCCCATTGGGAAACTCCAACTCCCATTGTCATTGTGACACAGCACTCCACAGCACACAAGTGAACACTGCACACTGCACACAATGAAATTGCATTTATGCCTCACCCGTGCAAGGGTGCAGTGCGGTGGGACGGTACCATGCTCAGGGTACCTCAGTCATGGAGGAGGATGGGGGAGAGCACTGGTTGATTACTCCCCCCACCAACCTGGCGGGTCGGGAGTCGAACCGGCAACCTCTGGGATGCAAGTCTGACGCCCTAACCGCTCACCCATGACCGCATGTTGGTGGTTTTTGAGAACCTTTTGGGCGGGATTTGATCATGCACATCTGGCAACACTGGCCGAGAGTCACTAGCAAACAGAGCATTAGCCACTCGCTACTCATTAGCACTCATACTGCCTACAGATGGACTCCAGGTTGTGTGTGTGTGTGTGTGTGTGTGTGTGTGTGTGTGTGTGTGTGTGTGTGTGTGTGTGTGTGTGTGTGTGTGTGTGTGTGTGTGTGTGTGTGTGTGTGTGTGTGTGTGTGTTTGCTTGTGTGTGTGTGCTTGCGTGCGTGTGTATATGTGAAAGAGAAGCATAGTGTTTGTGATTATGTTAGTGGATTGCCTGGTGTGTGTATGTGAATTGGCTACGTGTATGTGGGTCTGTGTTGGTGTATATGGGCATGTGTGTTTAAGTGGGTGGGTCTGTTAATGAGAGGCTGTGTGTGAATTGACAACAAGTAGGTGGTGAGATGAGGATGTCTTTTCTGAAACAGACTAATGAGACAGTTTTTTTTTAAAGATTTGATTTGGGCTTTATTTATGATAGGACAGTGACAGAGGGCCAGGAGACGAGTCTGGAGAGAGAGACGGGGGAAGGATTGGCAAAGGACCCAGCCCGGAATCGAACCTGGGTCGCCAGCATAGCAATATTAGCAAACATTAAGACATACTATTTCGTAGCCTAATTGACCAAGGGACTGGCTACTGAAATAGAGAAAGACTGAGAGAGCTGTAACTATTTTCACAGTTTTCACATTGTTGCTTTGAAAAAAAAGATTCATTCAAGCCGTAAAATATCTGTTGCCCATCTGCCAAAATTTGAAGTTCACACAAACAGGCTGGTTATGTTGAGGATGAGCCCACCGTAAAAGCATAATAATGCAGGCAAACTAGTGGCATTAGAGGGCAACACACACACATCAGACATCAGTGTCTTGCCCTGGGGCCCTGTGTGCATTGTTCTGCAACTGAAATGGATAGACGTCATTTTGCAATGAAGCTCTTCAAATATTCTTCCTCAATGGGCAAACAGGGGTGGGCAACCTATGTCTCGAGGTCCGTTTGTGGCCCTTGAGGCTGTTTCATCCGGCCCCCGATATAACATTAATGTTATGCAGCTTCACATGAAATATGACATGTTTTGTAAAGGACTCTTACAAAGTACATTTGGAATACAATTAAATTATATTCAGGGGATGTAGAGAAGGTGGGGCCTGTTTTACACGTAAAGGTCTCTGCCTTCAATATAGGCCTAAAGTGC
>NC_085871.1:41865232-41887732 GCF_034702125.1 Engraulis encrasicolus
GCTGTGCTATTTTTCTTCCATGTCTATGAAAGGTTTGGTATGAATAGCTTATGAAACAGTCCACAGAATCCAGCTGCTATGAAAGTGTTATGCAGCGACACCTCAAGTAAAGTGTAACCGATTTTTTTTTTTTATCAATTTAAAACATATTTCAAATGTCTTCTTAGAATATTGAATCAAAACAGATTTATTCTAGAGCTCAGAGGCAGTTTAGTGCTCTTTTAATATTTCTATTTTCATTTCTTATCAGAATTGTTTTACTTTATTTTATTATCAGAAAATCATATTTACACCTACAATGTTAAAGCAGATAAACAAGATACAGTCAGAAAGACATGGTTAGACTTGACCAAAAATATACTTTTAAAATAATTTAGAGATAAGAAATTGTGTAAAAGTTGGATGAATTTAATGACGACTTTACAAAGTATTAACTAAAAGTCAACAATGCCGTCAATACAAAGTAAATCTTCACTAAGATGTTATCTTAACATCATAGTGAAGGGATAGTTATAATTGTTGTACAAAGGTGTTCCAATCTTATTTTATATCCTATTTCATGTGTTTGAGAAATGTGCTAATCAACCTTTTTCCTAAATAACGAACAAAAGTACTAATAAATACGAGTTAACAAACGTGAAGTGGTTGTTCGCTTAGGCGCTATCATAAGTCTTTGTGAAGGCCCACCAGTCATAACTCTTGAAGGCGCTCCAATGTTATTTTATACCACGCGTTTGATCCTCCTCAGCACCCCACTGTAAAATATTTGATAGGCCGGCAATCTGTCATCCGCCTCTCCGCACCTCCACACCGGGCTCAGCGGCACGGGGGCAGTTACCGTGGCAACGCACCCTGCCCCAACCATAACAATGTCTGTGGACCTGTAACCGTGGCGACGGCAAAAAAACATCTCACTCCGGCTTCCCTGCTCCCATCAATCTGCAGTGGCCGGACGGACAGGGACGGATCATGAGTCTGTGGGCCCCTGGGCCAGACGACAAGAAAGGCCCCCCTCAATGGGTGCTGCTCATTTACCAAAACATTTAGGGTTTTAGACCCGATGTTAGAGACCCTATATTTTTCGGGGTTCAGGGTTTTAATCCCTAGACAATTTGAAGATATAGTTAGTAAAAGTGTGCTTTTAACGCAATACGAGAATGGAAATATAGAGACTTGGGCTTCAGGAGGCCCCCCTTGGCTCTTGGGCCCCTGGGCCTGGGCCCCGTAGGCCCTGTGCAGTAATCCATCCTTGTGGACGGAGGACGGACAGGAAACAACTGTTAAGTCAAACTCAAGAGAAGCCGCCGTCCGTCTGCCACCCCTTGCTCTCGCTCTCGCTCATCTGTCTAACTCAGATCACACACACGCAGACAGGGCCCGGCCCACAGACAGACACATTCGTACTTACACATAGCCTACGTGGACACACACACACACACAAGCACACACAGATGTATACACACATTCACACAAACGCATGGCGCCAGGCACACACATGCGCACCAAAGCAGACACTCAGTCACACACTTGTAGATAGAAAGACTTTTACTCTCTCTCTCTCTCTCTCTCTCTCTCTCTCTCTCTCTCTCTCTCTCTCTCTCTCTCTGTCTCAAATTCAAATTCAATAAGCTTTATTAGCATGACAACAAGGAAATATATTGTCAAAGCATAAAATACAGTAATCATGTATTAATCTATTTATACATAACGCATACACATAGTATGTGTGTGTGTGTCTCCCCCCCACTCTCTCTCTCTCTCTCACACACACACACACACACACACACACACACACACACACACACACACACACACACACACACACACACACACACACACACACACACACACACACACACACACACACACACACACACAGACAATGATCACACACAAAAATAATGATAATTTGGCCAATTATCAATATTTCCTGCCATTCGAATGCAGGTTTTGCCATTACATTTCTACAGCATGTTTCAAAATTATACAAATAACCAAATTGTTTCATACGATAGCAAAATGTTAAAAGAGAGCATGTGCAAATCTTCTACGGTATCAACTGAAGATATAATAAGATTTAAGAATTCATGTCATTTCTCAAGATGCTTTTGTGTCTTTTATTCATAAACATATAACCTGCCTATTGGAGTACAGATGGAAATCAGCTCCTGGGCTACAAACTGGAATATTTACAATGTACTGTGTATGTGTTCACCAATATAATAATAATAATAATAATAATAATAATAATAATAATAATAATAAAAGTATTAATATAGTATAATAATTACATAATAATGTAATTACTGTGTACTTTCTGGGTAACAACAGGGTAACAGAAAGAAGTTACATAGTATCTAAAGGGTAAAAAGGAGGTAATTACAAAGTAAATACCATTAATGGGGTAACAATAGGGTAACAGAGAGAAGTTCGATGATTAGATGGTTAGAAAATACCCAAATACTCTCTCTCTCTCTCTCTCTCTCTCTCTCTCTCTCTCTCTCTCTCTCTCTCTCTCTCTCTCTCTCTCTCTCTCTCTCTCTCTCTCTCTCTCTCTCTCTCTCTCTCTCTCTTTTCTTTCATTCATTCTTTCTATCATTCTTGAGATATGTGTATACGATTTGTATAACATTAGCATAGATCCAGTAGTAATGTGCGTGCAGTGGCCAAGTTACTGGCCAGCATTCTGCCATTATACTTATCTACACTTGCTGCAAGGCGTTATTTTCTCTCAAATAGTTTACACAGCTTGTGTAAATTTGAGCATAAGTTTTTCAATTTCTGTAATGGCTCAATGACATCTAATGATGCACTTATTGAGTACTAAGAATTGCATGGTTACTTAGAGGAGCATGGAGTACAAAAAGCAACAAGCCTGCCACACCACACAGATACATGCCCAAACAAACACAGACACAGACACAGACACAGACACAGACACAGACACAGACACAGACACACAGACACACAGACACACAGACACAGACAGACACACACACACACACACACACACACACACACACGCGCGCGCGCGCACGCACTCACGCACGCACGCACACACAGACGCATGCACGCACACACACACACTCATACACAAGTTTTCCCATTCCTGTACCGGCTCAGTGGCATCTAACGAACCCTTACTTGATATTTTTGAGAGCAAGATTATGCACACGCATGCGCACATGAACAAGCACTCGCACACACATACGCGGGCTCACACAGAGACACAGGCACGCAAGGAGAACCAGAAATCATAGTGAATGAATAGAGTAAGAGGAACCAGAAATAATAGAAAGAGAGACAGACAGACAAAAAAGAGGTACACCAGGGGAGGACAACAGACAGACAACATCTTAATCACTACAGATGGAGAAAGCAGACACTAGGGCTGCGCAATATTAAAAATGTATCGAAATCGCGATTTCAAGAGTGGCGATATGCGTAATTACCTAAATATCGCAAACAAGTAAAACCCTTCTGTGCAGTCCAAAAACTTGCTGAATGTCAACAAATGCACAATACAAGAAGCCCGAATTAATAGTTCAGAATTAAATAGTTCTGTCGAGTTTCCTTTGATCTTTCATTTAATTCCGATTTAAGAAGTGTTTATATGACGTTTTTTATTCAGAATTAAATGGAGTTAATTCTGAATTAATGTCTCATGTAAACATAGCCATTGTCACACACAATAACTAGAAATGCATTCAGAGAGTGCAGACCTCTGCCAAGGAAGCTGTTTGATAGAACATTTGACCATGTTACAAGTCTTTCTGCCTTGTTTTTGTGGAGTTAGAAACTGGAATGTCAAAATTCCACAAAATATAATCACTTTTTCCTTTTGTCATTTCCAACAATTCCACAAAATGTAATCAAAATCCGTTACTTAACTTTTTTAGTTATCCTGCTGACAGATAGACAAACAGAGAAAAAGACAAACCAACGTGACCGAAAACATGACCTCCTTGGCGGAGGTTATAATAAAAACAAACAAACAAAAACAATGAAACGCATCTGATTTTAATCCCACTATAGACTATTGCCTCATCTCAGTATTCTCTGGCCTTCCTTGCACCCCTTTCTCCTTTTATCTATTCTTTCCGTCTCACTGTTTTGTTTCTCAATATCTTTCTATCTAGTGATCAAGATGTTATCGGTGGTGTCCAGCTGTGCTCACTCTACAGAAATGCTCTCTCTCTCTCTCTCTCTCTCTCTTGCACACGCACACGCGCACGCACGCACACACACACACACACACACACACACACACACACACACACACACACACACACACACACACACACACACACACACACACACACACACACACACACACACACACACACACACACACACACACACACACACACACACACACAATGCTGACCTTGGAGAGTGGAAAAATGAAAGAGAAGAACGAATGTAAAAAAGAAAAAATCCTGCCATAAATACCAGGTGATGGAGAGATAAAGAAGAGATGATGTGAGATGAGGGAGACAAAAGCTATAAATCAACACACTGCGTTTACGAGGGGAAAATAACCCTAGAAACTGAAGAGGCACACACACACATGCACAGCCTGAGTAGATTATTCACGCATTCGTCTTAAAACACACTGTCAGACTTCTTTATATAATCATCACAAAATGCTTGTTTTTCATTGAAATAATTGTGGATTAACTTGGCCTTTATTGAGATTATGTACAATGTTCAAACAAGGTCAGTCTGAAGGTCGAAGTCAAGTTTACAGTAATTGAATTGAATTTCGTTTAATTTAATTTCACTTCTGCTTAGTTTTTTTTTCCTCTTAAAGGTGCACTTTGTAGGATGGTGACCAGTGTAGGCATTGCAACTATGCTGGTCATTGAAATTGTGCTGCCTATTGCCAAATTGGATATTTAACAAATAATAAACTAATATTTACTAGTTTGACCAAAGTACAGTACGTTTTTCATATAGATTGTCTATTTCTGGACATTCAAAAGATCCACCTTTTTCACGTATGAAAAGTGCCATTTTCCCATAATGAGTACTTAGAATTTTATGGTGGTGATACATACTCATGGAAAAGCTAACATTTGTGAATCTTCAGTAAGTTACTCTGACGAAGGCCTAAGTGCCGAAAAGTCAGCACCAAAAAAAAAAGGAGAACTGCGAAGAAGCAGTGTCGCACTCTTCCTTGTGAAAACTGATGACCATAATGAATCCTTAAAATGTAATGGTGGGGATAGGTATTACCAAAAAAAAAGGTTAACATTTGTGACATGGGCAGCATAAATTCTGGAAAGAAACTGCTGAAAATATTAGACAGTGCACGTTTAAAGAGAACCTACTCTGGTCTACTATACATATACTGTACTGCATGAGCACATGCAACGTTTGCAAAATATAATATGCAGTTTGGGGCTCTAATTGAAATTCAAGGATGGAAACATATTTATAACAGCGTAGCAGAGAACACACAGTCTTTCCAAAAAAAATGTCCAGATCAAAAGAAGGGAGGGAGAGAGAGGGGCATTTAACGGCTTGCGGTTGGTGTGTGCAAATTTGACCTGTCTAAGCCATGGGGATGTCCAGACTCCACACACATCTGCAAAAGTGTCTCGGTCTGTCTGTCCGTCTGAAAGGCTTTCCTTGCCGCCGTGACAATGTCCAAAAGCCAATCACGACTAAACTTGCTTGTAATTAATGGCAGTATCAGGAAAAGACGTCCGAAGAGTGAACTTGACTGTTTCGGACTGTTTTAGCTGCCGAACTCTATGTGTGTGTGTGTGTGTGTGTGTGTGTGTGTGTGTGTGTGTGTGTGTGTGTGTGTGTGTGTGTGTGTGTGTGTGTGTGTGTGTGTGCACGTGTGTCCATGCGTGTGTGTGTGTGTGCACGTGCATGTGTGTATGTGCATGTGTGTGTATGCGTGCATGTGTGTGTGTGTGTGTGCACATGCATTTTAGCATCACAACACAAATTGGGGAGCATTTGGCAAAGTCATGTTACAGTTTCTCACCAATCTTTTCTTTCTCAATTTCTGGCTGCATCAATACAAAAGCTGATCACGGCCTCATCAGCACGCACAACCTCTTAATCTCTACAATCTCTATTCTCAACTCTATCACTCTATCTATGGCACATTATCATACATACAGTATTGGCATTCTGGTTAAACGAGTATTCTCAAGTGTCACGCAGACTCTGACATAAAATGTCTGGTTGTGCCAAACACACACACACACGCACACACGCAGGTACGCACGCACGCACACATGCACTCACACGCTCACACACACAAGCACGCACGCATGCACGCACTCACACACGCGCGCACACACGCGCGCAAACACACATGTCCATACATACACACACACACTCAATCCCAAGGTCCCTCTCCTTACATGACAGTTTGTGTATGTGTTTGCCAAGCACTTTATCTCTGCCTGGACGTCAGTCAAGCTTGTCTCTTTTCCTCTCTCTAAGGAAGTGCATTACTGAACAGTGGTTCAGCTGAGGCTGAGAGAGGGGGCCTGGCTGGAGTGGTCAAGTCTCTGGGAAAAGGAACGGCCACTTATATTATGGCTGCATGGGAAACTGACAACGAATCCAAAATGTTTACACACACGTGTAATGTAAGGCACACCCTACATAATGCCCAAGAACTTCCAAATCTCTCCTGATTATCTCATTGGAATGTTCTGTGGGACACAGAAACTGAGATCCCCAATACCAAAGCTCCTCCCTCTCCACCATTTAATATTATTCTCTTCTCTATTCTATTCTATTCTATTCTACTCTACTCTACTCTACTCTACTCTATTCTTCTCTTCTCTTCCCAGGTGAAAAACCCATATACTTAAAGTGTACTTTTTTTGACCGTACTTAGTACAAAGTGTACTATTTTCGGCGATTTAAAGTGCACTTCATTGCACTATTAGTGCGCTGAAGCACTACTAAAGCAGTACTTCAGCACACTTGCAGCACACTGAGGATGCTAAATTGGCACCGCTTTTGGACAACTTTAAGTGCACTACAAGCATACTTTTGAAAGTATGCTCCAAACACGCTTTTCATGCATTCGTATGGCATTAATAGTGTGCTTGAGTACACTTCTATAACATTTTATTGTTACTAGAAGTACAATAAAAGTATATTAACTTCATGCTTCTTTGGACTACATTGGAACATTTTAAGTCTGTAAAAAGTATATCATATTAAGTATTGTAAATATATAACAGGTATGCTTGAAGTATATTTACAGTACACTCCCAAGTACATGAAATAATATAAATGTAATAGTACAATCCATGCTGGTCCTCAGAGCTTGTACATTACACACAGCCACATGTCACAGTAGTGATACAGTATGCATGCCTAGCACGACTGACATTTACAATCATAGCATTGTTACAGAGATTTCAGATACACATTTCACTTTATTTCATTGTTCCACCTACCTGCAATTAATCAATTGAATTGATCATTAATGATGACCTTTGATTATTTGTTTGAACAACTAGTTCCAACTTACCTCTCACCATGATGTCATGGGAAGTGTGAGCTTATATATACCAGAACATATATGTGACCATCATAATGACGGTGGGAACATGGTCATTTTTTGTGTACCACTTTAAAATTTTAAAACTCCTACAATAAACGCAGAATAAAACAATGAGTAATATTTTCATGCAAACCAAAGATATTCCTTAGAGGTCAATGGCTTTCTGTTTGAGAAATTGAGCTCCAAGAAGTGCATTACATGATGGTACATGCATGATGATGCATGATGGGTAAATGCACTTTGTGTAAGCACACTTTGAATATATTTGGATGAAGCACAATCATGGTGCACTTAGAAAAAGTATACTTCCAATATGTTAAAGTGATTTACTTTAAAGCGCACTATAGAAAATCACACTTCGAAGTCACTTGGATGAAGTATAATCAAAGTGCACTTAAAAAAAGTGCAATTGCAATATGTTATTAAAAAATACACTTTTAGTAAGTTCACTATTAGAACACTATTAGTATATTCCTCTAAATACACTTTAGCCAAACATCTGCACTTTATGTATGGTTCGCAAAGTGTACTTTCTTTGAGAGCAACTTAATTACATCTAATTTTAAGTACACTTTAAATAAGCATATTGTAAACATACTTTTTCTTAGCACAAAAAGTGTGAGTGCGCTTTTAACATGCTAAGTACACTTCAGTTGTGCTTTTATTGTACTAAATTGAACCACTTTTTCACCTGGGTCCTCTTCTCTTCTCTTCTCTTCTCTTCTCTTCTCTTCTCTTCTCTTCTCTTCTCTTCTCTTCTCTTCTCTTCTCTTCTCTTCTCTTCTCTTCTCTTCTTTATAACAGATCTACTGTAGTGAGACCTCAGCAAGGAACTGTAAGATGGTTCACCAACTTTGAGACCTCTTCAGTGACATGAACTCTACTCTACTCTACTCTACTCTACTCTACTCTACTCTACTCTACTCTACTCTACTCTACTCTACTCTACTCCACTCCACTCCACTCTACTCTTCCATTTCTCTAATCTACATGTACTTGTTTTCCTCTTTCCTCAACTCTTGTCTCCTCTTTCTCCTCCCATTCTCATATCATTCCTATCTTCATCCATCCTCTCCTCTGTGACTAAGATGAATGCTCAGCCGGTAGACACAAAGCCAGCTGGAGATGACTCTGGTTGTTGACATGACAGATTGGCCATATTGGAAATAGGCTAGCCTTGCTGTGGGATCTGATATAGATTTAAAAAAGAGAAAAAAGTCTGCTTCAACCAGAGTTTTTTTGCTCTCACTTTTCATGTAATCGTGTAATTTTGACCTTTCGGGTAATCACCCTTCTTCAGATGTGATTACCCGAAACGTAACGGAAAAAAAACAAGTGGGAGCAAAAAACCCTGGTTGGAGCAGACATAAGATCTAGGGCTGGGCCTCACTTACAGTATATTGGTGCCGAGGAACAGATCTAGTGAGACTTCAACAAGGAACAGTAAGATGATCCACTGACTTGGAGACCTCTTGAGTGACGTGAACTCTTCTCTTCTCTTCTCTTCTCTTCTCTTCTCTTCTCTTCTCTTCTCTTCTCTTCTCTTCTCTTCTCTTCTCTTCTCTTCTCTTCTCTTCTCTTCTCTTCTCTTCTCTTCTCTTCTCTTCTCCACATGTACTTGTTTTCCTCTTTCCTCAACTCTTGTCTCCTCTTTCTCTTCCCATTCTCATATCATTCCTATCTTCACCAATCCTCTCCTCTGTGACTAAGATGAATGCTCAGCAAGTAGACACAAAGCCAGCTGGAGATGACTCTGGTTGTTGACATGACAGATTGGCCATATTGGAAATAGGCTAGCCTTGCTGTGGGATCTGGTATAGATCTGACATAAGATCCAGGGTTGGAGGGGGCTGTGGCTTGCAGGCCCACGGGGACCCTACTTCAAGTCCGACCTGGGTCATTTCCCGGCCCTCATCCATCTCTCTCTCCCAATTGTTTCCTGTCTGTTCTGATACTGTCCGGTAATAATAAAAGCCAAAGAGCCCCAAAAAATACTTAAAAAAATACCCAACTTATCTAGTGAGACCTCAGCAAAGGAACTGTAAGATGGTCCACTGACTTGGAGACCTCTTGACTTGAAATTGAGTGACGTATCGTGAAATGAAGTGGAGTGAAATAAACTGAAACCAAATCACTGTCAATTAACCCATTTTAGCCTGATGACTTGCATATGTTGTTTGACCTTTGGTGCCTGGAGCAACATATACGCTGCATTCAGGCTCTTGAGATTTTAGCTTTTTTTTATTAATAAAAATATGGGTAGGCTATGTTACAGCTGAATGAACACATTCTATTGCAAGACGAGGGTCTTAGGGGTTTAAATGCAATTTATTTCTTGCTTTTATGTGCATCAGAGGGTGAGATATTTAGGTTTTTATAGGCTGAGGGCAACTTTCCCAACAAGGGCTTAGGCACTCAGCAGGCGTTTTATGCAGGTGCTTTAGGCATCAATGGGTTAAATGGCATGAACCGATGTGAGTGAAAGTGAATGGAAATGGCCCTGAGGTCCCTCTCACCTTACGGCCCATCATGCATTGCTGCAGTTGCGGTCGTTCCAGCACGGGATGGTAACAGCTGTCGGGTTGCCAGGCAACCTCCCTCCAATCGCAGGTTCTGTTGTCAGCACAGCTGAGACAGGGGACCACCCAGCGACCTGGCGGCACAGAAACACAGACACCGAGAGGTCATCACATCACCCAGCAATCACTGGAGACAAGACAAGACAGACAGACAGGCAGGCAGGCAGGGGGACAGGCAGGCAGGGGGACAGGCAGGCAGACAGACAGGCAGGCAGGCAGGCAGACAGGCAGACAGACAGACAGACAGACAGACAGATAGACAGACAGATAGACAGACGGACAGAGAGATAAACAGACAGATAGATAGGCAGGGAGACAAGACAGAGAGTCATACAGGCAGGGAGGCAGGCAGACAGACAGACAGAGAGGCATGTCAGCAAGGACCCAACTAGAACCAGCAGGAATTGAACTGTTGAGAAAGTTAATTTTAACACCTGTTCATTTTAACACCTTTAAGTGTAATTTTCACATTTTACCTTATTATATCGGTAATATACAGTAGTAACAATATAATAAATTGATTGTGTATTTGAAGAGTTCAGATGCAAAACCCCCATAGTGCCTTTTCAGAAAATAATCTTAATTCATTTTTATTCACTACAAAGCTATCAAAATTGCATATTTTTTTATTTTATTTATGTAATATAACTATTTATATGTATTATCAAGTACATGAATGTAAACCAAACCAACAACTAGATTCTCTAAAAATATAGAAGTGCAAGTCTTCAGAAATGGAGTTAGGGGGTTTTGCATCTGAACTCTTCATTTTTTATTAGTCAGCAATGCTCAATACTTAGATTTGGGATTTGCGTTGATAACATTTCACACACAATTCCCAGATACAGACAAAAAAACCCTGAAATTATTTTAAAATATATATTTGTTATATGTTTCACACTATATTGCGGCTGCTGTTTAACTGATGTTCTTATCCAGAATAACCTACAATTAACTATTGAGAATAACAACTATTTTGGCACATCATCCAACAGCTCTTTATTTTAAAGGAAGGAATTAAGTTAAGTGACAAAATGTGACAGAAACAGTTTACTGACCTTACCACACTTTTTTCTTTTAAACAGATATTTTAAATAATAATTATAGTGGATTAGTTACATAATTGCAACATTGTTTTTCCAACCCATTTCATTATAAACTATTTCCCAAAAGTCACAGAAAGACAAGCCACGTTAATTTACTGTCAACATCTGTTTTCTTTGCAGAAAGGATTAATCGATCATTTCTATCTCCCACATTTTTTGGGCATATTGATATTTCTTAATTTACTGTATAGTGACATTGGCATGCCCATTACCACAACCCCAAGATGTACCGTGTTGTTCGTTTGTAGTTGTGTAGTACTTTATTTCATCATGCCATTGCATGGTCTAAAGCCAAGTTGTGATAGGCCACCGCTCATCTGTTTAGAAGGTGCAGGATTCAGTAGAAATTTCTGTATAAAAAGAAGACAATCCGCACACTTCAGGTCTATTTTTGTGCAAAGAAGCTTTACTTGACTTGTCAAGTAAAGTCAAGTAAAGCTTCTTTGCACAAAAATAGACCTGAAGTGTGCGGATTGTCTTCTTTTTATACAGAAATGGTCTAAAGCCAAAAAATGTAATACATTTTCCTATTTCTCATCTTACATTTACCAAGAATATTATGTTTTGCCAGGATTTGTTAACGGTTGGTTAGTGTGAAAGATAACTCAGTCTTGCCTGATTTTACCTTAATGTTCAGAAAGCCGGTGAGAACATTGGCATTCACAAAGGCTCATGCAGAATATGCCTACATTTCTTATGTGAAGATTATTTTACTTTATATACTCATGTCACAGGACAAACACAACGTTTTGTCTTCTTTCCTTTTTGACTTTAGATTTCATTTCCACATAATAATACTGTTTGTGATCTGAGTGAAGCGTCAAGTTTGTTTTCTAAATGTCATGGTCCAGTTGGTTTACAAAAACACACTGGCAACAGTTGTTAAGCATCGGAGAGTTAGAAAGTGCTGTTGATGCAAACACTATAATTTCCTTCATTTGTCTATACATGAATGTTGAATAACAATTGTGTATAATAATGCACTATAAAAATACTATTATACAGTATATCACGAAAGTGAATACACCCCTCAGAGTTTTGCAGATTTTTGAGTATATCTTTTCATAGGAAAGCATTACAGAAATGTAACTTTGACACATTGATTAGTGACCTTTTAACAACAGATTTAACCGCTTAAATTTCTTGTTCACTCAGAAAAAAACAAAATACAGCCATTAATGTTTGAACATGTACTCACAAAAGTGAGTACACCCCAGATTAAAATCCGGTAGAGAAGGGGCTATGTTGACTCGAATCGTCTCGAAATGAAACGAAATGAAAAGGGATGACAAGGGAGGTCATCAGTGTGCGTTTCAATCTTTCTTTGCATTGAACTTTTAAATTTTGAGTCTGCATCTGGCTTAAATAGATTGGTGTGAGATTTGAATGCAATCCTATGGAGAATATCATGATCTGCTTCAGTAGTCACAGTGCATGTTGACATGCATGTTTCTTTTAGGTGTATTTCAGATTGCCAATGTTGACAGCATTCATGCATCCCCAAACCATGTCAGTCCCACTGCCATGCTTGGATAGTGAGAGGATACACCTTTTTTGTAAAACTCACTTGTTTATCACCACACCTGCTTGACACCATCTAAAGCAAATTTGTTTATATTGGTCTCAAGAGAGATGAACAGACCAAGGATATGGATCACTGGAACCATGTTGTGTGATCTGAAGAGACCAAGATAAACAAATTTGCCTTAGATGGTGTCAAGCATGTGTGGTGGTAAACAAGTGAGTTTTACAAAAAAAGGTGTATCCTCTCACTAGCCAAGCATGGTAGTGGGACTGACATGGTTTGGGGATGCATGAATGCTGTCAACATTGGCAATCTGAAATACACCTAAAAGAAACATGCATGTCAACATGCACTGTGACTACTGAAGCAGATCATGATATTCTCCATAGGATTGCATTCAAATCTCACACCAATCTATTTAAGCCAGATGCAGACTCAACATTTAAAAGTTCAATGCAAAGAAAGGTTGAAAGCACACTGATGACCTCCCTTGTCATCCCTTTTCATTTCGAGACGATTCGAGCCAACATAGCCCCTTCTCTACCGGATTTTAATCTGGGGTGTACTCACTTTTGTGAGTACATGTTCAAACATTAATGGCTGTATTTTGTTTTTTTCTGAGTGAACAAGAAATTTAAGCAGTTAAATATGTTATTAAAAGGTCACTAATCATTGTGTCAAAGTTAAATTTCTGTAATGCTTTCCTATGAAAAGATATACTCAAAAATCTGCAAAACTGTGAGGGGTGTATTCACTTTCGTGATATACTGTAGCTATTGCTATGTAACACAAGTATCATACATGCTAACCCTTGCCTAAAAATGTTAGCAACGCATTGCTACATTTTTTTATGCACTAAACTTGAGTCAACAAGAAGTTTACAATGGAAGCATGTCAGTTACCCAGTTTATGTTTGCATGCTGTGAATAGGCGTGCAAAAACACCAACTGTACAACTAAATTCCAGGCCAATTGCACAAGATGTTTTGGAGCGATGAAAACCATGATCCCGAGGGCTAAGTATCAGATGATTTATAGTCTGTGTGTGAGACAATGCTAAAATCTTGTGTGGTGGTGGTGGTGGTGGTTGTGTGTGTGTGTGTGTGTGTGTGTGTGTGTGTGTGTGTGTGTGTGTGTGTGTGTGTGTGTGTGTGTGTGTGTGTGTGTGTGTGTGTGTGTGTGTGTGTGTGTGTGTGTGTGTGTGTGTGTGTGTGTGTGTGTGTGTTTATGACAGAGTTTAAGTGGTGTGAGGCTATTTTCCTGTCCATAATGATCAACACATGCATAAAGCATCACTCTAGACATAAATAAAAGTTTAGCGACAGCAACGTTCTCAAGTTTCTGGATTCCAGTTTGATAGTTTAAGTAAATTAGACAGATAAGATAGAACAGTTAACACAGTTGTGGCTTATTAATTAAATACATACTGAATCAGTGGAGTGGATGTGAAAATGAACATTGTAAAGTGTTATGTCTTTTTTAAGTTCTTGTCAATTTATGATTTTTTTCAAATTGCATTGTAGCAAATTGCACGTGTGTGTGTGTGTGTGTGTGTGTGTGTGTGTGTGTGTGTGTGTGTGTGTGTGTGTGTGTGTGTGTGTGTGTGTGTGTGTGTGTGTGTGTGTGTGTGTGTGTGTGTGTGTGTGTGTTTGTGTGTGTGTCTGTGTGTGTGTGTGTGTGTGTGTGTGTGTGTACGTGTGTGCGTGCATGCGCAAGCGTGCCTGCGTGCATGTGTTCCATACCAGGCACATCTCCTGAAGTGCATGGAGGCCGATGTTCAGCCTGGACCTCGCCTGAAGACTTGACCCCGCGCAAGGGCTCCAGACCACAGGGTTGCTCCGGCCGCACCACCAGTCCACAATCCTGGAGAAAGACAAGAGACAAGACGGTTTGGAGTGGTTAGAGAAGTAATGAGTCGTTTTAGTCACACATTATTGTCAACAAAAGTTGTCATAAGGTATGGTGCAATACTGATTCGAAAAAAGCACAGAGATTAACATCAGAGCAATGATGGACTATCCATGATTTGCATGTGACGTCAAACGTTCTAGTGGACGGCTACTGGACGGCAAGAGTGCCGCATTGATGAATGGATTCCTATGGGACTCGCAACGTTTAGTAACTCATAACGTAACATAGATCGCCGA
Organism: Engraulis encrasicolus; assembly: GCF_034702125.1. Classification (NCBI taxonomy): domain Eukaryota; kingdom Metazoa; phylum Chordata; class Actinopteri; order Clupeiformes; family Engraulidae; genus Engraulis; species Engraulis encrasicolus. The sequence goes on from NC_085871.1 coordinate 41,880,138, forward strand.
TAAACTAAACACCGTGAACACCCATTGTGCTGTTTGTTACAAAAACAGATAGGGTTACAACCCAGGCGTGACTTTTCACTGGATCTCAAAATAAAACGAGAAAGCTGAGGTGAATCGCGGCAACCAACTGGAAAACCATCAAACTAGCCTACTCAAGTAGCTGGATGAGCACCACGGTAAGTTTCTCATTTGCCATCCTTTGTATCATCATCATTTGTCTCTTAATTCGTGAACGCTAGTTAATTTAAGTCTAATGTGCAATTTCAGTGGCTTTTTCTGTGTGGTCAATGTAAGATGCTTTCCATGATTAACGTTAATTATCAGCATCATTACGCTATGATGGACGTATGCTAAGATATTGCAGGCTGTAACATAAACACGGAATTCATAAAGCTCTTGGTGAAATAGCAAGGCTATGACGTTCATACTGTTAAGGTTCAAATGTAAAAATAAACCATGTGTACATCTCTAGCGCTGATTTCCCAAGTAGTAGGCCTACTCTTCAGCATGATGCTGTCATGAAATGCCAATCACCTTATCCATGCTGGCCTATTTATAATGACATGCATAGGCCCACCAGTGTCGATGTTGTTAATATGAAGTCCACCACTTTGTTGTGTTGTCATCCAAATTGTCTGCCCTCTGAAATCAGTCACCACACATCAGAGGCTTAATGGTTTGGGAAGTGGTATTACGATTGGAGGGTTGCAGGTTCAAATCCCATCCTACACCTCTCCCTTCACCTCCCATCCAGGCTGAAGAAGGCCTATGAGCTAGGCACCAAGCCCCATGCTGCAGGGACAATTCACTGTGAGTAACGGAGTTGCTTTGGATAAGTGTCAGCTAAGTGTTATCTTTCTGTTTCTCCAGATGAGAAGAGCGATGATCTGATGTCATGACACATTGGATGTATGGAAGAGCCAGAGGTCCAGCACACCAAGTCAAGTTTAGCCGATTTCAACCTCTTAATCACACCAACTCAATGTAGTAATCAGTTCATTCAATGGCTCAAAGACTTTATTTTTAGACACAAAGTACAAATACATTTCAAGGTTTTGTAGGTGATGGGAGGGGATATCTATTGTGGGGTGGACATGTACAATAGACGTGCAAGCACTTATTTATATTAATAAATGGTTATCTGAACTAGGCCTGTAATAGTCAACCCATTGATGCTGGATGCTGTGTACTCGTTGTATTGACCTAGGTGCCTGGAGCGACACAGCATTTAGGCATGACATATTAGATTTTTTTTAGATTAAAAATGTGGGTATGTTAGAGCTGAATTAACATGTTCTAATGCAAGAGGATGGTCTTAGCTTTTAAAACTCATATCATGTCTGTATGTGCTTCAGAGACTTTAGTTATTTGGGTTTTTTTTATAGGATGAGGACACCTTTCTTAAAAGGGGCATAGGCAATTAGCTGGCATTTTGGTGCCGGCTGAAATGGGTTAATATTATTTACATACAGCACTATCCCCATACCAGTATACCCATGTCACCTGAGATATACATTTAGTGGAGACAATATAATTAGTTAGACTAGACTGAAGATTGACAGGCGGTCATGGGTAAGTGGTTAGAGTGTCAGCCTTGTATCCCAAAGGTTGCCGGTTGGACTCCCGGGGGGAGTTAAGTAATCAGTGCTCTCCCCCATCCTCCTCCATGACTGAGATACCCTGAGCATGGTACCGCCACACTGCTCCCTTGGGGCGCCATTGGGGGCTGCCCCCTTGCACGGGTGAAGCATAAATGCAATTTCGTGCAGTGAACACTTGTGTGCTGTGTCACAATGTCAATGGGAGTTGGAGTTTCCCAGTTGGGCTTTCACAGAAAATGTTCTACGTTGTTGTATTAGTACAATAAAATAAGCAAGACATGTCTGGATGGACTTCATCATTTCAGTTATTTATTATCACAGCTACTCACCATCAATGACAACCAGGGCTCACCAGCCAAATGCTGGGGAAAATTAAGTTTTGCTGGTAGAAAAGAAAACATACTTGCCACTTTGACCCATTATATAATGTACCGGTATGTTTGGAGATTAACATACTAGCCATTTTGGCTACTAGTGAATAAAAAAAGTTAATTTAGAGCCCTTCTGAAAACTCCAACAACTGGTACAGGTGATCAGTGCATCAGGGGAGGAATGTAAGGGTAGGCCCGATGGATGAACAGCATCACTGATGGTGAGGTCCTGGTGCTGCTGCAAAGCCAAAGAGGAAGAAGCCTCTCTGGACACCTCTTCATGTTGGCTCCCCCATCTAATTAGAAAAAAAGAAAAGACAAACATGCTATTTAAATGAATTTAGCCATGCATTGTAATGTATTGGTACAGTACTGAATAATTGACTCCCTTGGCAATATTGTCTGAATTAAAATGTGATGTAAAATGTCAGAAAATAACACTCATCCCAACTTACTAGTCATGTATTTACCTGTGCTGCTGGGATGCAATTCCTGGCCACCATGACGTATGGTTTTAGTTTGGGTGCTGACCACCTGACTGATGAACCTGCAATTACTAAACAATAAAAACAATACAAGATAAATAACAGGTTTGTTGTGCTTTTCTTTCTCTTGTGAAGGTCATCTTTTCAAATGATTTATTTAATCAAATCAAAATTATTTAATCAAAGTATGTAACCGACATTCTGTCCTATGTGTTTCTACATGTGCAATGTAATGCAACACCGATTTGAAACATTGAAGTATGTCAAGTCAGCTTTTATTGTCACTTATGGTCATACAAGGGAAACGACGTTTTCTCTCTACCATGCCAGGACAGGACTGACAATTACAGACAGACAGAAAGTGCAAGACATGACAGGTAGCAGTGATGGACTGGTAACATAAGTGGTCAATAATAATACAGTACAAATGAACATATTGGATAGTAAACAGAAGATAAGATATAGAATTATATTTCATATTTGCCTACATTGTGCAGACGTGGCTGAAACAACAATGAAATCCACTTGGATGAAACGAAGCGAGAGAATTCAAGTTAACCTACAAGATACATCTGAGATGAAAAGATATGCTTTTCAAAACACCACTTTGCGAAATGCCTGACACAAAATGTACCGTGCGTCTTGTAGCCTAGTAAGTTAGGTTAGCAGCATTATCTTACCTGTGCCATGCCACGAAGAAGAGGATGCAGCCGCGGTGCCCAGCCACCAATGAAGAAACGGTGCATAAATGTGTTTATTTTGCTAATGCAGAGGTTTGGTTTAAGTTCACAACTTTACTGAAGAAAATAAACACGGGATAAAAAAAATATATCGCAGGCAGAGTAAGTTCATGGCTGGAAGCAAGCAACAACTTTCTCTTCTTCTCCCAGTTTCTCGTACCGCCCGTCCGCGTTATGCCATCTAGTGGAGCAGAATACATTTGAATAAATCTATGATTTGAACACATCCACCGTGGCCAACCTAGCCTGATAACGCCAGGTACATATCCCGTTTAAATACAAGAACTACGTGTTTCTTTGGTATTTTATGGTCAAAGTTGTCTTCGTCTGCATATAATTCCTATGTACGAATGTGTACTTCTGCCGTCCAGCAAAATCGATTACGTAATATTGTGACGTCAATGCAAATGATGGATACAACATCAAATAACACTGTTGTATGAAGAGCAAAAGAGAAACGATTCAGAGTGTAAACCCGAAATGAAAAAGGGCCTTAATGCATAGGGCAGGGGTTCTCAACCTTTCTCAACTTGGGGCTCACTTGAAATTTTCACAAATGTTCAGAGCCTAACTGTGGCTCAATAAACTATAAAAATGAAATATATAGTCAAGAGCAACACACTCACAAATATGATTTTGATTTTTAGAAAATGATTTCAAGGCCCACTTGGAATACGCTCGGCCCTGGCCCAGAGTTTGAAAATCCCTGGCATAGGGGATAAGACGGTATGGAAGGGCCGGGTTGGACTGAGGTGGATATGGGCAGGCAGGTAGAGTAGAGAGGGGATGATGGGGTTGAAGGTGAAGATTGTGCACATCCCAGGAAAAGGTGCAGGTCAAAGGCTGACTGTAGTTTCGAAGTGAGAGGTCTGCAGACTTAAAATCCTTTTTTGTTTTCTTTTATTATTTCATGGCTGGATTACATTTGGACTTCACAGTCTTCATCAGATTCTCCAACAGTACACACGCACACACACTGTGTACAGAGGAGAATCTGATGAAGACGGTGAAGTCAAAACGTAATCCAGCCATGAAATGATGAAAGAAAACAAAAAGGATTTTTAAGTCTGCGGACCTCTCACTTCGAAACTATAAAGAGGGGATGGGACATCACTAGGGGTGACCTTTGACCTGTGCTCTTCTAGCCTGAGTGCTAAAGATGGATAATGCTCTCGCCCTGAGTCACCGCCGCGCCGGCAGACGGCAGGCCCTTTGAGTGACCGCCGCCCGCCGCCTTTAGTGTCCCCGCTAAGTTTCCGTAGCCCTGTCTGTTGACTCTCGTCTGTATCTGTTCCACTTTTCTCTGATCGTAAATCTGGTTGTTGTAAATGTGTGTGTTTCTTTTTCTATGCACATGGTTCACTGTGACAATGTGTCTTTCTTTCATGCTGTACCATACATTACATGTGTGTCGTATGCTCATAATGCACGCTGTACAGCCAATGGAATGCTATAATAGTGATTGAAAATAATTTACTATTACAGTAGTGCACTACATCAACACTGCACAGGGCTTTTAGTACTCTAATACATTACAACTTGATCATTGCTATTCTGGTAACAGCAAATTTATGTGAAATATTCACTGATCATCTGTTGAAAATGTTCAGGATTTAGTGGAGACTTCTAAACAAAAAGGCTTGAAGAAGGTCCAAAAGACAGAAAACTTGCTGCCCCAGTAAAGCCTGAAGTGTGCAGATTTTAAGGGGCTAATTTGTCTATTTCTGGCTGATCTACCTGGATCTGTGTCAAAGTATGTCAGAGTTCTTTATGCATGTATATGGATTACTGTGTCTTAATTTGTGTATTCTATCAGAGGGGGCACTGGTTCATTTTACATTCATTTTCTACAATTTTTAAATAATCTTAAATATTTCACGGTAGAGCTTTGTCTTTTGTGCTGTTGTACAGGTATTTGAACAACCCCTTTCCATTAATTTGAAGGCAATTGTCAATTGTCTATTTTTTTCTTTCTTCTTCTGCTGTTTGCCAAAGTTCTGAAAATCTCTAAGCAACAGATCTGCTGATTCTGCACATTAAACGACACGGTAACACTTTGGAATAACTACCTATTCAAAGCTTTATAAACACTTTTTAATAATAATTAACATTTAAGAAAGCATTTACAAATGTTTGTAAATTAACTAGGAGTGCACAGTGGAGTGGGGATCAACTTCTCCAGAGTGAGTTGTATGTGGTTTATGTGGTTTCATGCCTTCTGGTCTTTGGAGGAGAAACCTTCAGGACCGATGCGATTGTGCTGTGTCTGCTGTGTTAACATAGTATTTCTTGTCCATTTATAAACATTTGTAAACATTTTGTTGATAATTAGCTCATCATTTATAAAGTGTTTATAGAGCTGTGAATAGGTAGTCATTCTAAAGTGTTACCAACCACACAATTGATAGGTTGATGTGTGGATGTACATGGGTCTTCTCGACTCTACTGTCTGAATAGGTATGTCCCTTTGATGTGTGCATTGGTTTATGGAATTGTAAATTAATTTGTTAGCTGTTCTCTCTTATTTGTATAAACTATTACTGATATAGTGCCCTTTCATTTGTTGTTCAAATTAAAATGACAAATGCAGTTTGAGTAAAACTAGGTTTAAAGGTGCATGGTGTAGGATTGAGGCCAGAGAAGGGTTTGCAATAATGCTGCGCATTGAAGCTGTGCTACCTATTGCCAAATTGGACCTTTCCATGAATATTTACCAAGTAATAAACTAATATTTTACTAATATGACCAAAGTATAGTACGTTTTGCAGCTAAAATCTATTTCTGGAAATTCTAAATGGCGGACATGGAGAAGATCCACCTTTTCAGGTATGAAATGTGCAATTTTCCCTGTCATAATGACTATTTAGGATTTCATGGTGTTTGTAAGAAATCATGAAAAAGGTCACATTTGTTAATGTGTAGTAGGAATTCTACTAAACTACTAAAATTATTACACAGTGCGCCTTTAAATAGATTTCAAATTGCGATATCTACAGGTACCACCACAAGCTGGAAATGACTTTGTGTTGATATTTTAATCTGTTGAATTCACAAATTAATTCGTTTTTGGTTATGTTGTGTTGTTTCTCTTTCTCTTCCTCTCGTTCTCTCTCCGCTCCCCTCTTCCCCTCTGTGTGTCTGTGTTGTTAGTCTCGACGCTCCTGTCTCGTAACCCCTTCTGTTCAAAGTTCTTCTGCGGAATCAAAGAACGCCGTCAAAGTTCTGTTCCCTGCCGAAGGCTGCTCCCGCCAGTGTGGAGGTTAAAGGTCAGACAAACCTAACAAGTACAACGCATACATATGTACAGACACAGGCACACCCAAACCCACACACACACACTGGTTGTGAACCCGAATCTTAACCCTAACACTAGACGCACGCACAAACACACACAAGCACACACACATAAAGATATGGTACTGCGCGTGTACACAGACACACACACACACACACACACACACACACACACACACACACACACACACACACACACACACACACACACACACACACACACACACACACACACACACACACAAAGATATGGTACTGCGTGTGTACACACACACACACACACACACACACACACACACACACACACACACACACACACACACACACACACACACACACACACACACACACACACACACACACACCCCAAACGACAGTGAGAGACTCCCTCTGTGACCTTTAGGGTCCCGAGCAGGTGCCGGCGGGTCTGGACGCACTACACAGAACTCACACACACACACACACACACACACACACACACACACACACACACACACACACACACACACACACACACACACACAGACACATACACACACACTCACACACACACACACAGACACATACACACACACACACACACACACACACACACACACACACACACACACACACACACCACACACACACCACACACACACACACACACACACACACACACACACACACACACACACACACACACACACACACACACACACACACAGACACACACACACACACAGACACACACACACACACACACACTCACACACACACATACACACACACACACACACACACACACACACACACACACACACACACACACACACACACACCACACACACACACACACACACACACACACACACACACACACACACACACACACACACACACACACACACACACACACACACACACACACACACACAGGGTAATACTGCCATTGGAAAACTGACACAAAATTATATAATTTAAGTCAGGGATGACGGCGCACGAGGTGACCGGTTCAGCGAAGTTAATGGCGAGGCAACGGCTCAGAACGGCGACGTGCAAAAACTTCGCCGCATCTAGAATCATCATTTGGAATTCTAACGTGATTATTTAATGTTCCGTTGA
>NC_085871.1:41892732-41895232 GCF_034702125.1 Engraulis encrasicolus
GAACGTGAAGTGACTAGAAATAGTTCTAGAATCTCTGGTAGAACGACTCTGCTGGCTCAAACAACATGTTCTGGGGTATCTAAATTATGTGACGGTGGAATTTAGAGGTTATAATTTCATGTATGAGTTTCAGTGCTGTTTTCATAATGAATGAATACTTAGAATTAAACAACTTACAATGCGCTGTCCAGAGCAAGATAATGGAGGAGACTTGGTCCTAAATGACCATTCATTTCATAACGCTGGTATGGAGTTTTTTGTCATTTATAGTTTGTTGGCGCCATCTAGTGGTCTTTTTTGGTAACAGCAGGTTGGTCTTCTGCCTTTTGTTTCTGCCAATTCAAAAGCCCAAACTGGACAGGTTGATCTCGGTATGATTGACTTGATCTTGCATTGTGACTAAAATTACAAACTAAAACTAAGACTAAAACTAAGACTAAAATGTTAAGACTGAAACTAAACTAAATTGCATTACATTTTACTAAAACTAGACTAAAATGTTGGCGGCTTTTAGTCGACTAAATAATGACTAACAAAAATGATTTGTGAAAAGACTAAATACGACTAAGACTAAGAATGAAATTTGACACGAGACTAAGACTAAGACTAAATAAAAAAATGGGTGACAAAATTAACACTGGTCTGCATACAGTATGGCTGTGCACGTATATGTATTGCGTGAGCAGTAGAAAGGCAGCAATAAATTACGGCTTAATGATCAAGAGAAAGGCGTTCATGTATGAGGAATGGGGGTGAAGAGGAGAGTGTCTCTCTCTCTGAGGGTAGAATAATATAGAGGAAGTAGATCGGTATTAGGGTCTTCAAATGGTGTTAAATCATTCGCCGGCACTTCAGAGGCCTCACATACTAATAACACAGCCTTTGCATGATATTTTTTCATGTGTGTATATGCACGCAGACACACACATGCACTTACTTTCTGACTTACTTACAGTACTTACTTACCAGGGCTCTAAATTAACTTTTTCCACCACCAGCCAATTTGGCTAGTAGACATTTTTTCTTACTAGCCAAATGGAAGGTCAACTAGCCATTTTTTTTTCTCACCAAAATAAACCATGCGTTAATTATGTTGCTTTTAATTATTTTATTAAACTAGGCTATGTCCTCAACACAGATAAACAATATAAATAGCATATTATACTCAATATAATTCAGTCTATTCTATAATTATTTAGTAATTATATTTTTATTACCTGCATTTCATTATTTTTCATTCCATTTCCATATACTGCACAGACAGCCAAACACTAGCCTATTACCTCACACACCATCACCCAAACCTCACATACAGTATAGGCCTACAACTCACACAAACACAGCATGCCTTCAACACTAATGTCACACACACACACACACACCAGACTTTCAACATACACTAGCCAAACACACACACAACCAAACACTGCAAAACCTCATATCCCCTACACAGCATCACTTCACACACAGTGGGCCAAATACCATGGACAATGCACAGAAGACAGATGAAGGGAGGAGAAGGAGACGGAGAGGAGAAGGACAGGATAGACCCGCGCGCGAGCGCGCACGCACGCGCACACACACACACCTACACAGTGCGTGAATGATGTCTGCATTGTGTTTATGCTGCAGCTGCGTGACACCTTCAAGTTCCTCCAGGTAATATTAGCTTTACTTACGATGCGCTTGGAATGACAATTACCGTTACGCTCTGTCAACTATATCTAATAACACCACGGAGACCATGCTTACTTTCGTCGCTAGTTTTTGTTATCTTTTTTTTTCACTTACTCGTATATCCATGTCAAACTCGTGCAGGGTCTTTGCGATGGCGTGGGCGTTATTAGGAAACGACAACTCCATCGTTTGTAGTTGCGAGGACCTCGCAAATATCAGACGGCTTCTGACGGCAACGACACTGTTTTGACAGACAGCTGTCCCTCCACTCACTCACGCCGTTTTCGCTCCACCAATACTCTATTTCACCGTCACAACAGTTATGCTGTATTCATCGACACATAACCGTGCTTTAACCACTGCCACATTATTTTTCATCTGACCAAAACCTACAAAACCAAAGTAATCCGCGCTAGTCCGCTCATTGAACATATTTTATCAACACTAGTTCCAGCGCGCGGGTATCAAACACGCAGCCAATGGATGTGAGGCTGCCTTATTGTGATTAACGGTCAGCCAATGGGTGTGGGCTACATAATGACAGTAGGACTAATGTTCATGGGTAATGTAGGCGACGTTTTAACATTCATCAGACGGCAGCTACAGATGTGTGCGGGCAGCTGTTTAACATTGAGTCGGGCGCGCGCTACCGGCCAATTTGGCTAGTGGATGATTTTTTCTACCAGCCAAACTGATTTTTCACCCGCATTTGGCGTGTTGGCGTGCGTTAATTTAGAGCCCTGTTACTTACGCACAAACACACTCACATGCACATACACAAGCATGCAGGCACGCACACACACACACTCTTAAATTCAACAAT
>NC_085871.1:41900232-41902732 GCF_034702125.1 Engraulis encrasicolus
TTCTTTGCCAAACAGTGGTGAGTTGCAACACCATCTACAAATTCAGCACAATTAAAAGAGAACCAAAACCCATGTGTGTGTACCGTGTCTACAGCCGTCTCCAAAAGTGTTGTCGCTTATCCATCTGTTTGGAATAACAGGTAATAATCTGACATTCAATTCATCACTTAGCTTCAGAAGTCACTCATATGAAAGCTACAACCCTCCCGAATGAGGTTTTATGTACAAAAATACATTTCATGCACCAAAGAAAGATTGATCCTTTAATAAATACAGACAGGGCAGATTTTCACAAGACAAAAGTTTTTACTATAGGGCCAAGGCAATATCTTTTCATAGGGGGCATTTGATGCACCCTACTAAACATACACCTAAGGCCAAAGTTGATCTTTTTGAAGAGTGAGAGTGACTCAGTGATTAAGTATGACACCCGATCTGCGTTTTCAAAGTGTTTTGAAGTGACTTAGCTGCTCATTTTCACATTATGTTCGATAGGCGACAAAACTTTTGTCTTGTGAAAATCTGCCTTGTCTGTGTTCATTAAAGGTTCAATCTTTCTTTGGTGCATGACATTTATTTTTGTACATACATTTTCATTCGGGAGGGTTGTAGCTTTCATATGAGTGACTTCTGAAGCCAAGTGATTAATTGACAGTCAGGTTATTAGCTGTTATTCCAAACAGATGGATAGGCGACAAAACTTCTGGAGACGGCTGTATTTCCTGTTATACTGCAGTACAATTTCTCCATACTTTACTTAATTCTTCACACACACGCACGCACGCACGCACGCACGCGCACACACACACACTTTCTTTCTCTCTTTCCCTCTCTCTCTGCCCTGACTCTTCTCACCCATTTTTGTGACTACGATGTGGTGATATGTAAAGATCTTCTCACCCTTCTCATTTTCTCTCTCTCTCTCTCTCTCTCTCTCTCTCTCTCTCTCTCTCTCATTCTCTCTCTCTTTCTCTCTCTCTCTCTCTCTGCCAGTCTCTCCCTCTCGCTCTCTCTAGCTCTCTCCCTTCCTCCCTCTCTCCCACCCTCCCTTGGTGTGTGTGTGTGCATGTGTGCATGTGTGTGAATGTGTGTGTGTGTGTGTGTGTGTGTGTGTGTGTGTGTGTGTGTGTGTGTGTGTGTGTGTGTGTGTGTGTGTGTGTGTGTGTGTGTGTGTGTGTGTGTGTGTGTGTGTGTGTGTGTGTGAAAAGTTCTCGACATATCCAATCAATCATCTTCTCCTCACGCCCCTTTGAATGCCTCACTGAGAGCCACCACTGCAAACACACACACCACACACTGAGAGGAAGAGGGTGGATGTGTGTGTGAGTGTGTGTGTGTGTGTGTGTGTGTGTGTGTGTGTGTGTGTGTGTGTGTGTGTGTGTGTGTGTGTGTGTGTGTGTGTGTGTGTGTGTGTGTGTGTGTGTGAGAAAGAGAGAGAGACAGAGAGAGAGAGAGAGAGAGAGAGAGAGAGAGAGAGAGAGAGAGAGAGAGAGAGAGAGAGAGAGAGAGAGAGAGAGAGAGAGCGCGCGCGCGTGTGTGTGTGTGTGTGTGTGTGTGTGTGTGTGTGTGTGTGTGTGAGTGTGTGTGTGTGTGTGTGTGTGTGTGTGTGTGTGTGTGTGTGTGTGTGTGTGTGTGTGTGTGTGTGTGTGTGTGTGTGTGTGTGTGTGTGTGTGTGTGTGTGTGTGTGTGCATGTCATCTCTGTGTCTGTCTGTATCTATCCGTCACAAACGCACATGCACATGCACATGCACACACGCACGGACGCACGGAAATACTGACATTGGAAAACTGACACAAATTACATGTATATTACTCAAAAGTAACATTTGAAATAAAATGGTCCCCAACACTACAAAATACTCCCACCACGCACGCACACACACACGCACGCACGCACGCACGCACACACACACGCACGCACGCACGCACGCACACACACACACACACTCACACACACACACACACACAAACACACACACACACACAAAGGCAGTTTCCCTAGCTGAAATCTATTGTATCGTTTTCTTTCCTGTTGTCAAACAGAAGTTGCCTGAAACCAGGGTACAGTAGAATGCTTTCACAGGAAATCATTTGACATCTACAGACTCCTTAAAAACTGTAAAAAGTCGCAATGATCTTAACATGAGCCCCAAATCAAACCCAACTCTCAATACACCATGCAATCAATGCTAAAGCCAAGGCTATATTTTCCAAAACTGGGCCAGTTGTTTTTGGCCCATTTGAAGCCAAGGCTTTCCAAACCCAGACCAGACTCAGGTTTGAACCCACAACTAGAGGCGCATCTTGTCACCAGGCTAGGCAGGCAACTGCTTGGGGCCCCCAAGTCCTATAGTGAATAACAGCTCACACTTTACTACGGTAGTGGCAATTTTGTTTCATATGTTCATTCCTTTGAATTTTTGCTTGGGGCCCCACATTACCCAAGAATCGCCTCTGCCGGCAACCTCATAACGATTCCGGTACGAGAAATAGATATAC
>NC_085871.1:41920232-41925232 GCF_034702125.1 Engraulis encrasicolus
TGCGTGACAGAATGCAACTTTTTCGAGGCAATTTTAAGTTATAAGAACAGACTCTGGGGAGCTACCCACCCTGTTAGACGTTTCCTTAATTGTGCTCCATTAACTTCGAGCCCAGTAGAACAATTTAAAGTACATAAACACAGCTGACTTCCCTATCCACTAGCTAGTTAGCTGGATACAGTATGTGAAAGTGAAAGCCCATTGGGAAACTCCAACTCCCATTGTCATTGTGACACAGCACTCCACAGCACACAAGTGAACACTGCACACTGCACACAACGAAATTGCATTCATGCCTCACCCGTGCAAGGGGGCAGCCCTCAGTGGCGCCCCATGGGGAGCAGTGCGGTGGGACGGTACCATGCTCAGGGTACCTCAGTCATGGAGGAGGATGGGGGAGAGCACTGGTTGATTACTCCCCCCACCAACCTGGCGGGTCGGGAGTCGAACCGGCAACCTCTGGGATGCAAGTCTGACGCCCTAACCGCTCACCCATGACTGCCCCAGTATGCGCACATTAACTTCAAGGAACTGTGTCACCAATACTTCCTGTTGAGCAGCTCATAAATTTGTAGATTCCAGCCTTTGTACATCTTCTGTGCTAATTGCTAATTTGTCACAGGCTACAGTATGTCGATGTCAAGGCGAGGCGACACGGCACAGACATGTGGGATCATGACTTGTTGCTCTGCTGTTAGTCACGTTCAGCTATGACAGTCCAATATGAAATAATGGAATGGATGTTTTCAAACCGCTTGCAGTTAGGACACAGCACATCTATTGTATTTACTTCCAAACTAACAAATCATTTTCAATTCATCAAACAAATCATCTATCAAACTAAATTGGCATAAGTAACATCATGCACACACGCACACGCACACACGCACCCCCCAAACACACACAACACAAACACACACACACACACACACACACACACACACACACACACACACACACACACACACACACACACACACACACACACACACACACACACACACACACACACACACACACACACACACACACACACACACACACCAAGGTCTTACAAACAAAAAAACACCCTCCTCAGTGCCATTGCTTCATTGTGTTTAGCGTGCCACACGCACACCAAGATCATAGTCTGTGGACAATTTCAAAGAAGCTGCCCGGCGTTGATTTTACTGACGTTTTCGTGAAGTCCCTCCAGGGAATAATGTCACTCTCCGCCCTGGAAAAAGGAGGCCCAGTGTCCCTGTGAAAGCCTCCAATCTTCCTAGCTGGTTCCAATCTACATTGTCGCCAGTGACGCCATTGTTTTGTGAGAAACGTCCTGTAGGCCCTCGATATGACAGTTGTGCTGATACATTGTCAAAAACATATGCAGAGTGTTTGCTAAAAACAGAGGGCGTGTTCACACAAACACACACACACATGCACACACACGCACACACCAGGGCTTGACATGAACTTTTTTTCGCTTGCCGACCACTGTGGCTAGTTGTTTACCCGAGTCACTAGCCATGCAGCTATTCTACTAGCCACAAATTAGATTTTTTTTTTTTAACCTCAGACAATGAGGTGCTTAAAGCAAGAAGATGAGTGCATGGCTTTCTACATGGAAATAAAACAAGCAATTAGAAACTGAGTAATTGAGCTTTTTCTTGAACTTAAATACAAGCATTGATACACAAGGGGCAAAGTGCAGAATATACGCTATTCTGATATGTCATACCATAGAATAAGCTGCCTGCCAAATTGGCTAGTGACACTGAAATGGTTACCAGCCACAGTCAAGTTTTACCAGCATTTGGCCGGTTGCAGGTGCCAGTGTCAAGCCCTGGCACACACACACGGGCGCAGGAATGCATGCATAGACGCACACATAGTGTCCTGTAAGCTGTTGTGGATGTGCACCAGTGACGTCCTTTCTGCCATTCTGTCCACACATCTCTCCATCCCTCTGGGTAGAATGTGGCGTGCATGTGTGTGTGTGTGTGTGTGTGTGTGTGTGTGTGTGTGTGTGTGTGTGTGTGTGTGTGTGTGTGTGTGCATGCATGGGTGTGCAGAGAGAGAGAGTGAGATAGAGAAAGAGAGAGAGAGAAAGAGGAAGAGAGAGACAGAGAAAAAGAGAAAGAGAGCGAGAGAGAGAGAGAGAGAGAGAGGTAGAAACTAGAGAGAGAGAGAGAGAGAGAGAGAGAGAGAGAGAGAGAGAGAGAGAGAGAGAGAGAGAGAGAGAGAGAAAGGTACAGTAGATACTAGATAGATAGAGAGAGAGAGAGAGAGAGAGAGAGAGAGAGAGAGAGAGAGAGAGAGAGAGAGAGAGAGAGAGAGAGAGAGATAATAACATATGCAGGAGAGCATCTCGAACAAACTGTCTTACAGTATTCCTCGATGTGATTTGTCACCCATAAATACCCAGCTAAATTATTTTCCATCCATTACTCTCCTCTCCTTTCCCTCCCAGTTGCCATATCCCTCACTTCAGACTGCCTGGCTGATGATAGCATGTCATGTGAGTGTGTTACATGTGGTGTATTATAGAAATGAAGGATATTACATGAAGCATATGATCCTATTTGGAAATCATTATCGAGTGAATGGATATCTTGTTGCTCTTAAAAATACAGTTACAATCGGAGAGAGAAGGTACAGATGTAAATGAAATGTTATAGCTTTAGGACGCATCTGACTATTATCATTGGTACTACAATTAAAATTGTACATTCATGGCACTATGGTATTTGAAGTCATCTGAAGTCAACTTTCCTCATGCTTGGCTCGTTGGGTACAGATATTGACCATATCTAACAATTCCTGCTAATAACTAAACTATAACCTTGCATGCATAGGCTACTGTGAATATAAATAGCCAAGTCCAAAAGTTGTGAAATAAAGTGTTGATATTGTTCCATAACTGTTTTTGCTACACATAAGTGTGCGTATGCAGGGCCGCTGACAGGTTTGACTGGGCGCGGGACAAAATCATCTGAAAGGGCCCCCCTCTTAATACATACAATGTAATGTGGAGCTAATTCTGGGCCCCCTCTCTCCCTGGGCCCGGGACAGCAGACCCGTTTGCCCCGCCACCCCCAACCCCCCTGTCGACTTCCCTGTGCGTATGTGTAGGGCCCTTGGTCCAGTGATTGTTACATGCCTCAACTATGATGTCTGTGACGACAGAAATTACATGTATTAAGTTCATTATGTCTAACTGTTTAACTTAAACACTTAGGGTTTTCTTTTGCCTTAAGAAATTTAACCCTCTAGCTACCAGAATTTTTTTTGAATAGGCCGGAATCCTACCAGGAATTCTAAGGAAAAATTGACATTTTTGTCATATTCTAAACAATGTCAAATAACTTGAAAAGAAATGAAAAGTGTCAATTACAAGTTACTTTCATATTAAAGTAGAGAAAACACACTTTCAAATGGTATATCATTTATGGGTAATTAATTGTTCAGTATTCCCATAGAGTGCCTTTGATGTGGATTAAATGATAAAAATGTGATAAAATCCGATATTATCTAGGCCTATCTATCTATATATCTATATATTTAGGCCTATCTATCTCTCTATCGATCTCTCTATCCATCTATCTATCTATCCTTGGTCTATCCATCCATCCATCCAGGGTCAAAGTTGAACAATGATCATGTGACGACAACAAATGTCGTTCACCCAAAAGTCCTGTTTTCAAGCGGTTTCAAGCGGTTTCAAGCGGTATAACTGTAATGGACTACACTAGCTAATAATGTTTGAACTAAACCATGCCAAAGACGTGTACGGATAACCGGAGAAGTGTCAGCGATAGCAGCCAGGACATGAATGGAGCTGTAAGGAAGTTTCCCCTCCCAATTTGGCACAGGTAAGACGCGCCAGGCATCACCGAGTAATACGGAATTGAAGTGCTACAAACACCACGTTGGTAGGCGATTATTGGAAGTTAGCATTCAACTCAACGTCTTCACGCACATTTTTGTGAAGGACACAGTAGTAACAGTCCTTGACTGCTTTGCCAAAGCTGACACGCAAAATGAATAGCCTATCATGCTGCGCTTCCAGATGCGCTGTTACGCAGAGCTGTCGCATCGTTGTTCCAGGAAACTAAGATAGTTGGATACCAACATATGGTTTGACTCTGAAAACACACCGAAGACGGTTTACATTTTTAATATGTAGCGTGTAGACATCGGCTGGACAGTTGTGTTTGCTATTTAGGACCATGGCAGAACTCATCACAGTTGAACACCATCTCATAAGCCTAATAAAACAACATGATCTAAAATAGCCTAAAATAGTCATAAACATGTGCTGTTGACCATGAAAATAGATCGAAGAGGGTTGGAAGTTTTCATATTTAGTGTATATTGGTTGTAGAAACAGAATGGTTGTGTTTGTAGCCATCCAATCTCGGACGGCCGTCATTTGAATTGAAGGCAGATTGCCAAATCGCATAAAGCGGCGCATCTCGTAATAAAATCTAAAATACTGAAAAATAAAATAATATAAACATATAGTTTTTATACTGAAAGTATATCGAGGAGGGTCTATAATATTGAGCTAAAGTGTTTGAAAGCTGGAAAAACTGCATGAAAATATGAAAATATATGAAAATTCATATGAAAATATTCCGGCCGGCCGCGGCCGTTCTGGTACAGATCCAGCCGGACGTTCACGGCCGTTATGGTAGCTAGAGGGTTAAAAGTTTTTATCTTTTATCTGACATGTTTCCACGGTGTAACACATCCTCTAGTATGACTTCCACAGAGATATTCACATGTCCACTCATAAACCCAAACAAACACACACACACACCGTCGAAACATGTCAGGTAAAAGATAAAAAAAACTTGTACATGTCTTAAGGCAAAAGAAAAAGTGTTTAAGTTAGACAGAAATTACAGTTGCTTCTGGAGGGCATGTCATGAACATTATCTTAGAAAAAGCACTAACTGTAACTCAAGTCACCACAGTAGAAATACAGAAGAGAAGAGAAATAAAAGTACCCATTT
>NC_085871.1:41942732-41950232 GCF_034702125.1 Engraulis encrasicolus
AATGTGTATTGAGAAGGCTAAGGTTCACGTCTCTGGGCAACATTTTACAGCTGAGGTTAGGAACAGGGAAGCTGACAGGGAGGTACAAAGGGGTAAATTGTCCCGGGCCCAGGGAGAGATGGGGGCCCAGAATTCGGTCTCCATTATATTGAGTGTATTGAGTGGGGGGCCCTTCCTGTTGGCTTTGTCCTGGGCCCAGCCAAAGCTGTCAGCGGCCCTGGTCAGGCCTCACAGATTATATTAGTATCACATAACCCCGTATGAGAGGATTATATAATTGGCTGATGACACACTTTCATATATATGATTTATATACAACAACATTTCATTTCACATGAGGTATTTCGCTTTATTTCACACAGCCAAAGGCCCTCCACAGGAACGCATTTTTCAACTTTTTCGTGTCGTAAAACTTCTCGGGGGCCATGAGGGGGTGTGTGTAAGGGGAAACTGTGGGATAAGGCTCTAAGGTGGAGGGTGATGTTCCCTCAAAAGACGAAACAAGATGTCCATAAAGAAGTCCAAAAGGAATCTTCCATAAAATTTGAAGCTATAGGATGGATGATGAAAACTTGCACTGCCAGTGTACATCTTGGTAGGCCTGCATATAAGCAAAGGGAGTGACCTCTGAATGTGTGTGTGTGTGTGTGTGTGTGTGTGTGTGTGTGTGTGTGTGTGTGTGTGTGTGTGTGTGTGTGTGTGTGTGTGTGTGTGTGTGTGTGTGTGTGTGTGTGTGTGTGTGTGTGTGTGTGTGTGTGTGTGGCAGAAACGGAGAGAGAGAGAGAGAGAGAGAGAGAGAGAGAGAGAGAGAGAGAGAGAGAGAGAGAGAGAGAGAGAGAGAGAGAGAGAGAGATTGGAAATAGATCACACAGATCCAGCAGACAGAATGACTGAGAGATATTTTGTCATCTGTCCAATGGGTAGAAAGGGATGGTGACTTTTAAGATAATAGACATACTAAACACAAACAAAGAAACAAACTGAAAGCCAACTTTGGGTCAAGTTATAATAGAGAAAATTATACAAATGCAGTCTCCCTGTCAATATTTATTTAACACCATGGTGCTTTCGTAATGGTTAAGATTATGGTTACCATGGCGCATTATTCTCAAGGTGTTTATTACAGTTGATAAATAAATAGTCAGAATACGCCCGAGTGCGGTGTTTGTTATCTGATCTAATCTGACCAATGGGTACGTACCTGCTCCCTCAGCTCCGGCTGGACCGGCTCCACCAATCGCAGTGCGTTCTGCAGCGTACGATGGGCCTCAAATAGGAAGTGCAGGCCGTCCTCCAGGATGAGCTCCTTCCTGATCTGTCCGTCAAAGACGGGGTCCGACAGCCCCTGGACGTCCACGTCCGTCTGCACCTGCGCGAACCACATGGCACCAGTCACTCACTTCTGCTTGAGCAGTGTTTCTTTTTTTAAATCTTGCACACCCTCTTTTTGTTTTGTTCTTTTTGTTGTGCCATGAATACTTTCTGACTCAAGTTCTACATCATTTTCTATATCCCGATGTGTAAAATTGAAAGAAAAATGTCTGCACACTTAAATCCCCTTTGTGTCCTTTTAATGAGAGGCCTATCATTAAAAGAACACCAAGGGGATTTAAGTGTGCAGACATTTTTCTTTCAATTTTACACAGTTTTTGTTTATGTTTGGCACCTTTTAATCGAGAGTGCGGTGGGATCCGGTTAAACACTATATCCCGATGTGACCATGCTCCGCACATTTGTCATTATTATTTTTTTTCCAAGTACCCCCTGCAGTGTGCTCGCGTACCCCTAGTGGTACACGTACTGTACCCCTGGTTGGGAAACACTGTATGCTACTAGAGTGACAATATGGCTGGGTAGGGATGGATATAGATGTTGTTACTCGATATGATTTCCGATTACAATTGGTGCGGCCGGGCCCGCAAATACTGGGAGTAGCATAAAACATATCCACACATTTTGTGTTTCATTTCAGTAATAGCCAAACAATAGTAAAAGCTACTGGCAGGCTAGTAAAAGCATGAATGAGAGGTTTGCAAAAAGTCAGCTCCTTTATTTTGAAATGATATTTCGAACTAACTTTTCCATGCTGTTGTCTGTGTTGTGTACTACTGGAAGGTTGTTTGTTTTGTGTAGCAGGCTGAAAAGCAGTGAATTATAGTCAACTTCTGGCCATGCAGACACACTTCCCAGAAGCCAACAACAGGAAAAAATACATTATTTGACCAAAACTCATGCCAAAATGAACGAGACAGAGGTTTGCATATTGCATCTGCCAAAATACTACACACAATTGTCCCTACAACTTTCTTTTTTTAAATGTATTTTTATGGGCTTTTTCGCCTTTATTTCAGATAGGACAGTGAAGAGCGACAGGAAGCGAATGTGGAGAGAGAGACGGGGTAGAGATGGCAAATGACCCAGGCCGGATTCAAACCCTGGGTACAACCCTTGGGCATGCAAGCCCAAATGTAGGGGGCTTAGCGTATTTTTCTTGTCCCTTGCTACATGATATGTAACGTGTTCTAAGCCAAAGAAATGTCCATGGCCTGCAATCATTTTTTGAATCCAGTGAATACTTGGCTACTTTCAGCCGCCCGGGGAGTCACCATTCAAATGCAGAAGAGTCTCGCAGGTCCTCGCTAGACCTGGGACGCCTGCAGTGCAGCGCAGAGACTGAAGCCAAGGAGACAGCGGACGAAGAGGACAAATAAAAACAGCAGGCGAGGCTGAGACTGAGGCAATTCACTCTAGTTCGTGGAATGGAAATGACCATTTCACACTGAAGAAGGGTGTAAGTCCAAAATGTCTGTGAGGTGATTAAAAACGTCCAAAAAAGAAAATGGATGAATTCTTCTGTATTTGTTAATTTTTCCAAGTTAGAGACTGAGGCTGAGACAAGTCATTCATTCCTCCTGTCCTTTTCTGTGACCTCCATTCTAAAGGTCGTTGACGAGCAAATTTAGTCTTTTGTATTATTACTTATCTTTAAAAAACATAAATCAGCAGCTATTCTCTCATTGGTGATCAGGATACTGAATGGAGAGAAAGCTTCAAAAAGCTGCTTTGATAGCCGGGAACCCTTTTTCTCCATGGCAGTGACGGTGTAACCGAGACGGTGTAACCGAGACAACAGGACAGGGGTGAGTTTCTCAAAAGAGAAGTTGTTAGCCTGTTAGCAACTTCGGTAGTTGCCAATGGGAAAATGCATTGAAAACAACAAAGTAGCTAATGTAGTAATCAACTTTGGTTTTGAGAAATTCACCCCAGAGGCGGCAGGATAGAACAGGGAGAAATAGAACAGTCAGAGACACATCGGGTAGGCCTACAGTCCATTATCCAAACTCCCGTCCTCCACTTGCGCTTGTGGCCATACACTTCACTGATGATGGCCAGCCTCCGTGGAAGTTTCAACACTGTCAGCCTAGACACAACATCTTTTGGGGGGACATTTACCCATTCAACATCCTGATTGCAAAAGAGATAACGACCTTCGAATTGCATTTGTGCCAGATATTAAATTAAACTTCTATCGTCAATGACGTCTTGAGATGTCATCACAAGGCCACAAGCACAAGGAAGGACGGAAGTTTGGATAATGGAATGCACCCACACATATGTGAATTAAACAGAAGGAAATAACTAGCAGACGTTTCAAGCAAAGGAAAGCAGCCATTGGCATTGGCCACTGTGGGTGATCGCTGACCCCTGGTGGCCTGGTGTAATTCATACGCCTCCGAATGGCCATCCACTTCCCCTCTGTGAGCCACATAAGCTTTTGCATAAATCCCCCCCTTCCTTCCTTACAGGTCTGGCAGTCGCGGGAGGAGATATAGTGATGACTAAGGCAGAAGCAGCACAGACACACAAATGGCACACATACATACCCACAAATGCAGACATACTGTACGCGCATGCACACTCCCACACACACATACAATGCTCTCATATACACATACTGTATGCACACGCACGCACGCACGCACGCACGCACGCACGCACGCACGCACGCACGCACGCACGCACACACACACACACACACACACACACACACACACACACACACACACACACACACACACACACACACACACACACACACACACACACACACACACACACACACACACACACACTTAGAGACACACAGAAACACACACAGCCAAACATAGTCATGAGCATATTCATAGTACAGCTCATATAGAAGAACACACAAACACTCACAGACACAGACACAGGCACACATCAACGCACGCAGGCACGCACACACGCACACACGCACACACGCACACACGCACGCAGGTAAGATTGGTTGGAGCAACCAGCATGAGAATGGAGAACAACAGTCATTCAATACCTAATGTGAACACATGTGCAATCAAGGGAGATTACAGAACGTTTTCCTGACTAAACAAGTTCATCAAGGCCAAGCGTCTTTCCTTTCTTCCTCTCTCCCCAGATGCTAACACCCACAGTAGCACTGCCAAAGACTTCACATTCACTTACACTCCTGTACTTTACTGTTGCTTGTGGCCCCTTATATTGCCTCTGTGTGGCCCCTCCAACGTAGAGAAAACAGTAAAGTTTCTCCGCTGTCAACCTAGGCAGAGCAAGTTTTGTGGGTCTTTTTTCCCCATTCAATATCCCCATTAGCCTAGTAAACTAACCCCTCTTTCCAGCGGCCAAAATGATTTTGCCTGCGAGTAGGTCTAGCCTCTACCCCACATACCCCCCATCAAGACAGACTCTCACATGGGCAGTCATGGGTGAGCGGTTAGGGCATCAGACTTGCATCCCAGAGGTTGCCGGTTCGACTCCCAACCCGCCAGGTTGGTGGGGGGAGTAATCAACCAGTGCTCTCCCCCATCCTCCTCCATGACTGAGGTACCCTGAGCATGGTACCGTTCCACCGCACTGCACCCCATGGGGCGCCACTGAGGGCTGCCCCCTTGCACGGGTGAGGCATAAATGCAATTTCGTAGTGTGCAGTGTTCACTTGTGTGCTGTGGAGTGCTGTGTCACAATGACAATGGGAGTTGGAGTTTCCCAATGGGCTTTCACTTTTTCTTTCACTAACGATGCCCCAATGCCCTGAAACTGGCAGACCAATCACAACGCAGGAGATTTGTTTTGAATCTTTGGAGGCAAAGCGGTGACAACAAAGCATTAGCCAATAGGCACTGACACGGAAAAACAATGAGTTGTTCCCATCAACAATCCTCCGAATGTCTCATTGATTGGGGCCAGACTGAATATTCACATTTAATCTCACATTTAGTCTGGCTTGCCAGGCTACATCCCCATTGCAAATGAGAAAATGACTTTTGGCTTGTGTTTTTGCAAAGCATAAGACTTAGATCAGTGATTCTCAAAGTGTGGTCCGGGGACCATTGGTGGTCCGCGACAGAGCTCAGGTGGTCCACAGGGGGATTTCTACTTTTCCAAGACAAGCTAAAAGGATACATTTGTAAAATTATTACAATTCATTATAAGTCATATTTTCACTGCAATAAGGCTTGTAGATGTGAATAAAAAGTAAGGTATGTGTATCAAAATTAACAGTGTCGAATTAGCACCCGTCAACTGTCAATTCAGTTGACAGGTGGTCCCTGAACATTTTTGGGGGGGACAAAGTGGTCCTCGGCCTGAAAAAGTTTGAGAATCACTGACTTAGATCATCAATGACATCACACCTTCCGCCTCAAGGCCACAAGCATCAGGACAGGACAAGAGGAAGTCGTTGTTTACTGTAACTGACTTGACTTGAAAGCTTTAATGTCCTTTAAAAGGCAATTTGATTTGCAGCACAGCAGAATGAATGGCATAAAAACATATAGGCCTACAATAAAACACATACAGTACAACAAATACACTCAATAAATAGCTAAACATATAGTTACTATGTAAACAAATACGTAATAAATACAGACCACTGGTCAAATGCATCCATTAACCCAATATGAAAGTCCATAATGTCATGAATGTATCTCCCACATCTTGTTCAATTCGTTAATTGCCATGGGGATGAAGGAGTTCTTTGCTCTTACTGTAACTTGCACTAGAGATGAAAGAAAGAAAGCCCATTGGGAAACTCCAACTCCCATTGTCATTGTGACACAGCACTCCACAGCACACAAGTGAACACTGCACACTGCACACAACGAAATTACATTTATGCCTCACCCGTGCAAGGGGGCAGCCCTCAGTGGCGCACCATGGGGAGCAGTGCGGTGGGACGGTACCATGCTCAGGGTACCTCAGTCATGGAGGAGGATGGGGGAGAGCACTGGTTGATTACTCCCCCCACCAACCTGGCGGGTCGGGAGTCGAACCGGCAACCGCTGGGATGCAAGTCTGACGCCCTAACCGCTCACCCATGACTGCATGAGATGCCACCCATGAGATGCACCGGATCCTGATTTTTAGGATCCTGTCGGATACCGGATCCACTGCTTAAGATCCTGCCGGATCCGGAACCGGATACCGGATCCTACGAAAGAGTTGAAACACATAGCCAACTCGCATACTTGGGCCCTTTTTATTTCGTTGGCGTAAACTTTTTTTTAAGACTCATTGGCTTACTGCACACTGCCTTCAACAGCCGCTTCCAAAGGGTTTTCACTCCATGTTGGGTTGTGAAAGACTGACTGAAAAGCCTAGGCTACATAAAAAGTAGAGATGCCCCAGATTCTGATTTTTAGGTGACTACCGGATACCGGATCCACAGCTTAAGATCCTGCCGGATCTGGATAGTCTGAAAAACCCTATTATCCTGCCGGATCCGGAACCGGATCTTGGATCCTATACATCTCTAACTTGCACCCATCATGCACTGTTTGGGTATCACTGAAGTTTTCAGTAGATTTGTGTCTAACTCGTGGCTGCCCCCTTGTGGTCTACTGTTGAAACCATCCTATACTCACCGACCACTGCAGCAGGTTACCAGCACTCATAAACCATTGTCATTGGGAAAATAATGTTTATTTGAAGTTTATTGAACTTTAAAATGAACATCAAGACAAAATGTTTGTCCTACCTTTACCACCACAGCAGAGAGCGATGTGTTGAAACTCAATGTGAATGTTAGCCACTGGAAACACAGTCTGCAGCTAAGAGGACAGAGAGAGGGAGAGTGGGGTGGTGGTGGAGACAGACAGGCAGACAGACAGACAGACAGACAGACAGACAGACAGACAGACAGACAGACAGACAGACAGAGAGACAGACAGAAAGACAGAAAGACAGACAGACAGACAGACAGACAGACAGACAGACAGACAGACAGACAGACAGACAGACAGACAGACAGACAGACAGACAGACAGACAGACAGACAGACGGGCAGACAGACAGACAGACATAGAGGAATACATTTAAGAACTCTGTTAACATAATAGATTAGAAGATTATTAGTTTGTGAATAATTCGTTAGTGACTGACATCGGGGTGGGGGAAGTGAACCACCAGCACTCTCCTCCATCCTCCCCATGTGATGGATCCTCT
>NC_085871.1:41967732-41970232 GCF_034702125.1 Engraulis encrasicolus
TTACAGACATAACACTTTAAGTGAAAAGAGATCCCGCACACTGTCCATTCCACCAACAAACTTTAATACAACGTTTCGGTCATCCGACCTTCTTCAGGTAACCTGAAGACCTGAAGAAGGTCGGATGACCGAAACGTTGTATTAAAGTTTGTTGGTGGAATGGACAGTGTGCGAGACTTCTTTTCACTTGACTGACAACCCGGCTGGGATAACATCCTACGCACCTGCCCAACTACAGAGGTGTGCAAAAGCGTCTTTATTGAGCAGACATAACACTTTAGCATAAGGTAGATCTGCAGGTATCCAAAGTGACTTCAGTCATTTACAGGGTATTGCTTACAGTCCCTGAAGCAATGTGGGGTTAGGAGGCCCTTGCTCAAGGGCCCTTCAGCCACGGCTGATATGGGGTTCGCAATTCCCTTACGCAGCTCGAGGGTGAGAGCTCGTATTTTCAAGGAACTTGAATTCTTAGTGGTGTCTGGCATAAAATCTACTGGCAGAGCTTGATAAGCGAGACTCTGTACTTTCACAGCTGGTGGAGTAAGTACGTAGGCTAGAGGGGGTGTGGCTCATCAGGCTAACTGACAGGGTTGTGGACATAATTTCTGGACCGACGTTTGTTTTTATATAATATGAAAAATCTGGATATTTTGCTAGAAAATACCAAATCAGGAAGACAGCGGGAAATGAGTTGGAAATGGGGAGTTTCCCATGAAAATAGGGAGGGTTGACAGATATACTGGTATGGGTTTCACAATTTAAAGAGAAAAATCTGCACTCACAAGCTACGTCTCATTATTTATTTATATTACCACCATGTCCACAAGCCGACGCGTTTCGGCTCTTAAGCTATCATCAGTGCGTATATGATGAGACGTAGGAGTGTGGGTTTTTCTTCTTTAAGTTGATACCTTTTATCGCGCACCCATAGTCATTCATTTTTCCCTAGAAGTTGAGTGCGCCCTCTGACAAACATGGGGTTCACAATAGAGCTCGAAAGTGATGTCACTTCCCCCGATTTCATGGGACCTCAACGGCGTTTTTAGCCGAAAATCGTAGCATGTAATCCAATGGCGGTATTAAAATGATATTTCGATCCCCTTCGAGTTGTGCCACGAGCTCCATATATGTTGTTTCTGATATTTTTGCTTAATTTTTCGTACGAACCCCCAAACTTTTTAGAAAGCTGTGTTTCTTCACATTTTTCATGCCGACGGCCTCGGAACAAAACATTGATACTTCTGCATGAATAATCTTTATCTGGCCTCTTAAACAGCATATTTGTAGCCCAGCGCATATCATGACTGAGATCAGAAGATATTTACTCGCTAGCATGTTGTTAGATGGTCAGCTTAGGTCCCGTGAAACGCGGAACTAAGGGGCGGGACTTTCAAGCTCTATTCCCTGACCATTAGGTCACAGCTGCCCTTTAAAACTATCCAAAGGACGTCACTGTCAGACCGAATACTTTTATGTTGCGAAATCGCAGATATGAACTCTACCCAAGTGCAATGGGAAAGGAACGAACACTTCTATCACACTCAAAATAGCCTACTACTGAGGGGGATGTGAAGGGTGAAGATCAAGGTGCTTGTGTGTGTGTGCATGCGTGCGTGTGAACGTGCGTGCGTGTGTGCGTGTACTGCACCAATCCTACTTTCATGAGGCCACCGCTATTGGAGCACACCCACATGCTAGGGCCCTCGCTCCATGGGCCCAAATCCTGTACCCCACATGCTTTGACCCCTTTTGCTGGAGTAGTTTTATTGTTACTGGTAAAAGTAAAAATGTAAAAACATTTCCTCACTGACAGGTTATGGTTAGGGATTGTTTTGGTTTGGGCACAGTTTAGCGTTCTTTAGCTTGTTATGGAAAATATGAATGGAAGGCCCCCAAAAAGATAGGAAGGGCCCCACAAGGTTGTGTGTGTGTGTGTGTGTGTGTGTGTGTGTGTGTGTGTGTGTGTGTGTGTGTGTGTGTGTGTG
This sequence comes from Engraulis encrasicolus, assembly GCF_034702125.1. Taxonomy (NCBI): domain Eukaryota; kingdom Metazoa; phylum Chordata; class Actinopteri; order Clupeiformes; family Engraulidae; genus Engraulis; species Engraulis encrasicolus. The sequence continues at coordinate 41,969,718 of NC_085871.1, forward strand.
TGTGTGTGTGTGTGTGTGTGCGTGCGTGCGTCTGTCTGTCTGTCTGTTTTTATATTGTTCTCACTGTAATGTCCGTCTGTCTACATGGTTTTCTGTAACCCGAGTGAGTTGGGAAGGGAACAGACACTTCTATTATTGTACGACAAAGACAGAGGGGGTGAAGCGTGAAGGTGTGTATGTCTCATAGAAGTTGCCAGAGAAGAGTGGGATTTCACTATATCGGGAACGTTTGATGTACCCTAGTGTGTCTGTCCGTCTTGATTTCTTCTCTTAATTTATGTGTCTCTGTTTCTGCCTCCCCCCCCCTCCTCCTCTTTTTCTTTCTCTCATTCCCTCTCTTTAATACTCCGATATCTCAGCCTTGGCCTGGTTTGTATTAAATTGTGCAGGAGGCTTGTCTCTAGACGGATGTCCGTATAAATATTATTCTTGAGATGGGATCCTTCCTCTTGAAGTAATTCCAGAACATCACTACCGGGCTAATGGGGGGGGGGGGGCGAGTACGGGGAGGGACT
>NC_085871.1:41982732-41988541 GCF_034702125.1 Engraulis encrasicolus
AAAAGAAGAAGAGAGAACAAACGGCCGAGATGGAACACATTGTTATAGCCAGCCAACACAAACACATACAGTTGAGGACGATATTATTAGCCCCCCTCCTGAAATTAGACATTTCTCTTGATTTCTCAGTAAGAATTACCATTATTCACCGTTTCTGTTATTCTGGAAACAAATACACTGATGGAGATAATGTTCAATGAGTTGAATTTGGATTTTTCTATTGTTACGATGAGTTTAAAAAAAAAAAAGGGCAAAAATGACAAGGACAAAATTATTAGCCCCCTGATCATTAATAGTCAATATGGCGCCATTTATGAACCAAAACTGACAACAGGCTCTGATAAGTTGCTACCTAGGTTGGCTCGTGCCCCACTAGGAATTTCTTCACTGCAAAGTGTTCTAGCTGGTCCAAATCGCATGGATGCTGAGCATAGACATTAACCACAGACTCTCAGTGGGATTGAGGACTGGACTATGAGCGGGTGATTCCAATATCATGGTTTTAGTGTCCTTGAAGAACCTCTGAACTAATCTAAATGCATGCTTTGGGTTACAATGTTGTTGGAAGACCAAGCAATCCAGATTCAGACCCAGACTCCCTGTGTCTGAGGCTGAATAACAGACTAAACGTGATGCCCTTCCACTATGTGTAACTGTGGAAACTGCTTAGCCTCATTAGACCAAAGAAGCATTGGACACCTGCCTAGATGATTGTTATTGACCTGGCCTCACCTGGAGGTTTTTTCCCCCCCAAGAAAGACAGTTGTTAGGGCTTGTCATCATATTGGGCTTTGGGGCCATCATCACAGAAGAACCCCTTTACTAAAGGCAGTGCATATCAGAGTGTTATTGAGCTTTGCCTGTGAACATTTGAAAGTCAAAAATTAGTTTTGAACGTCTCTGCTTTCATCTGATGATATTCAATTGCACCTGCTTTGATGCATGAATTCTGCTTCTGTCAGGTGAAGAAAGGGATAGGCCTTGAATCGTTATAAGATGGTTTCCACAATTAAACATGGTGGTGGATGCATCATTCTGTGGCAGCCTCAGCCACAGGAAACCTTGTTTGGGTGTACGGCACCATAAAAACTGAAAATTATGATAGAATGTGGAAAGTGACCTTGCAAAAATATGCTCATAGAGGGAGTTAAGATCTTCACTGGATCTTTCAATAAGATAATAACCCAAAACTTGCATCCAAAATAGTTCAAATGTTCTTCAAGGATACTAAAACCATGGTCATGGAGTGGTTCGGACCTCAATCCTTTAGATAGTATTTGAAGAGTGCTGAAAATGAATGTCCATCCTCAACATCCATGCAATTTGGATCAGCTTAACTATTTGCAATGAAAAAAATGGGCCAAAATCCCTGGTAGGACATGTGCCAACATAGTTAACAACTAATCAAAGTGCCTTGTGTCAATTTTTGTTCCTAAATGGCACTGTATTGGCTATTAATGATAAGGGGGCTAATATTTTTGTCCTTGCCATTTTTACACTTTTTTGTTTAAACTCATTGTGAAAATGGAAAAGTCCAAATTTAACTTATTGGATACTATCTCCATGGTGTATTCGTTTCCAGAATAACACACATTTATTAATAATGATCATTCTCAATGATCAATGAAGAGATATGTCTAATTTCAGAAGGGGGGCTAATAATATCGTCCTCAACTGTATATGCACACATCAGATATATCATATATACATACATTATTATAATAATATTATAATAATTATAATATTATAATAAAATTAATTAGAATAAAATAATGATAATAATAACATTTAAACACACAAAAGTTGTATTATATCTATAATGATATACACACAGTCAGCAGTGATGTTATCTATCAAGCTGGCCACTCCTTGCTTCCTGGCTAAGACTGGGCCTCATAACTGGAGCTCTGGTCTGCATTAATTGGCCGTGTGTGTGTGTGTGTGTGTGTGTGTGTGTGTGTGTGTGTGTGTGTGTGTGTGTGTGTGTGTGTGTGTGTGTGTGTGTGTGTGTGCGTGTGTTTGGAGTGAAAGGTCCGTCCTGTTCGGGATTAGCTTTCCACAGACTTCAAAGCAGTCCTTCACCTCTGCCAAAACACACACACACACACACACACACACACACACACACACACACACACACACACACACACACACACACACACACACACACACACACACACACACACACACACACACACACACACGCACACACACACACACACATACACGCACACACACACACACACACACACACACACACACACACACACACACACGCACACATGCACACACACATGCACCATGCATGCACATGTGTGCGCACACACACGCACACGCACACAGAGGAAATGAGGTTCAGATTTCAGGTGACACACATTAGGGCAGCGCCCTGCACATACACACACGCACGAACATGCACACACGCACATAGCAGCGTGTTCCTCCACTGAGGAAAGGCCCACTTCAATGGGTGCTGCAAGTGTACGAAACGATTGAGGGTTTTAGGCCAGATGTGAGAGTCAATCTTGATGGGGGGTATGTGGGGTAGTCCTCTTAGAGAATAAATCAAGATATAGGCCAAGCTGTCAAAAGTGTGATTTTAATGCAATATGAGAATGGAAATATATAAAGGTTTAGGCTTTTAGGGCCCCCTTGGCTCTTGTGCCCCTGGGCCTGAGCCCGGTAGGCCCGTGCAGTAATCTGAACGTGCTGGCAGCGGAGGACAATGAAGAGTAGATTCTACAAGTACAATGCATTTGGTGCATTCATACTAGCAATAGTATTTGGCCAAGCCACCCCACAGCATGTCTGCAGCCTGGCCTCAATGGATACTATTGGTCAGGCTCATTGAGTAGTCCTATCTACTGTCAATGATCAGGCTACAACACAATGCATGGGTTGGCATCAGTGGTTGTCACTGATATAGTGTCTGCACACAATCCTTGCGACAGAACATGTGGCTAATGTAAGAGATAGTAGGGCCTACAGCTTCCTCAGCATTAAGGGCAGTACGTTTCAAAATACAAATGACATGGAAAAAAAATGAAAGACTTCAACCCTAAAAAAAGACGTCACACAGAGAGGAAAACAGCACATTGGGTCACCTTGGGCTACCAATGCACTTCAGTATATAGGATGATCCCGACCCTTGCAGCAACACAAGTACTGCATAATCATTTTGTTTTCATACAGCTCTAACAAACATGCACTCTTCGCACTCTTGCGTCTGCGATTATGTCAATAAAATCCCCCAGGTTCCCAACATACCGTACAGTGAGCATGTGTTAGAAGCAGTGGTTCTCAACCTTTTTTAAACAAATGTCCCCTTGACCTCATCATAAGCCTGCCAATGCCCCCCTTATTATTGAAAAATAAACCACTCCACACCACTCAGTTGTATACTTCTCAACGCCTCCCTAGGGCCCCCCAAAGCCCCCTTTGGGGCTGTAGCGCCCCCGTTGAGAAACACTATGTCTATAGAGTCTTGTGCCAAGTCACAGTAGGAGCGCTAGCGTGCAGCATTAGCTGTTATTTTATGGAGCCAAATATGCCCTGGGTAATGAGTGGATAGGAAGCCGACAAGGGGGGACAAACGGGGTCAGTTGTCCCGGTCCCAGGTAGAAGGGGGGGCCTATAATTGGGTCCTCATTGCATCCGATGTATTGGGTGGTGGGCCCTATAAGCGGACTTTGTCCTGGGCCCAGCCAAAGCTGTCAGCGGCCCTCGTGAGTGGATTGTAAACACACCCAACAGCGCAAAAATGCTAATAATAAGTAGGCCTATAAAATGCTAGCACAGAAACTAAGAAATACAGAAAAAAAGTAAAGCACAGCACAAACTGCCTTTCCTTGATAAACCAGACATTAGAGTCTTGTGCCAGGCCACAGCAGGAAAGTGTGGTGTTGTGTTATGGAGCCAGATATGCCCCTGGGCTTGACATTAACTTTTTAACTCACAGGCCACTGGGGCTAATTTTTTTTTCCCAAGTCACTAGCCAAATGCAATATTGCTTTATTTTCTTTATTAAGATAGTGTACATTTAACCACAGAAGATGAGGTGCTACATCAAATAGAAACTAAGAAACTGAGCAAGCAACTCTGATATGTCATACCAAGGAATAAACTACCTGCCAAATTGTCTAGTGACACTGAAATTATTGCTAGCATTTGGCCGGTTTGCGTGAACCAATGTCAGGCCCTGCTTAGGGCCTAAGCAAAAAGGAAAAACAATGTGCACGTAGACTACCCAACAGCTCAAAAAATGCTAATACATATTATCATACAAGAACATGACTAAAAGCTTATAATAAAACAGGGTTCAGCACAAGTGGAAATGTCTTTTTGAAGAGAGAAATGGGGAAGGATCAGAAAATGACCTAGGGTTGGAATCAAACCTGGTCCCGGTGTAACAGCATCTTATCCGATTCAGCCACAGTGCCCCACAAGAAGACTTTTCATGACAAGCCACAGGGTAAAACAGTGGTCTCGTGAGCCAGATCTGGCCACGGCATGGCAAACAATCGGCCCGCCATGAGGTTGGAACGAGGAAAACATAGTATGTGTGTGCTATCAGAGGCCATACAGTCGGGCGATTTGTTGGGCCCTCAACCTCACCTGTGCTACAGTACACAGTTTGTCCCTTGGGGGAGAAATAATTGGAGACCACTGGGGTAAAACATTTAGTGATGCTGCTAAGTCTGCCCAAGAGCACTTCAAGAGTACGCCTAAAAAGCATTCAGGGGTGCGTTTCTCGAAAGCGTAGTAGTTAGCCAGTTACAGGTAGCAACTTTGGTAGTTGTCAATGGGAAATTGCATTGCAAACAACAAAGTAGCTAATATAGTTAGCAACTATGGCTTTGGGAAATGCACCCCAGGAAAGCAATTTTGTCAACACAAGATAACAAGACAAAAGGCTACATTTAAGACTTAACCTTGTGATAATGACTGTTGAAAATCCCATTTTGTTTGTCCTTTAATTCATTTTAACTTTTGCCTTATATTTTCTTCTCCCTTTCCTGTCCCCCATATGCCCAGCATTGCTGTCTGTCTGAGAAGTTTAAGTGCTCCCTAACGGTCACTGTGACATGTCTAGTGTGTGTGTGTGTGTATGTGTGTGTGTGTGTGCGTGTGTGCGTTTATTTCGTGTGTATTTTGGTATGAGTGGGAAGTGAGGTAACTCTATAGTCTGACCGGCATCTTGTTGCTTGGAGACGTACACACACACACACACGCGCGCGCACGCACGCACACACACTCACAAACTCACACACACTCGCACGCACGCACGCACGCACGCACGCACACACACACACACACACACACACACACACCTACAAACTTAACAGGGCCTTGGACTTTAGGGGCCATCCTCCACATACTGCAGCCAGACGAAATTCACACAAACACACACACACACACACACACACACACACACACACACACACACACACACACACACACACACACACACACACACACACACACACACACACACACACACACACACACACACACACAGACACAGACACACACACACACGCTGCCTGCTGCTCCTCCCTGGCCTGGCTGTAAATGTTTCCATCTGGGAGGGACGCCACATCAGAGTGGAGAGAATTCGGCTACCCCAAATCACAGCCAACCCCCATTCTCTCTCTCTCTCTCTCTCTCTCTCTCTCTCTCTCTCTCTCTCTCTCTCTGTTGTCGTCGTCTTCTTTTTCTTCTTTATCTTCTTCTTCTCTCTTTCTTTATTTTTCTACTTCTCCTTCTCCTTCTTCTTTTCTTTCTCTCTCTTGCTCTCTTCTCTTTTTCT
>NC_085871.1:42003641-42011141 GCF_034702125.1 Engraulis encrasicolus
TGTGTGTGCGTGTTGGCGTCCTCAGGGCTACTCCAGTCCTAATTATGGGATGGATACCACATCAGCGGGCATCACATGCTGCGGAGCTGTTAGGGCATCAGGCATTTGGGAACCGCCACAACCAAACCCAGGGCCGCTGACAGCCTTCACTGGGCCCGGGACAAAATCAACTAAAAGGGCCCCCTACCTAATACATACAATGTAATGAGGACCCAACGCTTAAGATTTTATTTTGCCTTAAAGTGATACTGTCCCATTTTTGGAAATAAGCTCATATTAAACCTCCCCTTGAGTTAAATAGCTGGCGGCTAACTGGTCTCATAGGACTCAATGTTAACTGCTAGCTTGGAGGTAAAATTTGCACTGTTGTACCCAGACAGGCGCGGAGTGGCCATCGGGAGATCGGGGACTTGTCCCGGTGGGCCGCGGCCGCGAAATACATAACAGCGGCTGTATCACGTTCTCAGCCGGCCCCAATGAGTTAAACCACATTATATTCTCAGCCGGCCCTAAAGAGTATGAATATCCTAGCAAAGATTAACTAACTTCAAATCATTTCTTACTGAAAAAGAAGGTGACTCACCACTATATATACCGTCTACCCGACCGCAATACCTCAGTGACGGTGTCAAACAGTAAATTGGCCACACCCCTTCTCTACTGATAATGTTCATACACCGTAGATCGCTGAAGTTTACTAGATCTTAGTAACATAGTTTCGTTTTCAGTATTTCAAGAACCTGTGATATTTAGATTGGTTACCAAGGAATGGAAATATTAGTAAGTTGTGATTTATTTTCCGATTTCCACATGACTGTTACAGTTTACAGTCTGCCACTCCAGATTCACTTGTTCTATGGTTATTGACTTGGGTTACGAACAAACTCCACCAAGTGGTAAGGAGGTGAACTGCAGCTAAGCAGGAAAACACGTTGTACATGTTTTGATGGCATTGGTTTGTTAGAACTAGCGGTAGGCCTATATCTCCTTACAGTCGAAATAATGTTATATCATACATATATTTATATGTTGCACATTTAGGATGTAGCCTATGTAATGTCTGAAGAAATGGAACAAAATAATTACCACACAACATTCTGATGTGAGCAGTGCTGGGTGTGTAGCCTAAACTGTGGATTAAAATGCAATTGCAAGAAACAAAGACATTTGCTGCGACGAAGACAGCATTTTAAGGTAGGCCTACACCCTTTGGTTATTAATTTTGTTGACTTATGGTTGTGCTTTGAAGTAGCCTAGGTTTGACTTAGTTGCTGCATGGTGGGTTTATTGCACAATGTAGACAGACTTTTTGTAAGCTATAGCCTACTCTTCTAAAAATCCCCACACTCAAAACTTTGTGCCTGTGCTCATCCTGTCTTCCTTAAACGATATTTCAATAGGCCTACAAACTGTCAAAATGACAGTGGAGTGCACATTTTCATGGAACAGTAGCGTGATGTAGCCTAACCTGCAATGTTCTATGGTGAATGCTTTGGACTGTGATGATGGCTGTGTAGGCCTATTTCATCAAGTGTAGGCTACAATTCTCCACTTCAGGTTGATATTTTGACTAATGTCCACATGCAGTAGACCTACGACGGCACATTTCGTGTTTTTTGTCTTTTTGGTTAGGGAACCATGTTGTTCGCGTTGTTGTTTTTTTGTTTTTTTTTGGTGTTGGTGGAGGGGTAAAAAGGGCCGCTAAGGGAAAAATTCTCCCGGTGGGAATACTCTTCCCACTCCGCCCCTGTACCCAGAGAACAGTTGAAAGTATACAACAATGGTAAAACCCTACTATTTATCTCAAGAGAAGGTGTAAAATAAGCTCATTTCCAAAAATGGGACAGTATCACTTTAAGACATGTAAAAGTTTTATCTTTTACCTGACATGTTTCGACGGTATTACTTCCGTCTTCATCTGAGGGTCACTGGGATGTTGATGTGTGACGTGCTTTTACATGTCTTGAGGCAAAAGAAAATCTTAAATGTTGAGTTCAACAGTTAGACATAATGAACGTAATACATGTAATGAGGACCCAAATCTGGGCCCCCTTTCTCCCTGGGCCCGGGACAACATACCCCCCCACCCCCCTGTCAGCGGGCCTGACCATACCTATCAACACAGCCTCTCCGATTCCCACTGCTAACACCCACGCAAACTATTATTAATGGCGCAACATTGCTCCTGCTGTAACCAGTGAGTTCATGACACAGGTTATATTAGTCGAGCACAGAGAGAGGAGTGGTCGTAATGTTTTCGAGACAGAAATAAAACGCATTTACAGCCTGGCTTAATAGTAGTATGTGTTTGTATGCTGGCATGTTTTGATAGATTTTGAATAAAGGGAAACCAAAAAGGTAGGCGTCTGTGCCTTAACCTAGAACCGTGTGTTGCTTGGTGCGACAGAAGTAGCGATACTCAGAAACTCAAAAATCGATGAGGAGCTGTAACGCCGCATTATGTAATAACGGTGCAATATGTAATAATGTAACAAATTATTACATAATGTGGTGACAATCGCCGCATTGTGTAATAATTTACGCATTTCGTAATACATTTCTTGAACGCATTTCGTAATAACTTTTTTCTCATCTTGTAATAAATTATTACAAAATGCGAAATTTATTACGGAATGCGGCCGCAACTTTTTTTTTTGATGGAAATGTAATAACATGGTGCATTATGTAATAATCTATATGGATATGTTTTTTCTGCACTTGGATTCAGTATAGGCGCAGCACACATACATAGTCTCAGTGACATGGTATAGTCACTGCCCTCTCTCTCTCTCATTCTTCTCAGTTCTCAAACTGCTCGAGAGTCGCGAATGATGCGGTTAAAACCGTTAAGAAATAATTTCACAACTTGTTGCGTGCAACGAGTCCAACGAATGTCTCGCACTTTCTGCTACATTACACCAATTTACAGCGACATTAAATAGGCCAGGTCTAAACACTTCACGAGGAGGTGAAAACTTGTCTTGCACTTGCGTGGGTCTGTGGCGAGAGAGAGAGAGAGAGAGAGAGAGAGAGAGAGAGAGAGAGAGAGAGAGAGAGAGAGAGAGAGAGAGAGAGAGAGAGAGAGAGAGAGTGTGTGTGTGTGTGTGTGTGTGTGTGTGTGTGTGTGTGTGTGTGTGTGTGTGTGTGTGTGTGTGTGTGTGTGTGTGTGTACGCACGGAGACAAACCTGGCCCATATTGATCTTAAGCCCCATCTTGGCTCTTTGGAAATATTCTTAACATTACAAAGGCTATTTTAATATTTTCCCCCCCAAACAACATGAATCAAAATCCCAGGAAAAGACCAACCATTATAAGTGACTCGTGGGGAGCTGTCCATGCTGGTGTGGTGCTTAATTTTCCCGATATTTGCCCGTGGAGTAGTAGTGAGTCTTTCATGTCTGCCTACATACGCGCCAGGGTCTGACCATGGTGCTTTTTGCCCGTGGAGTGAGGAGACTGTCTTCTTGCAAAGCAAGAAGTCATAGCACCCGAGAGAAAAATGCCACTCTTTGTCCTATTTTCAATTTCAGTCCACTGTTCAGTAGGCCTATTAGGCTGCAATCAAATTCAATAGCCTATGCTCATCCACATGCACGCGAAAAACAATAACCCAAGCGGCGGGACTAATTCGATTATATTCCTTCCAAAAATGTCCCGACGAACGTCACAAAAAATCAGTTATTTTGCATTGTCCGTAATTATACCAAACAAAAAGGTATCAATAAAAGAAATCAAGTCTTCAGTTTCGATAATCCCCGTTTACAAATCCTCAACAACAGCAAGCCATTCCTTCTCTGCTATGAGGCAGGCAACGGAACAAGTGCAGACAGTAGGCTATATCACCACGTTGATGCTGCACGGCTTGAAAGGATTCTGTCTAAATTAAATATCTTGGATAGCCTATATAGACCTAGGCCTAACTAGATTTGTTGCAATACAGATTAATTTTCTATAGCAAGAAGTGTTCCGTTGGACTGACGAAAACCGAACACGATCAAGTTTGCAACTTCTTTCCCTCATGCGCTGTCCGTCAGCACCACCTGTCATCAGACGTCCGATTAGCTTTCATTACGTGCTGAGGGAAAAACTCTCGCCATTAGGCTCATGTGCTGTTGCACTGTTGTGAGGGATATCACCAAATAATTTAGATAAAAGTCAGAACATTATTTTGGCAATCTGTTCAGTCTGTTCATTTAAGTTTTTGGGTGCTCTTGGATATCGGGGATCAGTTCATGTAGAGAGAAGAGTTCATCCAGGCACTCCAAAATAAGGTGTCCAAACGGGAAGTTACATTAAAAAGCCTTTAATGGTACTGGGCTGGGGTTACATTAAAAAGCCGACATGTTTCGACCTCACCAGGTCTTCATCAGGGCTACGTTCACCATTGAAAAGAAAGGCCTCCCTTAAATAGTGACATCACCACATGTGACCCATTACGCACTAAACACATTTGCGCACACCAGAGACAACAAAGATTAAAAAATAGCCTGGGGTAATAAGTGATGCCACAGAAAAAAATGACCAGAAGTACAAATAAGCATCACAAAAAACAAGTAAAATCAATATCCTCATTTAGACCAGGATAGCGCATGGCATCCAGTTGGTGTATCCAAAAAGTCTGCCTCTGATTAAGTCTTTTTAGCCTGTCCCTCCCCACCCCTCGGAAGAGGTTTGATATGCTCGACGCCCTGTATGCGCAGCAGAGAATCATTTTTACCATGGTATATTCATTGAAATGTTTCGCCATGGGATAGTCAACCCACTCTGATAGCATACAGGTATTTATGTTATGCTAGCCTATCTCGCATGCGCCTTTTTGTGCGTCCGATATAAAACAACCCTTCAGCGCAAGGACAAGTTAGGCGGTATATGACAAATGTAGAATTGCAATTAATGAAATCTCTCTGTCCGTATTCTCTCGTGGTTTTAGTATCCACAAAAGATTTGGCTTGTGTAACATTTGGGCAGTGAGGGCAGTTCATACATCTATAGGTGCCAATGGGTTTACGCAGCCAGGTTTCTCTCTTTTTCACCTGTAGGTGAGAGCGCATTAATTTATCTCCTAGGCTGGGTGCACTCTTTAAAGACACCATGAGTGGTTCTGGGAACACCTCACGTAGTTGCGCATCACTTTCAATAATGGACCAATTGTTCTTAATAATTTGCCTGATCCGCGTCGCTTGTGTACTATATGTCGTAACAAAAAAAGGACGGGACTGCTGGTGGCGATGATGTTTCTTTTTGGCCAATAACGTGTTGCGTTGAAGGGAGCGCGCTTCACTGTATGCGTTTTGGATGGCTTTAGGGTGATAGGCTCTATCACTGAATCTTTTCTCCATCAGCTCGGCCTGCTCGTGAAAATCATTTTCGAAATCACAGATACGCCTAATCTCTGGAATTGGCCGTGTGGAATATTTCTAATGAGATGCGGGGATGGAATGAATCCGCTCTCAGAATGGTGTTCCCGAGAGGTCGCCTTTCTGAATAAGGTGGTGTGCAGCTGTCCCTCCGCGTCTTTATATATCGTCAAATCCAGAAAGTGAATATTAGTTAATGAATATTCCAAGGAAGCCATTCAAAACGCATACAGTGAAGACAACGCAACACGTTTTTGACCAAAAACAAACATCATCGCCAGCAGCAGTCCCGTCCTTTTTTTGTTACGACAGTTCATAGATGTATGAACTGCCCCCACTGTCCAAATGTTACACAAGCCAAATCTTTTGTGGATACTAAAACCACGAGAGAATATGGACAGAGAGTTTTAATTAATTGCAATTCTACATTTGTCATATACCGCCTAACTTGTCCTTGCGCTTAAGGGTTCTTTTATATCGGACGCACAAAAAGGCGCATGCGAGATAGGCTAGCAGAACATAAATATGGTATCAGAGTGGGCAATTTTGACTATCCCATGGCGAAACATATGAATACCATGGTAAAAATGATTCTCTGCTGCGCATACAGGGCGTCGAGCATATCAAACCTCTTCCGAGGGGTGGGGACAGGCTAAAAAGACTTAGGCCTAATCAGAGGCAGACTTTTTGGATAGGCTACACCAACTGGATGCCATGCGCTATACTGGTCTAAATGAGGATATTGATTTTACTTGTTTTTTGTGATTTTTATTTGTACTTCTGGTCATTTTTTTCTGTGGCATCACTTATTACCCCAGGCTATTTTTAATCTTTGTTTTCTATGGTGTGCGCAAATGTGTGTAGTGCGTAATGGGTCACATGTGGTGATGTCACTATTTAAGGGAGGCCTTTCTTTTCAATGATGAAGACCTGGTGAGGTCGAAACATGTCGGCTTTTTAATGTAACCCCAGCCCAGTACCATTAAAGGCTTTTTAATGTAACTTATCGTTTGGGCACCTTATTTTGGAGTGCCTGGATGAACTCTTCTCTCTACATGAACTGATCCCCGATATCCAAGAGCACCCAAAAACTTAAATGAACAGACTGAAGACTGCTTGAGCTTCCAGCCACCTGTGTGCCTTTCATTGCCAAAATAATGTTCTGACTTTTATCTAATTTATTTGGTGATATCCCTCACAACACTGCAACAGCACATAGGCCTAATGGCGAAAGTTTTTCCCTCAGCACGTAATGAAAGCTAATCGGACGTCTAATGACAGGTGGTGCTGACGGAGACAGCGCACGAGGGAAAGAAGTTGCAAACTTGATCGTGTTCGGTTTCGTCAGTCCAGCGGAACACTTCTGGCTCTAGAAAATGAATCTGTATTGCAACAAATCTAGTTAGGCCTAGGTCTATATAGGCTATCCAAGATATTTAATTTAGATATTTAATTTAGTTTTCACCACCTCGTGAAGTGTTTAGACCTGGCCTATTTAATGTCGCTGTAAATTGGTGTAATGTAGCAGAAAGTGCGAGACATTCGTTGGACTCGTTGCACGCAACAAGTTGTGAAATTATTTCTCAACGGTTTTAACCGCATCATTCGCGACTCTCGAGCAGTTTGAGAACTGAGAAGAATGAGAGAGAGAGAGGGCAGTGACTATACCATGTCACTGAGACTATGTGTGTGTGCTGCGCCTACTGAATCCAAGTGCAGAAAAAACATATCCATATAGATTATTACATAATGCACCATGTTATTACATTTCCATCAAAAAAAAAAGTTGCGGTGGGCGGCCGCATTCCGTAATAAATTTCGCATTTTTGTAATAATTTATTACAAGATGAGAAAAAAGTTTATTACGAAATGCGTTCAAGAAATGTATTACGAAATGCGTAAATTATTACACAATGCGGCGATTGTCACCACATTATGTAATAATTTGTTACATTATTACATATTGCACCGTTATTACATAATGCGGCGTTACAGGTGCACACAAGTTAAAAATGTTTATTGTGGCCAAAAAATGAACTGAAGAAGTCATCAGGACAAAACTGTAGCAACAGATGTTTCAGACCTAGTCCATTCTCAATGTCTCCAGACAGATTTTGAGCCCATGTTGACTCATGGACAGTG
>NC_085871.1:42016141-42028641 GCF_034702125.1 Engraulis encrasicolus
TGGCTAGTAGAAAAAAATACCTACCCGCCAATTTGGCTAGTAGCGCCCGAGTACAGTAAATTATGAACGGTAAACCGCTGCTCTGACGAACGTTAGACGGCGAGATTTCCTACATTACCCATGGACCCTAGCGTCACGACGTAGCCTCCCACCATGGGCTTNCCAGTGCAGAGAGTGGCAACTCCATGCTGTTGCGCGCACCAGGATTGAAAACATTTCAGACGACCAGCCTTCTGTCAGCTAAGCTGCGCTCACACTATTCAGGGGGTCGTTTCTCGACAGTGCCTTTGCTAACGACGTTAGCCATTTTGTTCGTTCTTAAGACCAACGTTGTAACCAAGGTCTTGAGTTGGTCTTAAGTTGTTCTTAAGTTGTTCTTAAGTTGTTCTTAAGTTGGTCTTGCGTCTAAAGACCAACTGAAGACCAACTTAAGAACAACTTAAGACCAACTCAAGAGCAACTTACGACCAACTCAAGACCGACTTAGCGGTAGACGGTTAGCAAAGGCAAGAATCGAGAAACGGACTCCTGACAGGCAGCTCTCCTCCTATGCTCTCGTCGCTTTCGCTACAACCTTTTTTAACGTCACTACTGCTATTATTACTATATGAACCTTGCTGTAACAGGCTGCATTTTTGAAGCAGCGAGGCCCTGACCGTTTCAATAACAGGACGCAGATTATGCATAGAGCTACTGTTCTGTAGACTATGTTTTGTGCGAGTGATGAGAATGTGTCGGGGGTTAGAGCAAGGTTCTGTGTGTTGGTGAATGCTAGTAGTAATTGTAACCGTAATAATAGTGACGTTAAAAATGAGTGGTTGTGGAACGAAATAGCGACAAGGGCAGAGGAGGAGAGCTGACTGTCAGAGTAGTGTGACCGTAGCTGTCAGTTCAGTTGTCTTCTGAAATGTTCCGAGTCCTGGCGCAACTAAGTTGGAAAGCCCACGCCATCGTAAAGACAAAAAAAAGCAACCAACGACGAAGCTGTGGAAGTAACAAAGGAAGCGAAGATTCCCGAGATATTATTTACTTTTAGTTAAACTAGGCTTCTTGTCATTTTGTTGCGCGTGGTAGAGAAGAACTCCTCTCTCCCCTCCTTTTCCTCTCATCTCTTCTGTGTGGTTTGGTTGTGTGCTTGGTTACTGTAGGCTATGTGAGTGGCTTGTGTGATGTGATTCAGCTGTTTTCAGAGGAATTGAACAAAAACTAATCAAACTGATTAGGCCTAAGTAATGAAAGTAAAAAATAAAGCAGAAGTTAAAAAATAATTTAAAAATATATAGCCTATAATATGCTTATTATGTAGGCATATAGTAGGCTAGCCTATGCAGGCCTATAGTGTATCTGTGTTGTAGAAATAGTTGAACAAAATGACCATAATAATAATTTAAAAAAAACTAGCCCAAAGCATAGTTTATTTTGGCGAGATAAAAAAAAAATGGCTAGTTGAACTTCTGTTTGGCTGGTAAGAAAAAATGTCCACTAGCCAAATTGGCTGGTGGTGGAAAAAGTTAATTTAGAGCCCTGGTGGTAAGTATTCACGAAAAAGGTAACATTAGTGACTGGGCAGCATGAATTCTAGAAATAAACAACTAACAATCTCACACAGTGTCCCTTTAATGCAATATGAGAATGGAAATATAGAGCTTTAGGCTTTTAGGGCCCCCTTGACTCTTGGGCCCCTGGGCCTGAGCCCGGTAGGCCCGTGCAGTAATCTGAACGTGCTGGCAGCGGAGGTCAATGAAGAGTAGATTCTACAAGTACGATGCATTTGGTGCACTCATACTAGCAGTTATAGCATTTGGCCAAGCCACCCCACAGCATGTCTGCAGCCTGGCCTCAATGGATACTATTGGTCAGGCTCATTGAGTATCTACTGTCAATGGTCAGGCTCCAACACAATGCATGGGTTGGCATCAGTGGTTGTCACTGATATAGTGTCTGCACACAATCCTTGCGACAGAACATGCGACACAGTCTCACCCCAAGTAGTCAATTTTTGACTATTCAATTTTTGACACCCCAAGACTGCAATTTTTGACGTCTTGGGTATTCCTTCCACGTCACATTTTGACTATGTCCTCAAAGGCGCCCCCTTGTGGCAGCATAACGTCATTGAGGTTAGGTTTAGGAATAGGTTTAGGGTTAGGCCACATAGTCAAAATGTGACGTGGAAGGAATACCCAAGACGTCAAAAATTGCCGTCTGGTCCAAGGTAGTCAGAAATTGACTACTTGGGGTGAGACTGCGTTGGAACATGTGGCTAATGTAAGAGATATAGGGCCTACAGCTTCCTCAGCATTAAGGGCAGTACATTTCAAAATATAAATGAAATGGAAAAAAAAAATCAAGACTCCAACCCTAAAAATAGACGTCACACAGAGAGGAAAACAGCACATTGGGTCACCCTGGGCTACCAATGCACTTCAGTATATAGGACGATCCCGACCCTTGCAGCAACACAAGTACTGTATAATCATTTTGTTTTTATATAGCCTGACAAACATGCACTCTTTGCACTCTTGCGTCTGCGATTATGTCAATAAAACCCCCCAGGTTCCCAACATACCGTACAGTGAGCATGTGTTAGAAGCAGTGGTTCCCAACCTTTTTTGAACAAATGTCCCCTTGACCTCATCATAAGCCTGCCAATGCCCCCCTTAGTATTGAAAAATAAACCACTCCACACCACTCAGTTGTATACTTCTCAACGCCTCCCTAGGGCTCCCCAAAGCCCCCTTTGGGGCTGTAACGCCCCCGTTGAGAAACACTATGTCTATAGAGTCTTGTGCCAAGTCACAGTAGGAGCGCTAGCGTGCAGCATTAGCTGTTGTTTTATGGAGCCAAATATGCCCTGGGTAATAATGAGTGGATGGGAAGCCGACAAGGGGGGACAAAAGGGGTCAGTTGTCCCGGTCCCAGGTATAAGGGGGGCCCATAATTGGGTCCTCATTGCATCCGATGTATTGGGTGGGGGGCCCTATAAGGGGACTTTGTTCTGGGCCCAGCCAAAACCGTCAGCGCCCCTGGTGAGCGCCCCTGGTGAGTGGATTGTAAACATACCCAACAGGGCAAAAGTGCTAATAATAAGTAGGCCTATAAAATGCTAGCACAGAAACCAAGAAATACAGAAAAAAACTAAATTAAAGCACAGCACACACTGCCATTCCATGATAAACCACACATTAGTCTTGTGCCAGGACACAACAGGAAAGTGTGGTGTTGTGTTATGGAGCCAGATAAGCCCCTGGGCTTGACATTAACTTTTTAACTCACAGGTCACTGGGGCTAATTTTTTTTTTTCCCAAGTCACTAGCCAAATGCAATATTGCTTTATTTTCTTTATTAAGATAGTGTACATTTAACCACAGAAGATGAGGTGCTACATCAAATAGAAACTAAGAAACTGAGCAAGCAACTCGGATATGTCATACCAAGGAATAAACTACCTGCCAAATTGGCTAGTGACACTGAAATTATTGCTTGCATTTGGCCGGTTGGCAGGTACCAATGTCAGGCCCTGCTTAGGGCCTAAGCAAAAAGGAAAAACAATGTGCACGTAGACTACCCAACAGCTAAAAAAATGCTAATACATATTATCATACAAGAACATGACTGAAAGCTTATAATAAAACAGGGTTCAGCACAAGTGGAAATGTCTTTTTGTACCTTTATTTCCAAAAGTACCTTTGAAGAGAGAAATGGGGAAGGATCAGAAAATGACCTAGGGTTGGAATCAAACCTGGTCCCGGTGTAACAGCATCTTATCCGATTCAGCCACAGTGCCCCACAAGAAGACTTTTCATGACAAGCCACAGGGTAAAACAGTTGTCTCGTGAACCAGATCTGGCCACGGCATGGCAAACATTCGGCCCGCCATGAGGTTGGAACGAGGAAAACATAGTACAGTGCCCTCCATAATTATTGGCACCCCTGGTTGAGATGTGTTTTTTAGCTTCCAATTATTATTATTTTTTTTGAATAATATGGGACCTTAATGGAAAAAAAGACAAAAATCCAACCTTCAATACAAGTGCATTTATTCAGTGGGGAAAAAATCCCACATAAAGAAATATGTTTCACAATTATTAGCACCCCTGGTGTTAATATTTTGTACAACCCCCTTTTGCCAACAAAACAGCACCTAATCTTCTCCTATAATGTTTCACAAGATGGGAAAAGACAGAAAGAGGGATCTTTAGCCATTCCTCTTTGCAGAATCTCTCTAAATCATCCAGAGACCTGGGTCCTCTCCTCTGTACTCTCCTCTTCAGTTCACCCCACAGGTTCTCAATGGGGTTGAGGTCT
This sequence comes from Engraulis encrasicolus, assembly GCF_034702125.1. Classification (NCBI taxonomy): domain Eukaryota; kingdom Metazoa; phylum Chordata; class Actinopteri; order Clupeiformes; family Engraulidae; genus Engraulis; species Engraulis encrasicolus. The sequence continues at coordinate 42,020,450 of NC_085871.1, forward strand.
GGGGACTGAGATGGCCATGGGAGGAGCTTGATTTTGTGTCTGGTGAACCATTTCTGTGTAGATTTGGCCATATGTTTAGGGTCATTGTCTTGCTGAAAGACCCAGTGACGACCCATCTTCAGCTTTTGGGCAGAGGGCAACAGATTTTGATTTAAAATGTCCTGGTATTTCAAAGCATTCATTATGCCATGCACTCTAACAAGGTTCCCAGGGCCTTTGGAAGCGAAACAGCCCCACAGCATCACTGACCCACCCCCATACTTCACAGTGGGTATGAGGTGCTTTTCAGCATGCGCATCTTTCGTGGCACGCCAGACCCACTTAGAGTGTTTGTTGCCAAAAAGCTCAATCTTGGTCTCATCTGACCAAAGCACACGGTCCCAGTTGAGGCCCCAATACCAGTTGGCGAACTCCATACATTTGCGTTTATGATTGTGAGTGAGGAAAGGTTTTCTCCGTGCATGCCTTCCAAACAGCTTGTTGGTGTGTAGACAGCGCCTGATGGTTGATTTGGAGACTTTGTGACCCCAGGATGCTACCATTTGTTGTAATTCTGTAACAGTGAGCTTTGGAGATCTTTTGATTTCTCTTACCATCCTCCTCACTGTGCGTGGTGGCAAAAGAAACTTGGGTCCTCGTCTAGGCTTGTTTACCACTGTTCCAGTGTTTTGAACTTCATAATTATTCATCTCACAGTGGATATGGGCAGCTGCAGTTGAGTGGCAATCTTCTTGTAGCCTCTGCCTGACCTGTGAAGGTTGACGCACATCTGCCTCACTTGTATGCTGTGTTCCTTTGTCTTTCCCATGTTTAAGAGTGGATAAGAGAAATGTCCTCGGTGTCACGTCATATTTATACCCCAGGGAAACAGGAAGTGATGAATTACTAATTAAATGTTCCTACATACTCTGGTAAACTTTGTAAACTACTGTAGAAATGACAGAAATGCTTCAATTATATTTATTTCCTGGGAATTGTTAAGGGTGCCAATAATTGTGGAACAGGTGATTTAATGAAAAATAATTATTTTTCAGTCAGGGATTTTTTTATTTTCTTACAATTCATTTGAGTTGAAGGCTACATTTTCCTACATTTTTCAGTGTGACAGTAGTCTTCTGCAATAAACACTGAATTTATTTTAAGGCTTTTAACCCATCTCAACCAGGGGTGCCAATAATTATGGAGGGCACTGTATGTGTGTGCTATCAGAGGCCATACAGTCGGGCGATTTGTTGGGCCCTCAGCCTCACCTGTGCTACAGTACACAGTTTGTCCCTTGAGGGAGAAATAATTGGAGACCACTGGGGTAAAACATTTAGTGATGCTGCTAAGTCTGCCCAAGAGCACTTCAAGAGTACGCCTAAAAAGCATTCAGGGGTGCGTTTCTCGAAAGCGTAGTTGTTAGCCAGTTACAGGTAGCAACTTTGGTAGTTGTCAATGGGAAATTGCATTGCAAACAACAAAGTAGCTAATATAGTTAGCAACTATGGCTTTGGGAAATGCACCCCAGGAAAGCAATTTTGTCAACACAAGATAACAAGACAAAAGGCTACATTTAAGACTTAACGTTGTGATAATGACTGTTGAAAATCCCATTTTGTTTGTCCTTTAATTCATTTTAACTTTTGCCTTTTATTTTCTCCTCCCTTTCCTGTCCCCCATATGCCCAGCATTGCTGTCTGTCTGAGAAGTTTAAATGCTCCCTAACGGTCACTGTGACATGTCTAGTGTGTGTGTGTGTGTGTGTGTGTGTGTGTGTGCGTGTGTGTGTGTGTGTGTGTGTGTGTGTGTGTGTGTGTGTGTGTGTGTGTGTGTGTGTGTGTGTGTGTGTGTGTGTGTGTGTGTGTGTGTGTGTGCGTGCGTGCGTTTATTTCGTGTGTATTTTGGTATGAGTGGGAAGTGAGGTAACTCTATAGTCTGACCGGCATCTTGTTGCTTGGAGACATACACACACACACACGCGCGCGCGCACGCACACACTCACAAACTCCAAACTCACACACACTCACGCACGCACGCACGCACGCACGAACGCACGCACGCAGGCAGGCAGGCAGGCAGGCAGGCAGGCAGGCAGGCAGGCACGCACGCACACACACACACACACACACACACACACACACACACACACACACACACACACACACACACACACACACACACACACACACACACGCTGCCTGCTGCTCCTCCCTGGCCTGGCTGTAAATGTTTCCATCTGGGAGGGACGCCACATCAGAGTGGAGAGAATTCGGCTACCCCAAATCACAGCCAACCCCCATTCTCTCTCTCTCTCTCTCTCTCTCTCTCTCTCTCTCTCTCTCTCTCTCTCTCTGTTGTCGTCGTCTTCTTTTTCTTCTTTATCTTCTTCTTCTCTCTTTCTTTATTTTTCTACTTCTCCTTCTCCTTCTTCTTTCTCTCTCTCTCTCTCTCTCTCTCTCTCTCTCTCTCTCTCTCTCTCTCTCTCTCTCTTTCTGTAGTCTTCTTCTTCTCCCTCTTTCTTTATTTTTCTACTCCTTGTCTATCGGGACTCCTGCCTTCCTCTATTTACACATTTCTTCTTCTCCCTCTTTCTTCTTCTATCTCCATCTTTCCTCTGCTTCCTTTCCAGCTGTATGTTTGTGTTGTGGAATCTCTCCATCTCTTTGAATGTCTCATTGCCTCTCTTTCTCTCTTTCATCTTTTCTCTCTCTTTCTTCTTCCTCCCTTTCCATCTCTCCCTCTGTCGCTCCTCTCTTCCTAAGTGTTTCCCTCTGGTCAGCGGCTTCCTCTTTTCTCTCTTTCTTCAGCTCTCTTGCCTCTCCGATCCCTTTGCCTCTCTCTCTGTACTCTACAAGAGTTTCTCAAAGTGAAGGATGATGGCCTTGCTAGGATGATTAACGCCCATTTTTTTAGGGGCTTTTATACCTTTATTTTTGACAGGACAGTGTGAGATGGAGACAGGAAGCGAGTGGGACTGAGATGGGGGAGGATCGGGAAATGACCCCGGCCGGACTCGAACCGGGGTCCCCGTGGGCATGCAAGCCCAAATGTGGGGGGCTTAGCGCACTGCGCCACAGAACCCCCACGCCCATTTTTTGAGGATATCATGTCATTCAAGACTCGTCAAGTACTGTTCCAAAGAGAGTGAAGTGCCATGCTCTTGATTCGAATATTTTCCGAGGCTGCAATAGAAAATTTGTGTACTGTTATGAATTGATATAGACATTCATAACGTAATGTTTTGCTATCCTTTTTCAACTTACACCATAACACTACACAGTCTCACCCCAAGTAGTCAATTTTTGACTACTCAATTTTTGACACCCCAAGACTGCAATTTTTGACGTCTTGGGTATTCCTTCCACGTCACATTTTGACTATGTCCTCAAAGGCGCCCCCTTGTGGCAGCATAACGTCATTGAGGTTAGGTTTAGGAATAGGTTTAGGGTTAGGCCATATAGTCAAAATGTGACGTGGAAAGAATACCCAAGACGTCAAAAATTGCCATCTGGTCCAAGGTAGTCAGAAATTGACTACTTGGGGTGAGACTGCGTTGCATAACACAATTACAGCCAAATGATCCTGTTTTTCATTTAAAGTCAGTTGGAAATAGTTGTGTAGTGGCCAAAACAGGAACTGCTATAATGTTCACTTCCACACTTCCAAGCATGTTCCATTCATAGTCGTTTGAGATGCTTCTGGGGATTTGAGGCTCGTCTTGCGAGTGTAACCGCGCGAATAGACCAGCCGCGATGCGATTCAAGCGACAGAGTGCAGCAGCAAGCGATACGAGCGATTGAGGAGACTAGAGTATGTCCGTACAGGCAGAAGGCAAAGCATTCAAGCATTCCCATTGGTTGTGGTCACTGAGCTCTATACAGTCATTGGCTGTCGCAGCTTGTCGCCGAACTGCGTCATAGAAAGTTGAAAAGATTTCAACTTCAAACTGTCGCGCTCGACGCGCAAATCGCTCTAGTCTCCAGAATCGCTTTTGTCGCGCGACTCAATACAAAGTCAATTACTTCCGTCGCTCGCCTCGCTCAGATCGCCGCTGGTGTATTTCTGCGGTAAGGCTGTGGCACTATCAAGGGAAGCACATTTGACATTGAGAAATGTTCGATCTCTCCGTCCTCCATCCTCTTCATTCCCCCCTCATCCCATTCTCTTTCCCATCCTTCACTTCCTCATTTATATTTTACGTAATTCAAAGAAGCTTTGTTAGCAAGACTCGGAACAGTGTTGCCAAAGATGACATTACAAGCAGATTCGATATGGAAAAACGAAAAATCTAAAAAACATAAAACCGAGTCAACAAAATTGCTACTTGTTGCCGTTTTCACTTCCCCTTTTCACTTGTTTCTTCTAGTAGTCAACCCTATTCTGCATCTCCTCCTGTCCCACTACCAATCTCTCTCTCTCTCTCTCTCTCTCTCTCTCTCTCTCTATATATCTCTCTCTCTATCTATCTCTCTCTCCTCATTCCTTTTTGTATCACTTGCTTGCTTCGTTCCTTTATTTTGCTCTCTCTCTCTCTTCCTCCATCTCTCACTTTCTTCCATGAAGTTTCAGTACAACTCCTTCACTTTATTTATCTGTTAATCTACCCCCCCCCCCTCTCTCTCCCTCTCTCTTTCTCTCTCTCTCTCTCTCTCTCTCTCTCTCTGTCCTTATGTGTATCACTTGTTTGCTTAGTTCCTCTATTTCGCTCTCTCTTATTTATCTGTTGGTCTATCCTTCTCTTCCTCACTTTCTCTCTCTTTCTCCTTCCTTTTTCTTTTTCGTATCACTTGCTTGCTTGGTTTCGCTATTTCTCTCTCTCTCTCCCTCCATCTCTCACTGTCTTCCATGAAGTTTCAGTATAACTCCTTCACTTTATTTATCTGTTAATCTACCCCCCCCTTTCTCTCTCTCTCTCTCTCTCTCTCTCTTCCCTTGTTCCTCCTGGGCCAGTAGTAGTAGTAGATGTTGTGCTGTGTTGTGGGGATTCTAATCTAAAACGTGCAATTACTGAAGGAGCTCATTTTCCCGCTGCCAGGGAGTGGAGCAGGAGCCGGGTAGAGTAGAGCACACACACACACACACACACACACACACACACACACACACACACACACACACACACACACACACACACACACACACACACACACACACACACATAGAGCATAGCAGTCAACCGGCCAAGACGCAAACAATATTATTTCATTAGAGAACCAGATAGAGCCAGAGAGAGTCAGCTACACACTCGCGCGCAGACAGACACACACACGCACACACGCACACACGCACACACACACACACACATGTACGCGCACACACACACACACACACACACACACACACACACACACACACACACACACACACACACACACACACACACACACACACACACACACACACACACACACACGTACAGGGGCTAGGAGTAATAACCAGAATTAACATCCCAGAGACTCACAAGCCCACATGAAGAAACACACCAGCACACAAACAGGAATAAAAAGACACACATACACATACACACAGACACACACAGGAATACACGTAAGAATGTTGTAGCCACACGTCCCAAGCCAAAAGAGTTAAGAGCTCAAACTTTCTTCATTAACATGTCAATAACACAACTAAAAATCACACGCACACATACCCTGCACATGCATATGCACACACACACACACACGCATGCACGCACACACGCACAATACAATGTGTTCGCACGCACGCACACAGGCACGCGCACACACACACACACACACACACACACACACACACACACACACATTTTGTCCCTCTCCTAACACACACACACACACACACACACACACACACACACACACACACACACACACACACACACACACACACACACACACACACACACACACACACACACACACACACACCCACAAAAAATGTACCAAAAATGCTGACATTTTTTGCAAATGGGAAAAATGCAAATTTTGTTTTCATCTGTTTCTCTCTTAAATGTGCACAAAAACAAACAGACTCAGACATACAGTACTCTCTGTCAAACATAAACATGCACACGTACACTTGTGCGCGCACAGACACACACAAATACACATTCAGGCACTCGTGCACTCGTGCACACACACAACACACACACTCACTCACTCACTCACTCACTCACTCACTCACTCACTCACTCACTCACTCACTCACTCACTCACTCACTCACACACACACACACACACACACACACACACACACACACACACACACACACACACACACACACACACACACACACACACACACACACACACAACAGCACGAATCCCCCTCGCACTCTCTCTGCCCTGTCTTCCCCACAGTGATAACACTAGAAAGCAAAACAAGCATATTGCCAGCCAGAGAAATGCAGGATGACAAATGAGCCTGAGTGACAGTGGCACTGGCCAATGATAAAGCAGCAAGAAACAATGGAATGCCAACGCTGAAGAAGCCACAGCCAATGAGAGGCCAGTGCTGAACGAGCCGAACGGCTGCTAAAGGTACAGGCCGAGTGCCAATGCAAATGGACCGCATTAATATAGCGCCTTTCCACTCCTTCCAGCACTCAAAGCGCTTTATATTGCATGCCTTACATTCTCCCATTTGCACTCTAATTCACAGACCAGTGGCAGTGGCTGCCATGCAGGGTACCACCCTGCCACCAGGAGCAACTTGGGGTTAAGCAGGGCTTTTTCTGAACGGGGAAATAGGGGCGCTCCACCCTCGTACCTCCGCGGGTGCACCCTCATACTTCTTTTTTTTAAATATATAAATTACTTTTTTGAGCGCCCCTAGTAAATTCCCCCCTTCACCCCCCGCAACCTGCCATGATGCTCCCTCATGCCAAAAAAGCCTAGAAAAAGCCCTGGTTAAGTATCTTGCTCAATGACACATTGACGGGGTCAGGCAGAGCAGGAGTGCATCTTAATATGCGACCTTGCCTCCTCCACTTGCCTCCTCCACTTGCTTCTCGTCATGATGACATCACTGACAACAGCATTATATTTCAATATCTTGCAAAAGCTCAATTGTACAGTCTTTTTCTCATTTGCAATTGGGATGGTGAATGAAAAACAGTCCCTCAGAAGTTGTTGTGGCTAGGCTGACAGCTGGGAAACTTTATCGTTTTCTCCACGGAGGAGGGGCCAGGAGGCGGGACGAGGAGACAAGCGCAAGTGGAGGAGGCAAGGCCGCATATTAAGACGCACTCCAGGACTGGAAACTGCAGCCCGCTGGTTGCCGAACGGCTCCCCTACCACCTGAGCCACCACCGCCTCAATGGGAATGGAGGCAAACAACAAAGCAACAATATGGCAATGTTGAGCGAGCCTGTTCAACCTCTGATTGGTGCAAAGTGCTGTCACTCAAAAAAATGTGTTCATGTGGTTGGCTGCTTAGCATCTTGCCCCTTCTCACATCGCGAATGCTTGTACACGGAAAACCTACGTATGTGTAAGAATGCAAGAGCCAATGACAGCATTACTAAACCATGGAGAGGCAATCGCAATATGGTAACAACAGTCGAAGAGCCAATGAGAAGGAAATCGCAACAAATAAGGAGCCTGAGGAGCTGTTTCCACATAGCAGGATATTTTTAAATGGGATATTTTTTTCTCCTGGTTACATTGGTTTTCCATTTCCATGGCCTTCCATTTCCACATAGCAGATTTTTAAAATATATATATATAAAGCAGGCTTTAAAAATATCCTATTTAGGGGGCTCAAAGGAATTTGTTACGATGGAGTATTTATTTTTATCCAAATGTTGCGTTTACACCTTAACAGGAGAAAAATAGCAGCCCTTAAAAATAGCAGGCTACGTGGAAACAGCACCTGAGATGGAGATCCTTAATCTGCCAGAGCCAATTAGCCGATAGTAGTAGTAACAGATCGAAAGCCAATGCGATGTGTTCATGGAGCAATTAGAGAGAGAGAGACCAATCAAGTACTAATTGCACATTAGCTGATGAGAAGCTGATTGCACTCGAAAGCCTGGGAGCCATATCTGCCTTTAATGGGGCCGACTGGGACAAGCACTGATACACACGCAATGACGTTATTTTATCAAGATGACACTGCCATGGCACTGCAATGAGTGTGTGTGTGTGTGTGTGTGTGTGTGTGTGTGTGTGTGTGTGTGTGTGTGTGTGTGTGTGTGTGTGTGTGTGTGCGTGTTTGTGTGGAATGGGAAT
>NC_085871.1:42033641-42038641 GCF_034702125.1 Engraulis encrasicolus
CACCACGGGTGCTCACTAACACTAATGCACTCACATACACACACACACACACACACACGCACACACATGCAGAGTTCTGGCAGTGGCCATACCAGACACCCTGGCAAGTGATCACCTTCATGAAGTCACCCTGACACACACAGCTCCTGGAGCACACAGCCGTGAAAGTGACCACACGCAGACACGCGCACACGCACACGCACACACATGCAGGCACACACAGACAGGGACACGGACACGCACATGGACACACACACACACACACAAACACACACACAAACGCACACACACGCACACACACATACACAAACGCACACACACACACACACGCACGCACGCACGCACGCACGCACACACACACACACACACACACACACACACACACACGAGAGACACACTTGTCTGTGCCAATGTCCCCCGTCATAAATTAAATATGAGCACACAGACGTCCTTGCCAACTTAGAGAATAGCAGGTCTGGCAGTGAACCTGGACTCTTGTGATACATCTCATATTACAGAACACCGAAACACTAAATCAGTAAAAAACTAAAACCACTTCGAGTCTCTCTCTCTCTCTCTCTCTCTCTCTCACACACACACACACGCCCGCACGCACACACACACACACAGAGCGAGAGAGAGAGAGAGAGAGAGAGAGAGAGAGAGAGAGAGAGAGAGAGAGAGAGAGAGAGAGAGAGAGAGAGAGAGAGAGATGTACATAATTATTTATTAAACTTGTGTTGCACTCGTAAACTAACCTGGCGATCTACTAGATCCCTATTCCAAGTTTTATTTTCAGGCAGACACACACAGACAGACACATGTGAACTCGGACACAGACAATAACATGAACACAGACACAAACTCACACAGACAAACCCAGACACACACTCGCACACACCCGCACACGCACACACACACATGCGCGTGCGCTCACACACATGAGTCCAAAGAAGGGTGCCAGCCAAGAGTGCTGAAGGTGTCCTGGTTGGGGTCAAAGCAATGGCATTGGAATGTGCTCTTTACAGGAGGAACCCTATTGGAATGTGGCCTGGTGTGGAGGAGGGTTCCATGTTCCATGTTCCATGCTCCGTCCTCAGTGTTCTGAGTTCCGCGGGCCCTTTGGTGCAGGGCACTTGGGGGTCTGGCTCCTGTCACCAGTGCATAACTGACCTACAACATCCAACCATCTCCCTCCTCTCTCTCTCCCTCTCCCTCCCTCTCTCTCTCTCTCTCTCTCTCTCTCTCTCTCTCTCTCTCTCTCTCTCTCTCTCTCACACACACACACACACACGCACACGCGCACACACACACAGATTCAGACACAAGCGGACAGATGGACAGAGACAAACACACACACACATGCATGCATGCACGCATGAGCGCGAACACACACACACACACGCACACACACGCATGCACGCACGCGCATGCACGAACGCACACACACACACATTCAGGCACACATGGGCAGGCAGACAGGCAGTGCAGGTAGGCAGACAGGCAGGCAGGCAGGCAGGCACGCACGCGCACACACAGACACACACAGACACACACACACACACACACACCGTCTGTATCTATCAGGGTCTGTCCATCACTAGTCTTTCTCCTGAAGGCTGGTGGTACACAGGTCATGATATACACCCTGTGTCCAGACACATGCCTGCAGTTTGAATATGTCTCCCATCTAAAATGATTGATGAGATCTGGGTGCTATGAGTGTATGTTTGAGTGAGTGTGGACGCGGTGGGGGCTGGTTGGCTGGTTAGTGTGTGTGTGTGTGTGTGTGTGTGTGTGTGTGTGTGTGTGTGTGTGTGTGTGTGTGTGTGTGTGTGTGTGTGTGTGTGTGTGTGTGTGTGTGTGTGTGTGTGTGTGTGTGTGTGTGTGCGTGAGAGTGAGAGAGAGAGAGAGAGAGAGAGAGAGAGAGAGAGAGAGAGAGAGCTATGCAGAGAGTGAGAGGAGGAGAAAGGGAGAGAGGAGGAGAGACGGAGAGAGGGAGAGAGAAGGAGAGAGGAAGAGAAACAGCATGTTCCAAGTTCCAAGTTTATAGTATGGCCATAAAGGATGAAAATATCCAGGTCCTCTGGTCTGGATCAAAGCTCCCTCTTCAGTGAAACATGGTGAGGACAGCCAGAGCTCTGCTCTCTAGGTGAGGAAGGGCTGGACTGGCCATCTGACATACAGGATATTTCCCAGTGGGCCCCGCACCCTCGTGAGCTCCTATTTTCAATTTATTTTTTTATTTTGATTTTTAAACATTTCTGAAAATAGGGGCCCCCGAGGGTGCAGGACCCACCGGTGAGTCAGTTCAGGGCCGCTAAGTATAAGGGGCCCCTTTAAGCCAAAAGTGCCCGGGCCCAATTTCTCCCCCAGTGCAGCCCTGCCAGTGCCCTCTGGAACAGCGGGGTTCCCAACCTTTTTCTTCAGGGACCCATATTTTTTACCATTGTAAGCTTTGATGACCCAACCGCGCGAGCGCCTGCACAAGAGGGAGTCTGTTTCCTACAAAAACTCATTTTAGTTAGGTCTATCATTTTATTCGTCTTCGGTAAAATATAGAAATGTAAGAGTAATATAGAGTAAATGTATAATGTAGCACTTACATTTTGATGCATTTTTATGCTTTTATGCATATATTAATTTAGATGCTTTGTCATTTATTCAACATGGGCTATATATGGTAATACAATTAAACCCCTTAAAATCAAGAGGGCTCCGCGACCCCCTGTGGGTCTTTGGTTGGGTCCATAGGTTGGGTCCTGACCCATAGGTTGGGAACCACTGCTCTAGACCAGCGGGGGTTCCCAACCTCGCTTGGGGCCCACTTGGAATTTCCACAACTGTTTGAGGTCCACCTCTGACCCAAAAAAAAACAACTCAAATAAGTAGTCAACCGCGACACACACCAAACATTATTTTCATTTAAAAAAAAAATGATTTCAATACCCACTTGTCAACCTGTCTTCTTGTCCTATAGAGGGAGGGGTGGGGAGGGGGGGTTGTCTATTGTGTTCTTGTTTCTTGTTTATTGTAATGTCTTTATAATTGTATCAGATGCACTGAAAATGGCACAGAACAATTTCCCGAAAGGACCAAAAATAATCTATCTATCTATCTATCTTGTAATGTTTTCAAGGCCCACAGTTTGAGAATCATTGCTCTCGACCAAGAGAGTGTACTAAGTATGAACCGGACTATATAAAAGAGGAAAGGTGATGCACACTACTTAATTGTACTTTAGATTCAGAAAGAAAACACCGGTTTCACTTTCAGTGTTTGCTTGTAACAGAGTTTTCCACTATGACAACAGTAGGGCCAAAGAGTGTTTTCGGCCTCTATCTGCTTACTTGGTACATAAGGTCCAGTAAATGTACTGGATAACATTTCATGATTATGCTTTTTGTGGTAATGCACAGTACAAAGAAGTACACACTCTTCCAGTAGGCTACTGTGTGTTTCCCAAGAGAGCACAGGGTTGATGCACAGGGTTGATGTTGACTTTCTCATTAAAAACAGGGATTGCTCAGATTTCAAGCAGCAGTCTGTAAAATTGAGTGAAAAAGACAGATGTCCCTTTCCTTTCCATTCCATTCCATTCCAGTGTCTGTGATGGCATTCCATCCCACACGTTCCCATTTAAGCCCACTTCACATACCTTCACTGTCACATCTATGTGAAATCAAGAAAACATACTAAATTTTAAAACATCCACTATCAATAACTTTTAAGTGTAAAATGACTGTGTATTTGTAAACAAAACAACAGACCATAATACATGATAACATGTTAAAAAATTCGAAGCGTGTTGAAACAGGGCCTAAAACTGTGCCCTTAACCAGGTCTTACATTTAATTCAATCCAATAATGTTCAATTTAATTGCAGGCCATTCCATTCCACAGCATTCCGTGTACTAGGTGGTATACGTATGCCAGGGCCGCGTGTGAAGTCAGGGAGGAATTCTAAAGAGGCCTGGGGTGCATTTCTCAAGAGCGTAGTTGTTAGCCAGTTAGCAACTCGGGTAGTTGCCAATGGGAAATGGCATTGAAAACAACAAAGTAGCTAATGAAGTTAGCAACTATGGCTTTGAGAAACGCACCCCTGGTCTTCAACCTGACTCTGATTTGTGGGAGACGAGCGTGTCTAAACCATATATACAACATGAGGGGAGGGGGATGGGGCAGGGTGTGTGTGTGTTTGCCTGTGTGTGTGTGTTTGTCTTTATGTGTGTGTGTGTGTGTGTGTGTGTGTGTGTGTGTGTGTGTGTGTGTGTGTGTGTGTGTGTGTGTGTGTGTGTGTGTGTGTGTGTGTGTGCATGCGTGTGTACATAAGTCACGGAGAGAGCGAATGGAGAGAGGGAAGAACAAAGGCCCTGTTCATTAAAAAGAAAACAAATGTGTGGCCGTTAAGTGAAAACAGAGTGTAGCCAAGACAGAGAGAGAGAGAGAGAGAGAGAGGAAGAGAGCGCACATTGGCAGAGGCCTATAGATGTGCATAGTAGTTTTGTTAGTATTCTTCTTGACCAAGCTGAAGTGGCTCTTTGGCAATGGTGGCTTGGTTCCCTGCATAGTTACTACTGTGGCAGTTGGCAACCAGACCGGTTTCCCCCTTTTTATTCTTTTAAAAACTTTTCCTCTAGTCTATTTGTTTCTTTATCCAACTCCCTGCAGCGAAGGAGCCTGCGTCTCTATGCCTTTCTGACACATCCAGCATCTTTGGTTTCAAGGCTTGTTTACCTCGATAATGATCATGACAAAACAAAACAAAAAACCCAGCTTGACCCAGCCCAGTCACATAGGTTATCATGATGCAATCAATAAAACTATCAATCGAAGAAGACGGTCCAAGTGAATGGACCAGAGGCGATTCCTCATTGAGTACAAGGGAGGCGCCGCCTCCTGTCCAAAATCACGGAGAATAGTATGTAAACTAATGCTTTACACGACTTAATAACATTGCTATTTCAGACCCAGCTCCATATAAAATGCATGTGCTCAAC
>NC_085871.1:42056141-42063641 GCF_034702125.1 Engraulis encrasicolus
GGCAGGCTCCCACGGCGTCCAAAAATTCTGCTATCCGCGTTGGCTAGGGGAATATGCGGAGGTTTAAATGCCAGCGCATTTCACTGCAACAGCGGGGTGAGAAAGTGCTAAAATCAGAAATGCCATTACCGTTGTTTGTCCTCCGCTGAGAAGTGAGCCGAAAGCGAGCACAGAGAGGTGAATAACAAGTTTTTAAAAAATCACGCGTAAAAGGTTTGGAAGCAGACCCCCAGACAGAGGCACTCAGTCCAGTCGACTGTGGAGCAATGAGTGTTTTCTGGATTTCAGGCTAGAGGAAGAAAACTTTTCCTTTGCCCTCTTCAAGAGAGTGCCCCACGGTTGATTAAAAACACTCCGAGTAGCGGAACCGCATGACCATGCTGAAGTGAAGTCAGTCTACGCCTCCTTCGTGCGCTGTCAGACGAAGGAGCAATGGAGAAAAAAACTTTCTGCTCCTCTGAAAACTGCGTGGATAAAATAAGGCGACCGTCTGTGAAACTCTCTCAAAAATCACCCAACTTCAGCCTATCCAAATTCACAGAAGGCTTCTTCTCTTCGAAGGTATAAACACAATGTGCGCTTGTCCCGTTAGCTTTGAGGTCCACCTGGTTCACGTTAATCCTGGAGGAAAAAAAGTAAACAGTGACTTCCCCCCTGAGCAGACCGCTACTGCTTACCGAAAATTAATGATCCCAAGGGGATGGTTTAATTTCTCATTCGCCCTCCCCACCGCTACTTCAGAGAAACTTGAAAAGAAAGGGCGAATCATCTGCGTCGAGAGAGAGAGAGAGAGAGAGAGAGAGAGAGAGAGAGAGAGAGAGAGAGATTTTGACGAAACCTTTTATAGCCGGAATGGAAAATGTAGCCTATTTACATTCCAAGTGCCGCACGGAGCAGTTTAAATTCGCACATGCTTTCTCGGTCGCACTCTCGGCAGGCTGGGCAGGCTAAGCGCTCCTACTTCAGGGGCTGGGAGAACAGAAGCACAGAAGCACCCATGTTATTTGTGGGGACGACAATCCGACCGTCCACAGTCAGGGGCACAGGGACGGCCACACGTCACTGCGTGACAGGAATGAACGAATCAACAGATGGTCTACGCAGACGCGCTCGTTCACTTTTTCTTAGTTTAGGATGTCAGGTTATTAGACAAGCCAGCCGATCGCCGCCATCAATCAAACGCGTCTTTCATTAGCCTGTTCTGTCCAGAAGCTGGACCTCCAGGGGTGCCTAGTCAGGGGGGACAAAGGGGACAGTTTTCCATGGGCCCAGGGAGAGAGGGGGTATAATTGGGTCCTCATTGCATTGTATCTATGGGGCTGGGGGGGCTTTCAGATGACTTTGTCTTGGGCCCGGCCAAAGCTGTCAGCACCCCTGTGGACCTCAGCATGTAGTCCAACATTCTAATGAATTGGGCATGCAAATTAAACCAACTTTTAATAAGATAGGCCTACCTACATACGATTTAATATCACATCGGTAGGCTATGTCCATAAATTATAAATTGGAAATTAAATGGGGGCTATAGGCCTAGGCTTGTTTATGCAGAAGGTAACACATTTGAATCTGACGAGCATACAGGATGATGTAATGATGTAACCATGTGCCTCTTTCAGATAGCAGTTGGCTGCAAAATTGTATCAGAAAATACCAGATGTCCAGCCAAAACTCTGCAAAAAGTAGAACCTTAATAACAAAACAATAGGCCTAGCCTATTGCATCGTATAGGCCCTAGCCTATAAGATGCAACACGAGCATAGACAAGGAATCTGTTGAATGTTTGGTGTAAAATAGGCTTAAATGCAAATGAGTGTTTGGAATGCAAAGATACTGGAACATGGGCTGTAGGTGAAATTAAGTACATTTTTGAGCAACATGTAGGCTACATGGTGAGGATATGTCAACGCCAGGGTGTGATTTGTAGGGGGGCATGGGGGGGGATTGTCCCCCCTTCTGATATTGCTCAAAATCTGAAACATATCCCTCCCTCTGGTTTTCTGACAAATCACACCCTGGTCAACGCTTAGGCCTATGTGATGTGCGTTTTGGAAATGGTCCAAATAGTTTGTAGGCCTAGTTGGGGGTGGCAAGTGGCACTCCTGTTTGTAGGTGTGTAGTCTATAGTTCAATTTGGCTTACAACAATATACAACAGTGGTGTTAACATGTCTATGGAGTATGACGTCACCAGCTCTCCCATTGGGTGTTGTTTGTGCAGTGGGAGTGGTTGGTACCCGTTGATCGCACAGCTCTACCTCCCAGAAACCGGCCTACACCAAAGAGGTTGGATATAATAAGAGGAATCGAAACACGTCCACTCAATGCAAAAGCGTGTGCTCAAAATTTGGTCTCCTAAGGGGGCGTTGTCCCTCCTTCTTCTTCTCTTTTTGTGATTTTTGCACAAGACGTGCGCTACCGCCATCTACAGCGCTAAGGGGACTCCATTTATTCTCTACCTCAAGACTCCGAAGGTCTCCTAATCGAAGGTCTCCTAAAGGGGCGTTCACCCGACGTAAAGTGGATACCGGAAAAGAACCCGCCTGCTTTATCTCACTCTCATATACGATTCTCTGCCTACACCAGTGGTTCCCAACCGTTTGATAAATGGGGTTTCAAATAGAGTAGTGAATAGTTATCCTATTTAGTGAAGTGAAAGCCCATTGGGAAACTCCAACTCCCATTGTCATTGTGACACAGCACTCCACAGCACACAAGTGAACACTGCACACTGCACACAACGAAATTGCATTTATGCCTCACCCGTGCAAGGGGGCAGCCCTCAGTGGCGCCCCATGGGGAGCAGTGCGGTGGGACGGTACCATGCTCAGGGTACTTCAGTCATGGAGGAGGATGGGGGAGAGCAGTGGTTGATTACTCCCCCCACCAACCTGGCGGGTCGGGAGTCGAACCGGCAACCTCTGGGATGCAAGTCTGACGCCCTAACCACTCACCCATGACTGCCCAAAATGTATTTAATAATTTATTAGTAATATTTATCACTATTCTTTTTTCCACACACTTTCAGACATTTCAGGTGACCCCACATGGGGTCCCGACCCCAGTGTTGGGAAACACAGCAGGCCTACACCCAGGGCCGGTTCTATAGCCTGATAAACCAGACTAAATGTGGATGTCTAATTTAGTCTGGCCTCGATACATAATACATCCGAAGATTGTTGATGAGAACAACCTTCCCTCAAAACCCTGCCCGCTTTGATTCAAAACACATCTTTGCGTTGTAATTGGTTTGCCAGATTCATGGCATTCTGGCTTCATTGAATCATTATGCGAGGCCAGACCCACCCGTAGACAAAACATTTTGCCGTCCAGCGGGTGGCGCTGGTTCACCAGGCTACCGGTTCTAGGCAATTTGGTGCCCTAGGCAAGCACCGATCTTTCCTTTTTGTGGAATTTGACATTGGCATCTGTAAACATGGTGCCATACATCTGATTGAGCACAGCTGATCTAGTACCATGTATATGTACCGAGTGCCCATTAAATGTAAAGTTGAATGTTTTATTTTGCTTAATATTGTAATTCTTTGGGCCTTGTCGCCCCCCAGGACATTTGGCGCCCTAGGCGACCGCCTAGTCGGCCTATGCCTAGCGCCAGCCCTGGTTCTCCATCGTCAGGCCTGAACTGAATAGAAAAGGTCCAGGGTGGTATTCTGAGGAGGTAGTTGAAAGTGTGAAAGCGTGAAACTACAACTCCCATCGTCATTGTGACACTACAACACTCCACAGCACACAAGTGTTCACTGCACACAACGAAATTCCATTTATGCCTCACCCGTGCTAACCTGACTCTCGCGCAGATGGATTGTCATCGAAGTGTAACGAAGATGCACGAAGCACTCGGGGTCTCGCGAGAGCCAGGCTACACCCGTGCCCCAATGGCGCCCCAAGGGAGCAGTGCAGCGGGACGGTGTCATGCTCAGGATACCTCAGTCATGGAGGATGATGGGGGAGAGCACTAGTTCATTACTTCCCCCACTAACCTGGCGGGTCAGGAGTCGAACCGGCAACCTTTGGGCTACAAGTATGACGCCCTAACCGCTTACCCATGACTGCCCAAGTTGAGTAAAAGGGTGAAGTTAACCTGAATATAGCAGTAAATCACTTAAGACAGTTGTGGCCTCGTGGTTAGGGAGTTGGTCTTTCAATCTAGGGGTTGCAGGTTTGAATCCCCTCTGACCTCTCCCTCCACCTCCATCCATGGCTGAGGTGCCCTATAGGGCCAGGCACATAGAGGTAGAAAATAACACTAGAGGTGACCCCGCCCCCCTTTTTACGGCAATCTGTAGCGGCCATTATCTGTAGGTAGATCAGAGAAATGGAAATTAACAGAGAACGAGGCTCACCTCTGTCAAAAATGCCTTAATCATGTGAAAATGTCCATCAACACACTATATAAGGACAATAGTTGAAGTCTGTTGCTAACTATGTTCATAAAAGATATTATTTGATTTTTAAATGTATTTTATCGACTCATATGATTTAAGTAGATATTTAGCCTGACATTTCAAATCTGGTCTTTGATTAATGTGTTACTTCATATTCACACAGTTTTAGTCAATTTCTTGACAGGGGTGGGCGTGTTCTCCATTGACTTGCATTGCCTGAAGGTACCTACACTACCTACGGAAGTTGGGAAGCTCCATCTGCCATTTCCCAGTGCTGTCACAAATTGCTGTGTCCTCTCTAGTGTTATTTTCTACCTCTAGGGCCAGGCACCCAACCCCAAATTACTCCAGGGACTGTAACCTATACCCTGAAAAATAATAACTGTAAGTCGCTTTGGATTAAAGCGTCAGCTAGTGTAATGTAATGTGATAAGGCAGCCAGGAATCCACATTTTCTAAACTACAGTAGGATAGGCCTACATGAGACATATGCAGATTCAGGTAGTCAGATATCATCATGTTTTGGAATAGCCAATTGAGGTTCCAAAAAGCAAAACATTCTAGGACTGCCATGACCTGGGTGAATGGGAATTATGCGACCGTCGGTGGTCTGCGTCATTTCCTAATCTTACCACATCCCCCTTTCCCATCATGGTTTCCTGTCCTGTCTAGCCAAAACATGCAATTAATTACAAAACTAGAACAGAACAGGACGATCCTTCATCAAGAAACCCTGAGGCACAATAACAACAGCATGTCGTTTTCTCTGTCCTCATCATTAATTCAAAACAACACAAACTAATTTCCGCAACTTCAACATAAAATGTTTCCAAAAACATGTCAGTGGTTCATCAGTAGATCAGGGTTTCCCAAACTGGGGTGCATGGCCTGTCACAAGGGGGTGAGTGAGCTGAATTGAGCAATGGCAGATATGTGTTTTTATACAGCATTAATGAAAATTAAGTAGTTTTTAATTGTATGGTAAATTGTATGCTTGAAGAAACATCAAGTCTATTGGAAATGATTCCCCACATGACTCTTCATAATGTGCAATGACTTGTGCAGTGAAGTCGCTTAGGGCGTGCGTGAATCACATCGAAATGTACAAGGGTGTGTGCCAGGAAAAAAGTTTGGGAACTGCTGCAATAGATAAAATTGAGTGACACTTGTACGACTGACACTGCCCCCTTCTAAGGCAACCGAGGAAAAGCACATGTTAAGTTGCAATTCCTTTTAAGTTCTAATAATGTACTTTTTAAACCAACTTTGGCGTTAAAAACTGATAAGGACAGGAGGGAGTACCAAAAGAAAAGTTTTATTGTTTTTTTTTTCCTTCTCACATCTCTGAAAACGTTCAATTATCATTTCAGTGCAGTACAGGCTAGCAAACATACATACATACAACCCAACAACACATACACACATACATTCCAACAGTTAAATCGGCATGTCTATTTCAGACATGCACACACAAACACACAGACACTTCTCTGTCCTGTCTCTCACACACAAACACGCATGTAGAAACATACACACCTCAATAATCACTTTTTGTTCTATACAGATTTTTTTTTCCTCGTCGTATGTAGTTTTGTTTAACAGAGCTCTTGCCATACCGGCAAAGGGCTATTGGTCAAAATAGAAAATAAACATACACACACCACTTTTTTTTTATCATGTACCATCACAACCAGCTTACATTATTTAAAAAAAAGAGGGAAACAAAAATAATTTTTCTTTTCAAATCAATGAGACTAACATTGAGTATTTTTTTCCGTCTTATCGTCCTTTTTTTTCTTAAAGTGGGCATCCCAAATGAGGATTTCTCATACTCGTCAAGTTCCCACATACGGTAATGATACTCTGACACCCCCCCGACTACAAGACCCATATCAGGGTTGTCTTCTTGTGTCAGTAGTTAGAAAGGTAGTAGACCTTTCTCAGGTGCAGTCCTATGAAAGTTACTGTGTGAGTGTGAGATGGGGGAACAAGAGAAAGTTGTTGTTCAGGCCAAAACCCTTGTCTTATAGTTCTTGTATGGTTGATAATGCGCACATATCATATCAATCCAGTCATTCTCCACTCTGTGTGTGTGTGTGTGTTGAACTCTTGAACAACAAAAACAGATGCCTGATGTTCGCAGAGTGAGTATGTGTGTGGGTCTGACAAAGAGAGACTGTTCAGCCATATTCTCAAAGCACTGTGTGTGTGTGTGTGTGTGTGTGTGTGTGTGTGTGTGTGTGTGTGTGTGTGTGTGTGTGTTCAGGGCGGCGTTTCGCAGGGGACTCTTCTTTCTGGAGGCAGATTAAGAGGAGCGTACCCCAGGGGTCGCGACACCTACGTTGCACTTGGCAGCCTCTGGAATGTCAGAGTGAGTGAATGTGAGTGTGTGTGTGTGTGTGTGTGTGTGTGTGTGTGTGTGTGTGTGTGTGTGTGTGACCATGCATGGCAATCCTCATCCACCTGCTCCACCTCACAAAAATACATCTGCGCACACACACACACACACACACACAATGATAGCATGATGGCATACATGGATATGCAATAACGGAAAGACTCACACTGCAGATACAGTGATATGTTACACACACACACACACACACACACACACACACACACACACACACACACACACACACACACACACACACACACACACACACACACACACACACACACACACACACACACACACCGCAGTAGGAACACACTTTTTTTCGACGCACGATTGTTGATCTGTGTAGTGGTTGGGGTACATCATCGGAGGTACTGTAAGTTCATCAGTGAGCTTGTTGTCCGTAACAATGTCCTTGAGTGAGATGTTTGGCCCGTACTGGGTGGTGTGTGTGTGTGTGTGGTTGGGTGTGTATGTGTATGTGTGTGTGTGTGCGCGCATGTGTGTATGGCTGATAGAGCTGTATGTACATCAGTGGTGGTGGGGGGTCTGATTCTACTCTCCTGGTTATAGGGGCTCCACACTCGGGGCATTTGAGGGGTCATGAGCACAAAAAATGAAGAGGCCGTTACGTTAGAGGGAGCAGAGCAGAATGGAGAATAGCACGTTTCGGGAGGCATATTCCATGTCTGCTCTCGAG
>NC_085871.1:42068641-42088641 GCF_034702125.1 Engraulis encrasicolus
GAAGCAGCCAGTGTGTGCGTGCAAGTGAGTCTGTGTGTCGGCGTGCGTGTGAAAATGTGTGTGGAAGCAAGGGGTGTGTATATCAGGACTCCCAGCTGCAAACCGAGTTGAGAGACCGAACTGAACACCACCACAGATGAAGAAGAAAAAGTCGAGAGGTGCTTATCAGATTTAAATTTTCGGCAACTACGCACATCTTCACACCAGACACTTGTGTTACGCATAGCGACACACGGCTCAAACAAAACACCACATCACAACACAAACAAAACCATAGCAACTCGCTGACTACAGTCGGTGCTCCACAGAAGTGCTATAAGCAAGAGAGGTATTAGAGCTTGCTGCGATTACGATGCAGTGAAAGCGTCTTGTGTTTTTGGAGGTTTGTGAATGTGTCCATAGATGGGTTTGGTTTCCACTTGTTTATCACTGTTTACAGTGTGTGTGTGTGTGTGTGCCTGTGTCTCTGTGTGTGTGTGTGTGTGTGTGTGTGTGTGTGTGTGTGTGTGTGGTCTTTCCAGGTCTTGCTTTCCAGGGCCACCATTAGCTGTTCGTGGGTGTGAGGGTGTAAAGGTATGAGTAAGATTATTTGAGCGTGTGTGTTTGAGTGAGTGTGTGTGTGTGTGTGCGTGTGTGCGTGTATACAGTGTACATGTGTGAGAATATGTATACAGTGTGTGTGTCTGTGTGTCCATGCATGCACAGGTCTGTGTGAGGGAGTAGTCAGTATATACAGGGGCTGGACAAAATAACTCATTTGACAGGTGTTTCCATTATTTTATCCAACCCCTGTATATGCGAGTATCAAGTGCAGTACATGTATGTGTGTGTGAATATACAGTGCAGTGCATGAACAGAGTGCGCGCGTGTGTGTGTGTGTGTGTGTGTGTGTGTGTGTGCGTGTGTGTGTGCGTGTGTGTGTGTGTGTGTGCGTGCGTGCGTGCGTGCGTGCGTGCTCTTACTTGGTCTTGCGTCCGCTCCCGCGCGACTCTGAGAGGTTGCTGGTGATGGAATCGAACAATGCTGTTTTACTGGTGTCATACATGCTATGCTGTACCTCTCTGTAAGCCTTAAGCATGGCTCTGCTGTCTCTGTAGGAAATGATGGGATGGGGTGGCCAAGGCCAACGCAGGTTAGCACGCTTTGGGATTTTTAGTTAGCTCGTATTCGGCTACGTACGCTCAGGCCCAATCTGGGTTATGTCAGCTACTAACACCTGAGGCTAAGACTAGTGTGTGTCATGTCACCACGTGTGCAATGTATTGTAGTTAGTGTGTGTGTGTGTGTGTATGTATAACAGGCACGTATCAGTGAATTAGGAATATTGTGGAATTGCCATTTTATTTCGATGCAACTTGAAATGTAAAAAAGTCAATCAAGGATTAAAAGAGATGCCTGGAATTGGATGATGACCAAGTTCCTGATAGGTCTTCAGTGCTAATATTTCGTTTTTAAAAATTCTGAATGTTGGGCTTTCAATACAGAAGATGTTTTTTATATTTAATGAAAATATAAAACATGAAGGCTTAAAATATTTCACTCTGAGAAAAAAATCAATAACGTTCGTCTAACTTTTCTTGACTAAACTTAACACAACAAAGAAGGAAACGCAACACTCCAGAATTCTGTGCAAATGAATATTGCATTGTGCAGCCTTCTTTCCATCAATTTACCCCAACAAACCAGATGTCATTTTTTAAGACTTCATCACAAGCTCACAGACGTCATTCTAGCATCACCCTATACATCGCCGGACTCAAATGCGACAAACAACTAGCCTTGCAAGCCAGACTAAATGCGAGATTAAATGTGAATATTTAGTCTGGCCCCGATGAATACACACATGGTAAAGTTGTTGATGGAAACAACCCGTTGTTTTTCAAACTGTGTCTGTGCCTATTGGCCAACGCTTCGTCGCCACTCCCTCAAAACCCTATCCGCTTTGCATCCAAAGATTCAAAACAAATCCTCCTGCTTTGTGATTGGTCTGCCAGATTCAGGGCATTGGGGCATTGTCCGAGGCTAGACCCACTCGCAGACAAAAAATAATTTTGACCGCTGGCGGTTGGGGCTAGTTTATTAGGCTAACAAACAACTCTTTTTTTTCTTTTCTACACACAATATTCCAGCTCCACCTCCACGTGCCCGTGTTTGCATGTGTATGTTCATGTTCTGCAATACGTATGTAGAAGAGAGCTCGTCTTCCTTACTTGGTCTTGCGTCCGCTGCCTCGTGCCTCCGAGGTGGAGGAGGCGCCGGAGGAGCTGTTGGCGGGCTGGCCCCCCATGTTCTGGGTGAGGGTGGAGGCCAGGGCCGAGGAGGAGTAGCCGCCCCCCTCTCCACCACCTCCACCACCACCACCACCGCGCCCCCCGCCCCCCGAAGAGGACGAGGAGCCCACGGTGGTGAAGTCGCGTCCCAGCTGGAAGTCGTTGTTCTTGATGGCCTCGTAGCTGGCCTTCAGGCTGGACGTCCGACGGCCCTCCTTCATCTAGACACGACAGGACAGGACAGGGGGGTGGACATACGCGCACGCACACACACATACAGGCCCACGGGCGCACGCCGCACGCACACGCACACGCACACGCGCACACA
The DNA here is from genome assembly GCF_034702125.1 of Engraulis encrasicolus. Lineage (NCBI taxonomy): Eukaryota > Metazoa > Chordata > Actinopteri > Clupeiformes > Engraulidae > Engraulis > Engraulis encrasicolus. Next base: position 42,071,240 of record NC_085871.1, read on the forward strand.
CACACACACACACACACACACACACACACACACACACACACACACACACACACACACACACACACACACACACACACACACACACACACACACACACACACACACACACACACACACACACACACACACACACACACACAATTAAACACAAATGTACAACATATGCACTCAAACAATCAGTGGAATAGATTTAATCAGACGCTAGCCTTGAGATGAACAGTCTAATCAATGAATCAATGAGCAGGATGACAGAGTACCTTCATCTGGACAGGTGGATGGGCTTGCATGAGAATACATGTGCAGCACGTGCGCACGCACACACACAGGGAAATCAATGGCTTTAGCCAGATGCTAAATATCTTAAGTCCATGCCAAACACAGGTTTTCCTTCATCTAAGAGATGGAAACATGCACGCACGCCCCAACATGCACTAAATAGAGGATTCAAACACACATGCATGTTCAAACACACATACACCAGACAACAGTCTGTAGACTGATACACTAATGAGAAATCAAACAGTGCTGCCCTTTCTGGTTTTGCGTAATGTAATGCAATAGTGTGTTGTGCAGTGGCCTGCCAGGCCTGAGCGACTGCCATGGTGATGACTCCGGTTCCTGTGTGTATATGTGTGTGTGTGTGCGTGTATGTTTGTGTGTGTGTGTGAGCATCACATCATTACACACCTGTGCGGTGGCCTGTACCGCCTGAGCGGCAGCCATGGTGATGGCCCCGGCCCCTGAGTGTGTGTGTATGCATGTATGTGTGTGTGTGTGTGTGTGTGTGTGTGTATGTGCATGTGTGTGTGTGTGTGTGTGCGTGTGTGTGTGTGTGAGCATCACATCATCCCACACCTGTGCGGTGGCCTGTACCGCCTGAGCGGCTGCCATGGTGATGGCCCCGGCCCCTGTGCCGGGCCCCGCGGGGAGAGAGGTCAGGTTGTAGGAGCCCAGAGGCTGAGACGAGTTCACACTGTACACACTGTTGGAGGAGGAGGACACGCTGTTGGCACGGATACCTGAGGGGGAGGGAGAGGGGGAGAAAGAGAGAGAGAGAGAGAGAGAGAGAGAGAGAGAGAGAGAAAGAGAGAGAGAGAAAGAGAGAGAGAGAGAGAGAGAACACAGAGAGAGAGAGAGAGAGAGAGAGAGAGAGAGAGAGAGAGAGAGAGAGAGAGAGAGAGAGAGAGAGAGAGAGAGAGAGACAGAGAGAGAAAGAGACAGACAGACAGACAGACAGAGAGAGAGAGACAGAGAGAGAAAGACAAAAGAAGCGCATCTGTATAAATTCATTGTTTTTCAATGCTTTCCAATGCAAACTATTCCATGTATATGTGTTAAAAGAAACCCAAAATTCTAAAAACGTTATGTTGTTCACGAGGAAGTGGGCAGACTGGGATGATGCGGGATAGAGCACAGGCGCCTTTTACGGAGATGCAGTGGTGCGGCTGCATCCCCACTTTGTGACTGACTGTAAAGGTTCACCTCATTGTAAACAATCAACCACTAGTTCTACGAATAAAACAGTGACGCGCCGCAGCAGAAGCATCCAATGCACTGCGACAGGGTATTTTGCGCATTTTGTGGAAGTGTACATTAAAGATTAAAGAAAGTACATTAAAGAAAGTTTTACTCAATCATTTGAAATACAGAGGGTCACCCTTAGTTACAAACACATGCTGCGCCTGCAATTAATGAATATATACAGCGAGTCAGGCAACGTTACCTCGGCCAAGTCTAGTGCATGCGAGTTCAGCGCCTACCTGGTGTGTTCTCCTTGGAGGCGTCGGATGTGAGTGTGGAGAGCAGCGCCTCTGACTTGAACTTCTTCTCGGGGACGTGCTCCGTCGTGTGGTGGGACTGCTGCGTGGTGTACTTGCGCTCTGATGGTTAAATCACACACACACACACGCACACTTATACATTTACAAATGCATAAAGCCTGACACTTGTCCAACACTTTCCAGCATATCTGAAATGTCACTAGAACATTCTGGAATATAGACCGTCAGTGCAGAATAGTTATTGCAAGAAATAATAACAATAAATTACATTAATACAAACTATAACTAGAAATGCACTCAGAGGGTGCACACCTCGGCCAAGGAAGCTGTTCGTTAGAAAATGGAATGTCAAAATTCGCCCCATTCCGCAATGGTGAAGAATCTAAAACAATCCTGGATCTAGATTGTTTTGGAACGTTTTGAGTTATCCTGCTGACAGGCAGACAGACAGACAGACAGACAAACAAACAAACAAACCAACCAACGCGACGGAAAACATAACCTCCTTGGCGGAGGTAAAAACAAACGGTGTTCTCCTTACTCTCCACGGTGGTGTGCGAGTGGACGTGGTGGTTGTTGACAGGCTGAGAGGGGCTGTCCATCTCCAGCGATCCTGTCAATCAAGAGGTGCAGCCATGGTTACAAAACAAAATCCGCTGCCATAACAACCAGACCTTGCATTACAGAAAACGCTCAAGTTCAAAATACCCAGTCACAAGCACATCACGAAAGTCTAAGGTAGGTGTGTGTGTGTGTGTGTGTGTGTGTGTGTGTGTGTGTCTGTGTCTGTGTCTGTGTCTGTGTGTCTGTGTCTGTGTCTGTGTCTGTGTGTCTGTGTGTCTGTGTCTGTGTCTGTGTGTGTGTGTGTGTGTGTGTGTGTGTGTGTGTGTGTCTGTGTGTGTCTGTGACTTGCACGTCTGCACCCTTGTCTCTGTGTGCAAGCTAAAGATTCACGTTACTGTGTGTGTGTGTGTGTGTGTGTGTGTGTGTGTGTGTGTGTGTGTGTGTGTGTGTGTGTGTGTGTGTGTGTGTGTGTGTGTGTGTGTGTGTGTGTGTGTGTGTGTGTGAGTGTGTGTGTCTGTGTTGCAGACTCACGTCGCTCCAGGATCTCTGTGATGCCGGCGTTGTCCGCCTCCAGCTCCATCTTGAACTTGGCCAGCTCCTGGTCCAGCTTACGCAGGTGGCGGTCCACCTACACACACACACACACACACAGTCACTTTCTAGCCATATTTAACGATGACTGTGTGAGCAGTCAGTCCATGTCTGTTGACAAACCACATCACTGTTTCAGTCGCAATAGCAATACAGACAAAAACACACACACACAGACACACACACATCGCCAAAAAAAAACCATCTAATATTTTGTCAATTTTACAGCATATCAACATTCATGAACTAATCAATGAGGGTAACTCTTCCCGTTTAAAATAATAATCTGTGGTTGGAGATGGGTCACTACAATCAGTAAATTAAAAAAAAAAACATAGTGGAGCATCAGCTGTGACATATGACAGTAATGTGCTTCCATCTAGTGGTGTGAGGTGGAATTGAAGCAACAGCTTCCCGCCAATGCACTTGTGCCATAGACAGGAATTTAACTTTTACTTGTTCTATGCCAGGACAAGAACGATACATATATCATTTTACTATCGGTATGTAGACTGGCAGCATCCATAAAAAAAACTCACATGATTATATTAACCACCTTGTGTACATGCACATAGCATTTAGGTTGCCGGTGTTGTATAACAAGAATCGCAGTATAATAACAAAGTTGCAACACACTGCATAACACAAGGGGTGATATTCTTGTCCATGGAAACTGTTTCAACTGTTTTAACCTATGATAAGGGCTACTGCTGCCTTCAGAAAAAAAATCCCTGGACTGACGACACCACTGATGAAAATTCTGGTGTCTAGCTGAACACGAGCACCGTGCCACTACCTTGGAACAATGCGCCAGAACCAATGATAGTGCCACGAGCCTCTTTTTATTACTACCAACATCGGGCTAGGCTACATTTGTTGAAATTAAATACTTGGGAACTTGTTCACCGGTTACACTATTTTGAACAAGACTGTGATTATAATGTCAAACACATCATACACCAGTGCGTGCACTGCCAAAAATGATTTTGAGTTAAATTTTGACTGTAAATCGTTTCAACAGATGCACATATAGCATGTACCATGGCATTACGTCGCCAAGGTGTTCAAGGCTATTTTTCCAGAGTTTAAAGTGATACTGTCCCATTGGAAATAAGCTTATTTTACACCTTCCCTTGAGTTAAATAATAGGGTTTTACCGTTCTGCTGTACTTTCAACCGTTTTCTAGTTATGACAGTGCAAATTTTACCTCCAAGCTAACAGTTAACATTGAGTCCTATGAGACCAGTTAGCCGCGAGCTGGTCTCATAGGACTCAATGTTAACTGCTAGCATGGAGGTAAAATTTGCACTGCCATACCTCGAGAACGGTTGAAAGTACAGGAGAACAGTAAAACCCTATTATTTAACTCAAGGGAAGGTGTAAAATAAGCTTATTTCCAAAAATGTGACAGTATCAGTTTAAGGTCAGGATCTCGGGATTTCCAAGAAAATGAAGGAGGCAATAGTAAGGCCTTCATCACAACGTTAAGACTCACCAGATCATAAATCTGATTGGCTAGTGTCACCTTCTCATCAGCATCCTCCAACGCCTTGTAGTAGTCCTGGAAACCAACGCAAACACAATTTCTATATCAAAATGTTGCTAAATTAAGGTAAGGTTTTGCTAACGGTACCCATTGGATGACTACCAGTATATGGCCCAATAAAACTAACACTTCAATGTCTGAACGCTGAACACTGTGCGCAATAATTGCATATGATCATGATTCATGTCTGTGACATTAACACTTTATAATGGTAAAATGTATATCTCCATGATGATACAGTCTCTACAGCAAGTTACCACCCCCCCCCCCCCCCACCATGAATGAATCAACTATTGAGTGATTGGGCCCTTGAGTGATTGGTTACCCATCACCAAGTTACCTTTTTAATGACTTCCATCTGCTCTTCTCGCCATTCGGGTTTGTTTTTCTTAGCGTTGATGAAAAAGTCATTGACCCGTTGCTCCAACTGGTCCATAGCGTCTAATAGAAGAAGGGACACGCGCATGATGAGCGAGGACATTGGGATGCCCATAGTAGGACAAAGCTCAGTCTTTGATGTTGTTCGGGCACAGGGGGAATTGGTTATTAGTTGCTTGCCACTGATATTCATTTCCCAAAGCTTGCCATTACCTTTCTTACAAACAATAGGGTGGGTGTATAATGTAGCCAACCAACAAGGATTCAACTTTTGATTAAACCTTGTAAGAGGTCTGCTTTATTTCATTGTATAATGTACATAAAACCATTCTATTCGTGTGGATAAAACACAAGAAGATTGCAAAGTGGCGTCTTCTTGAGACTAATAAATAGACCTACTGCAAACAAAGAGATGCCGGTAGATCAATTAACAGCGCCTGGCTGTATGCCGTTTAGCGCAGGTTGCATTGTTTACATACCGTAAATAGATAAATGCATCTGGACTGTTGGCTATGTGATTCCACTACCGATGCTTAGCCTAAAGATAGCGGCTCATGATGACTTGAATGCCAAAGAAGCGGCTTTCTACATCCAATAAAGAACAGTCGCCAAAGTTTAATACAAGTTCTAGGACAGTGGAAAGATAACCAGTTAAGTTCAACTAAATAAAAGGTATGGAAAAGGTATGCGAAGACTTCAAGTGCTTAGTGCTTCTTTTGTCGTTGTGATAACAACAATTTTGTTATTCTGGAAACATAAAGGTGTGGTGATGTAGTGTTTGGATACAGTCGTGCCGGTGGATGCGATGCCTACTCTGTACTTGCAGGTCCATCTCTCTCATTTCCGTAAACCTGTCGCGGAGATCCATGGGTAGCTGCTCGATCACTGCCAGAGAGAAGAAAAGCCATATCACTGGCTAGCACACCTAGCAAGTAGCCTCCATTCGAGCGCACGTTTATTTCACCCATCTAGAACATTATCTGAGCCACAGACCGCGTCAACGCAAGCCAAAAACAACATACTTACTTTCGAGGTAGTCCTCTAAATACAACATCTTGGCAGATTTGTGATTTTGCGCGTTATACGAAAGGAATTATGTCCTTCAATATGGCGCCGTCAGTCACTGAATGCCGAAGGAAAAAATGTTTTTCTGAGGTCAGTGACGTATGCGGCGTGAGTTTGGATTGGACGACGGCTGCGCAGAATTCATGGTTGCCCCGGCCCTCTGGAACTTGTAGTCCAAAGTGGGTGAATGTTCGCGTCAATTTACAAAGCGCATCATTAGATCTACCCATGCGCTTTTACGCACAGTATACCGTAACAAAATAACGATCAACTTATAACCATTATGTTGTTAAGGCATAAAACGCACAACAACAAAATCAATTCAACTTAGACATAATGTATATTAGATAGCCTATGGTCAGGCAAACGTGTGGACAATGAGCAGCCACAATAGCATAATAATAATAATAATAATAATAAGAATAAGAATAACAACAACAACAATAATAATAATAATAATAATAATAATAATAATAATAAGAAGAAGAAGAAGAAGAAGAAGAAGAATAAGAATAAGAATCATCATCATAATAATAATAATAATAATTATAATAATAATAGGCTAATAATAATCATAATAATCATAATAATACATTTTCTTTTTTTCCAAGCAAGTTGAACACATAACAAGCTAATCTGTTGCAGTAGCCTACAGTAGCTTCAACAGCCTCCTATGGTTACGGCAACAGCAGAAGAAACAACATTTCAAACATTTCTCGATCACACACATGTGCAATGTGTCACTCTAAGCCCTGTGGATCAGCAAATTGCTGTAATGGCTATAATAATAGAAATGAAAGACAAACTCTAGGCCCTTGTGTTATGCAGGGTGCCTGAAAAGGCATTGCAGGTGACAAAAGATCAGTAACATAGAAATGATTAACCAGCCTCAGTAACCAGATGGTTAAATGACAACTTGGGAAGTCATGCTCAAATGCAAATAGGCCTACCTCCTGCATTGTGAACCCGTCAGGAAATGGTCTGAATTCAAAATGGTTGTTTCACTTTTTTGTGTTGTTGGCTGACCCGTGTAGGCTCCATAGCAATGGCCAAGTCTTCATGCATTAGGCTACCATGCTCGTGTGTGATACTGTGTGTGATGCCACAATAGTTTTTCCCCGCAATGAATAGTTCAACTGTCCGAATGGTTCAGAATATCTGAATATCTTTACCAGGGATTCCCAAATCTTACCAAGGCCCCACATTAACCAGTGCATTCCACCCAAGGCCCCCTCACATAGGTTGTGCCACTGCCACACTATTTTATTTTCTGACCGCTCCCTTTTACGACTATATTCTGGGTTTGTGAGGCATGGGTGAGCGGTTAGGGCGCGAGACTTGCATCCCAGAGGTTGCCGGTTCGACTCCCGACCCGCCAGGTTGGTGGGGGGAGTAATCAACCAGTGCTCTCCCCCATCCTCCTCTACCCTGAGCATGGTACCGTCCCACCGCACTGCTCCCTGGGGCGCCATTGAGGGCTGCCTCCTTGCACGGGTGAGGCATAAATACAATTTTGTTGTGTGGAGTGTGCAGTGTTCTCTTGTGTGCTGTGGAGTGCTGAGTCCCCCCTAAGAGGCCACTGTGACCCCTCAGGGGTCCCTGGCCTCCACTTTGATGATCACTGATCTACTGTATATTGATCGAGTTAATATTTGTCACATATCCACAACTGATGTAAATTCACAATGGCCACGGCATACATTAGCCACAGGGGAGACGTGGCACAACAGTTTGGGAGTTGGTCATGGCATCAGGAGTTTGCAGCATATACAGTATTTACTATTTTATGTCTTTATTTGATATGACAGTGAAGAGAGGACAGGAAACGTCTGGGAGAGAGAGATGGAGGCAGGGTTGGGAAATGACCCAGGCCACACTCGAACCTGGGTCCCCATGGGCTTGCAAGCCCAAATGTGGGGGGCTTTGCGTGCTGCACCACAGCACCACCCCCTTGCCAGGCCTTTCTGTCTGTCTGTCTGTCTGTCTGTCTGTCTGTGTGCCTGTCTGTGTGTCTGTCTGTGTGTCTGTCTGTGTGTCTGCCTACAGTGTTTTGTGCCGCCTGCGGGTGGCAGCATAAACAAGAGCAAGTGCAGCTAGCCCTGGGCAGGGAGCCAGGTTGCCGTCCGTCTCTGATTGCTCTTTTGCCTTTCAACCGCGTCCGGTTGCAGATTCACAGTCCCGCCCACCAATACATCAGCATATTACACTGTCATTACACTGGCTACCAGTGAGATTTAGAATAGTATAAGTCTGATAGTATAAGTCATTAAATGGCTTAGGCCAATATATTGTTGACAGAGTAAATATATTGTAGATAGAGCAGTGGTTTTCAACCTTTTTTGAACAAATGTCCCCTTGACCTCATCATAAGCCAATGCCCCCTTAGTATTAGTACAGCCCCTGGGGGGCTATAGCATCCCTGTTGAGAAACACTATGCTAGAGCAATATCATCCCAAAAGATGTCTTAGATCTTCATAGTCTCCTCTACCGGTAGTGCCTAGTGTCAAATCCAGACAGGGTAAAATCTAAGTAAGTATGTGCAATATCTAGGTTTGTATATGCCTTTGGATGACTCAGGGCCAAAACTGGAACGTTGTGTGTAACACTAACAATGGTTGTCTGTTACCCTGTTTATATGTTTGTTTGTTCTTTGTGGTCCTAAGTCTGTCTATTGTGGTAATTGATGTTAATTGTGAATCACACTTTCTCATGTCCACTCTGAATTTCTCTCCTGAAGAGACAATAAAGGATAATCTAATCTAATCTAAATGGCATTTAGTCAATGGGTGGATTCCAATATGCAGCCTCCCGTCCTCTGTCTGTGCTTGTGCACCTCACGTTTCGCACCTCCTTGGAGAAAACAATATGGCTTTGCCGCTGTCCAGCCACCACAACTTTTGGGGGCTATTCTTCATTCACCATCCCGTTTGCAAATGAAAATCACATTAGAATTGAGTTTTTGCGAGATATTGAAATACAATTCTGTTGTCGGTGACGAGGCCACAAGGAGGAGCAAGGGAGGACGGGAGTCTGCATATTGGAATGCACCCATTATGCTGCCAAATGCTGTAACCAGCCTCCTGCCCAAATTAGAAGTGCCCCAACAGTATCATTTTTTAAAAGAAAGAAATTAAAAACAGCTTTATTTTCATCTGCCTTAGTTAGTCCGTTATTATACAATACATGTTTTTCTTCTCTATTCTCTTTCTTTTCTCTTTAGCACAATGAATGACAGTTATGTATGATAGCGTGCTGTAGATTACATAATATTCCCAAATTAATATTGATATCGATATTATCATTGATACGTATCTATCTATCATGCAATGCAAAAGGGGATATTGTGGCTTGGTAACGTTGGCATCATATTGACATGTTGGGTGAGAGATTGTTGTTTGAATTTCCTCCATGGCTGGAATCCCATGGCATCAGAGACTGTAACCAATACCCTGCACTAATGGTGAGTCACTTTGGATTAAATAGTTGTAATGTGATGTCGTGCAAAAGTGCTAAAATGTGAAGTGAGGGATGACACGCTGAACAGTTTAGTTTAGTTTAGTTTATTTAGTTTAGTTCAGCAGGGACCATGCACAATAGACATTGTTTACAGAAGTAAAAGATGACTTGTGCCAGATTAGCTATATAGCTAATTTCCACCTGCAGTCCCTGGACAGGTAAAACAACAATTAAAAAAATACAGTACATGAACAAATAAACAAATCAGCACATCCATAAGCCATGGGTTCTTGCTCAGTATGGGACAATGGTCGTACTGAAAAGATCTTCTATCTAGGACCTTCAGGGCCTGCTTGTATAGTGAATCAATGGATTTTAATGACTCGGCTCAATAAAAAAGGATCAACAAAAACAACAAGTATTGTTTACATTTCATATAGCATATACTGAATCACATCAGGACAAACAGGTGGTAAGCTTGTGATGGTATTGTATTTACTCAACCATATTATATACTCAACCAGATTATTCTTCGGAAATCAGTACGACCAACAGAGATAACATTGTCCAAAAAAGTGTTGGTTTTTCAGAAACCCAACTGATAGCCTTTATGTGTCCATCTGCAGCGCAAACCCCGTGCTCAAATCTGACCTCTTGAACCGATGCATGCTATCTGTTGGAGGCGGATATCTGCATTCCTGACCCCCCCCCCCCCCATCGGAAAACTGCCCTCCTCCTCTCCTCCTCCCCACTCCTCCGACAGTATTGTGGTTGCCCATATAATTAGCTACGCTCGTCTCTAGGACCCTGAGGCATCGTCCGGCCGCATGACACAGACCAGGCAGCAGCGCGTTAAGTTACCGAAAGTCCTTACATGCAGAAGTTGCCTGTGACAGCCCCTCAAAACTTCTCTCGGCGCATATGCAACACAAGACATTACACGGGGACATCACTGAGCGACAAGGGTGGGCCTGGAGTGTGATAGGAGCAACTTTCGTTCTCCCCGTCAATGAATTATCCGAGGCGGATTCTTTTCTGGCGATTTACGCACACTTGATACGGAATTACCAGTGCATGCGGTGCGCTTGCAAGATGTTTTGGATTTCCTCCCATGGACCGACTTTTGTTTGGACAGTCACTCGATCTGCCCTGGACTACCGATAGGGATCTTTGGGACTTTGAAGCTTGGACTTTTTTTTGGTCACGGACTAAAACTATTATGCGCAAAACAGAAGGCGCAGGTTCAGGAATTCTCTGATGGATGTTGTAATTTTTCCTTTCCCTTTTTCTTGCTCTCGCCTAAGTGAGTGATGATTGATTCGGATGTGTCAGCACCACCGCGCGCTCATCCGAGCAGTCCACAGTCCCGAAGGTCGACAAAGTAGGAAACCACCTGTTGCGAATGTTTCCAAAAACTTCCCACGGATATAATATGCCCAAGACACAAGGAGACATCTACTGGGAAATATAAATATATGGAACTGTAAGTAAATGGTATGTATTATTAGATGTTTTTTCTCGGATACATGGCAGAATTTAAACTCCCATCCCTTCAATTAAATCTGAATGTCCTTTCCTCCCTCAATCTTTTTTCGTAGAGGAGTATGTTGCCATGGTGGCGCGAGTTAAAATGAGGAGTCTACTTGACCAACAGTTGGTGCTCTCAGAATGGCTCGTGAGGATTCGGTAAAGTGCTTGCGCTGCCTGCTCTACGCTCTCAATTTACTCTTCTGGGTAAGCACGGCACAAGCTCCCGGAGCAGGTGGCCGATTGGCGCGGGCGCTCACGTTACACACGACCGCCAGAATGTTACCCTCACACTGCTCACTGAACGCGTGCTCAAAGAACCGCTCTGGACGCCGAGCAAGACAAGGGATCCCCCACACAGTAGCCTGACCAACGACACTTAAAAGCCCCAGCGCGCACCGCTCGGCATCCAGCCCTGGCGACGGCTATCTAATATGGCGTTTCCATTCGAAGCATACGCAACCCCGGCGTGTTTCGGATTCTTAGCTATTTGCAGGAAATTAAAACACGATAAGGTCCCGGGTTGGCATTTTAGACCTCGGCATGAAAACCTTATGCAAACTGTGTGACTGGGCCGGTGGTGGGCCTAGGCCCACTGTATGCCATGCCACCCATGCCATGCCAACGTCAGGCCAAGTGTTTGGCATTCACGTCATGCCAAAGATAGTATTTAATATTTTGTTATGGTCTCTGCGATCACTTAGTTCCTGGCTGGTGACACAGAATGTTCCAGGAATGAAGTGTGTGTATGTGTGGGGATCTAAACAAACACACGTGCAGTCTGACACACGCACGCACACACACACACACGCACGCACACACAACTGTCAACTGAATTATTACCTAGGCTTAGAAGTACCAGAAAATGTCCACCAAGTGTTCACACTGCTCGCTTACCTTCTTTTATGCCATCTTCTTCCCATCCCTCCCTCTTTCCCTTTTTCCTTCTCTCCCCCCCACTCTCTGTCTGTCTCTATTCCTCTTTCACTCTGTCTCTTGCTTCTCTCCCTCATCTCTCCATCATTGTCTCCTTCCCTGCCCTGCCCTGCCCTGCCCTGCCCTACGCCATACCACAACCCCCCTCTCCATACCTTTGCCTCTCCCTCCCTCCATCCCTCTCTCTCTCTCTCCATCCCTCTCTCTCTCTCCATGTTTATCTGTGTCCCCCCTCTCTGTTTCCTTGTCCTCTTTCTCCCACCATCTCTCTGTTCCCATTATCTTTCTCCCTCCCTCCCTCTATCCATCCCTTGCTCTCTACCTCCCTCCACCCCTCTCTCTGCCTCCATCCCTCTGTTCTCCCTCTGTTTGTCTATGTGTCTATCCCTCGCTCTCTACCTCCCTCCACACTTCTCTCCATCCCTCTATTCTCCCTCTGTTTGTCTGTGTGTGTGTGTGTGTGTGTGTGTGTGTGTGTGTGTGTGTGTGTGTGTGTGTGTGTGTGTGTGTGTGTGTGTGTGTGTGTGTGTGGTGTCAGCTGATGTCCATCTGTGTGTTGGGAGTGGCAGCCTGGCTCCGAGATTACCTGAACAATGTGCTCACCCTGACCGCCGACACCAGGTGAGTGATTCACACAGCAGCTGTCCCTGCATAGCTGTGTGTGTGTGTGTGTGTGTGTGTGTGTGTGTGTGTGTGTGTGTGTGTGTGTGTGTGTGTGTGTGTGTGTGTGTGTGTGTGTGTGTGTGTGTGTGTGTGTGTGTGTGTGCTTTGTGACAGAGAGTGTGATAATGGTTGAGTGAGTGAGCTTGACACTTAAGAAAGATACACACACGTGTGCACGCACACACATACACACGCACGCACACACACACACACACACACACACACACACACACACACACACACACACACGCATGCACGCGCACACACACACACACACACACACACACACACACACACACACACACACACACACACATGCACACACGCACGCACACGCACACACACACACACACACACACACTGGCGCCTCTTACTCTCAAGAGCTTATCCCTTAGCTCTACATTTTGGTATTAATGGCCATGGTCTGTGTGTGGTACTCTGTTAGTGGTACACTGTCATTACAGACAGACAAACAGACAGACAGACCGAACAGTTTAACAGCACTTTGCAGACTGGTCACCCTCAAACTTCTGTGCTAACCCTGTAACATAGATTTTTGACAATGAAGTACACTTGAGTTGACTTGAAGAGAGAGTCTATTAGTGAGACAGGCTATTAGTGGCTATTTTGGCTATTAGTCTATTAAAGTACATACCAACTGGCTACTAGTCTATTATAGTACATACCAGTAGAGATAGACAAAACAGTCTGTCACATTAGGGCAGGGATGTCAAACTCAGGCCCGGGGGTCAAATGTGGCCCGCGGAGTCATTGTATTTGATCCGCGAGATCATTTCAAATGTGTATTACAGTTGACCCACATACACCATTAATGTTTAGAGGAGTGTTTCCCAACCAATTGTACGTGTACCACTAGGGGTACGCGAGCACACTGCAGGGGGTACTTGGAAACATGCAATTTTATCAAATACATGTAGCTCAGTTATATTGGGATAGAGAAAGCGGTATAGAACTTGACTTAGGGGGTACTCATGGCGCAATGAAAAGGCTTGGGGGTACACAAGACAAAAAAGGTTGGGAAACACTGGTTTAGAGTAATACAACTGCAGACACATTTGAACTGACAAATGTGATGAGAAAGGGTGTGTGTGAAATTTAACTATGAGTATGAAGTGCATACATGCACAAATATAGTTCATTTTTAAAAAAATATTTGTTGAGTTCGGCCCGCGACTTCGTTCCAGATTTTGATTTTGGCCCTCAGTCAATTTGAGTTTGACACCCCTGCATTAGGCTGTCAGGCTAAACCTGTCGAGAGAGATATTGCAGTGGGGCAGCTGTGGAATAACGGTTAGGGAGGTGGTCTTAAGATCAGAGGGTTGCAGGTTCAAATCCTACCCTTACACAAAATGGTGGACAAAGTAAAAGTAAAAGTACTTTCGTGGTGTAATTACAACAGTAGCAAATTATATCAGATAGCTGTTACACCGTGTACTCCATTTTACCTACCTATTGAGATAGACTTTGTTATTAGTGAAAAACAGTAAAAACCTAACAAGGACCCACCACAAACTCAACCCAACCTGTGCAGAATCAGCTTATCGTTAGACAAGTACATTGGTCTACGTTTTACTCAGATAAGTTACCTGTGTTGGAAAGAAACTGTCTTTCTTTTTTAACTTTTACTTTTACTTTGTCCACCACTGCCCTTACACTCCCTACACCTCAATCTGTGGCTGAAGTGCTCTTGAACAAGTTCACCCCATCTGTAAAGTGCTGTCTGGGCATGTGACCTGGGTCTGACGTATAGGGTCTCATGGCAGTGGTTAGGCCCGGGGAGAACATGAGGTTAATTAGCTTAATGCTACATGTACACACCTAGTTACTTTGCTGCGTCATCTCATCACTGTCTATGTGAGGGGTCTCTCTCCGTCTCTCTCGCATGTGTGTGTGCCACTGCCCATCAGCCTGTGTGTGTGTCTCTCTCTCTCTGTGCGTCTGTGTCCATGTGTACATGTTTGCATGTGTGTGTGTGTGTGGGGGGGCATCTCAATGTCAAGAACAAGTGTTCCAGCCTTGCTATGACGTGAATCGCCTGGTGATTGGATATTCCGCGGAGTTCACCAGAGAACACTGGGTGTTTCACGTCCTAGCAAGGCTGGAACACTGGGCATTGAGAAAGAGCCTGTGTGTGCGTGTGTTTGCGTCTGTCTGTCCATGCGCACATGTGCCTGCTTGTGTGTGTGTGTGTGTCTAGAGGCTTGTAGTTTCTCACCTCTCCTGCACCAAATGAACGGTGAACTCATCAGTGAATCCATCACTTCTTCTTCACCACTCTCTCTCTATCTCCACACTCTTTCACATACAAGTCATCAGCCAGCACAGGGCCTGGGGAGCACACCTCAGGGAGAGAGGTGGAAAAAAGAGATAGTGTCGGGGGTAAGAGAGCAACATTGAGCTAACAAAAAGATGGCAAATGTGGATGAGTAAGAGACTGTGTGTGTGTGTGTGTGTGTGTGTGTGTGTGTGTGTGTGTGTGTGTGTGTGTGTGTGTGTGTGTGTGTGTGTGTGTGTGTGGCAAGACTCGCAAGAGAGAGACGGGGAGAGATAGGGAAGGGGACAGGAGAGAAAGAGGGGTGAGTAGGATTGGTAGGGGTTAGTACGTACTTAGTAGCAGTAGTATAGGAGTAGGAGGATAATTTAAGTAGAGTAGTAGTAGAGGTTATTGATCTCAAAGGAAATTAAGGAAGTCATTTCATTTAAGAATAGAACGAAAGTCATGAGAAGAGGGAGAGATTGACATAGGGAGAGAGGGAGAGGTTGAGGGAGCGGAGTGTTACAGCAGAAATACACCAGTGGCGATCTGAGCGAGGCGAGCGACGGAAGTAATTGACTTTGTATTGAGTCGCGCAACAAAAGCGATTCTGGAGACTAGAGCGATTTGCGAGACGAGCGCGACAGTTTGAAGTTGAAATCTTTTCAACTTTCTATGACGCGGTTCGGACACAAGCCGCGACAGCCAATGACTGTGTAGAGGTCAGTGACCACAGCCAATGGGAATGCTTGAATGCTTTGCCTTCTGCCTGTACGGACATACTCTAGTCTCCTCAATCGCTCGTATCGCTTGCTGCTGCACTCTGTTGCTTGAATCGCATTGCGCCTTGTCTATTCGCGAGTGTTATAAGGGAGGAAGAGGGAGAGGCTGAGAAAGTGAAGGAGTGGTAGCAAGGGAGAAAAGGAATGAATGAGAGGAGAGTGGGAGAGAAGAAGAAGTGGTAGAGGAAAAATTGAGAAGGAGTGGTAGCGAGGGAGAACTCAGGTCTGATGGAGAGATAAATAAACAAAATGGCTGCCAAGAGGTACATACCCCTTCAAGATCTCAGCCATCTCTCTCTCTCTCTCTCTCGCTCTCTCTCTCTCTCTCTCTCTCTCTCTCTCTCTCTCTCTCTGTCTCAACTGGGGAAATATAAAATCTCAACACAGAAGAACATTTAATTCATACAGTTTTTACAGATCTTGGAACAACATCAACAAAAACAAGAACACACACACACACACACACACACACACAGACACACACACACACACACACACACACACACACACACACACACACACACACACACACACACACACACACACACACACACACACACACACACACACAGACACACACACACACTCACACACACTCGTGTATTGGGGGAAGTTGTGGCCTAATGGTTAGGGAGTAGTTTGTCAGATAGGAATAGAAGGTTGCAGGGTCGTGCCAGTATCAGTAGGAAGAGTATGGGTGGTCTTCTAGAATGGAATCTGAGGAAGCAACTCTCTACAAGTGGTCCTCTACAGCCTCATGCACTGCTGCCCTGCCCTTGAAGAGAGAACAGGTTGCCTAACCCCACTATGCTCCATAGTAAAAAAATAACTACATCTTATAGGGCTAGTGGTTTTATTGTTCGGAATAAAAGTTGCAACTAAGTGTAATATAAGTGTAACACACACACACACATGCACACATGCACACATGCACGTGCACACTCACACACACACACACACAGACACTCTGTCACACACGCACGCACGCACAAACACACACACACACACACACACACACACACACACACACACACACACACACACACACACACACACACACACACACACACACACACACACACCCCACACACACACGCACCATTATCTAACTGTCTTCCTCCTCTCTGTCTCCTCTCTCTCCTCTGGGGCAGGCTGGAGGAGGCGGCCATCTTGACGTACTCCCCGGTGGTGCACCCGGTCATCATCGCCGCATGCTGCTTCCTCATCATCGTCGCCATGGTGGGCTACTGCGGAACCCTCAAGTGCGATCTGCTGCTGCTCTCATGGGTAAGTTTACATACGGGTATATACAGTATATGTGTGTGTGGGAGGGGTGTTTTTTGGGGTGGTGGTGGTGTGTGTGTGTGTGTGTGTGTGTGTGTGTGTGTGTGTGTGTGCGTGCGTGTGTGTGTGTGTGTGGGGGGGGGGTGTTGGTGTTGGGGTGTGTGTGTATTTGTGTGTGTGCTGTTAACAGCAATACTGGTACACCAGTCTGCCAGCCTCTTTCAAAGTATAGTTTATACGGATGTGTGTGTGTGCGTGTGCGCGTGCGCGCGCGTGTGTGTGTGTGTGTGCAAGGTGTGTGTAACCGAGGTCATCCTGTGAATTCACGATCTGCCACCAAAACAGGAAAAAAGCACTATACTACCAAGTGAACTAAAATCCAGGCTACTAGCTCACTCAGTGGCACTATCTTTTCCTGGTGTCGGGAAGGAGGATTATAAACTTCCCATGCCAAGCTGTCCCAGCTGCCATCCTTTTTATGTTCATGCCTGTGTGTGTCAGAGCCGGATTAACCCACTAGTGCAGAGCCTATGATATCACCTTATTAGGGGT
>NC_085871.1:42096141-42101141 GCF_034702125.1 Engraulis encrasicolus
TATTTATATACAGTACAATGTAACTACATACACTGTATCTCATTACGTGTTGATAAAAAAGCAACCATTACACAAAGAAGCGTTTTCCACTGATCTAATGCACATAGAGAGGCTGCTGTAGTGGATTAAAGACAATCATAGGCTTTACATTTCGTAGAATCAAATTAGAGTTGAGGCTGTCTGAAGAATAGCATACATAGTATGATTAAAATTTCTTGAACCATGGGGAACCGTGGTCTAGTGGTTAAAGAGATGGGCTTTAGATCAAAGGGTTGCAGGTTCGAATCCCACGCTTCCTCTCCGTCTCTCACTGCATGGCTGTGCCCTCGAGCAAGGCACCTAAGTAACCCCACACTGCTCCCGGGACTGTAACCTATACCCTGTACTTAAAATAACTGTAAGTTGCTTTGGATAAAGGCGTCAGCTAAGTATAATGTATGTAAAAAGGTTTTTTTTAGTTCCTTAAAAGAACAAAAAAAGTAACATAGTATATGGGCACCATCAAGTCTAAGATTGGATATCTTAATAATCGCAACAAAAATGTTTTTCTATGATTATTTTGACGAGCTGTAGAGGATGGAATGTGCTTGTATTGCGTTGTATAACGCAGACTTTACTGTTGCATTGGAAAGTAGTGTGTCTCGTCTCCTTGATTCTTCTCATGACAGTCTTTTTTGTCTGCTTCTCTCTGTCCGTCCGTCTATCTGTCTCTCTCTGTTCCCCTTTTTCTGTCTGTCTGTCTGTCTGTATTTCTGTCTCTCTCTCTTTCTCTTTCTCTCAAACACACACACACACACACACACACACACACACACACACACACACACACACACACACACACACACACACACACACACACACACACACACACACACACACACACACACACACACACACACACACACACACACAGAAACACATGCGCGCACACACGCGTGCACACGCACAAACGCACGCATGTACACACGTACACACACGCATTCACTGCTCTACTGCTTCTTCCTTTCTCCCCGCCTCCTCATCGCCCATATACTACGTTTCAACTTAATTCTGCTACATGGACTGTATAATGGCAAGTACGGGGTGGGGCGGGGGGAGTTGATGCCTCCTTCTTTTCCTCTCTGCTCTCCATGGTGCACTGAGGAAAGAGTGTGTTTAAAAGAGGGTGTGTCAAGAGGTTGTGTTTAAGAGACGGTTGCCCTGTGTTCTCGCCTTGGTAGGACGTGAAATGCCCCGTGATTGGATACTCTGCGTAGTTCACCAAAGAGTATCCAATCCCTGGGCATTTCACGTCCTAGCAAGGTGTGTGTGTAGGGGGGTGTATGTCCTGTCTGTGGCTTCCGAACTAGAGCACCTTTCCTGGGTGTCTGCCCCCTATAGTATGGCCACCTCTCCTCTCTGCTCCTCTCCTCTCCTCTCCTCTCCTCTCCTCTCCTCTCCTCTCTGCTCATCATGCTCCTCTCCTCTCTGCTCCTCTCCTCTCCTCTCCTCTCCTCTCCTCTCCTCCTCTCCGCTCCTCTCCCGTCCGCTCCTCTCCTCTCCTCTCCTCTCCTCTCCCCTCCTCTCTCCTCCTCTTCTATCCTCTCCTCTGCTCTCCTCTTCTATCCTCTCCTCTCCCCTCCCCACCCCTCCCGTCCTCTCTTCTCCACTCCACTCCACTCCTCTCCTCTCTGCTCTGCTCCTCACCGATCCTCTTCTCTTCTCTCCTGTCCTCTCCTCTCCTCTTCTCTCCTCTCCTCTCCTCTCCTCTCCTCTCTCCTCTCCTCTCCTCTCCTCTCGTCTCCCCTCTCATCTCCTCTCCTCTCTGCTCCTCTCCTCTCTGCTCCTCTCCTCTCCCCTATTCCTCTCCTCTCCTCTCCTCTCCTCTTCTCTCCTCTCCTCGCCTCATGCTCCTTCCCCCACTCTCCTCTGAGTCACTGCTGTTGTCCCCCTGCCTCTGCATTCTCTCCTTCTTCTCTCCACCTCTTGCGTCGGCATCTCACTTTTGTCTCCCCCTCTTCTCTCCTACTCCTCTCCTACTCCTCCTCCTCTCCCCCCCCTCTCCTCCCCTTCTCCTCCTCCTCCTCCTCCTCCTACTCCTCCTCCGCACCTCCTGTCCTCTTGTTCTTCTCCTTACTCATTCACTTTATTTCACTGCCTCAATAGCTCATCCCTTCCTCTCCTCCTCCTCCTCTCCTCCTCCTGCATTACCTGCTCTGCCCTACTCTCTTCTCAGTCTGTCCTCTCATTCTTTTCCTCGCCCCTCCACTTTACTTTTCTGCCTCAATCGCATATCCCTTCCTCTCCTCCCCCTCTCCTCTCCTCCCCCTCCCCTCCTCCTCCTCCTCCTCCTCCCCCTCTCTTACCCCTCTCCTTCCTCTCCTCTCCTCCTCCTCTCCTCTCCTCCTACTCTCCCCTCCTCTCCTCCCCTTCTCCTCCTCCTCCTCCTCCTCCTCCTCCGCGCCTCTTGTTCCTCCTCCTCCTCCGCGCCTCTTGTTCCTCCTCCTCCTCCTCCTCCGCGCCTCTTGTTCCTCCTCCTCCTCCTCCTCCTCCTCTTCCTCCCCCTCTCCTCCTCCTCCTCCTCCTCTGCGCCTCCTCCTCCTCCTCTTCCTCCCCCTCTCCTCTCCTCCCCCTCTCCTCCTCCTCCTCCTCCTCCTCCCCCTCTCCTCTCCTCCCCCTCTCCTTCCTCTCCTCTCCTCCTCCTCCTCTCCTCTCCTCCTCCTCTCCCCCCCTCTCCTCCCCTTCTCCTCCTCCTCCGCACCTCTTGTTCCTCCTCCTCCTCCTCCTCCTCCTCCTCCTCTTCCTCCCCCTCTCCTCTCCTCCTCCTCCTCCTCCTCCGCGCCTCTTGTTCCTCCTCCTCCTCCTCCTCCTCCTCCTCCTCCTCTGCGCCTCCTCCTCCTCCTCTTCCTCCTCCTCTCCTCCTCCTCCTCCTCCTCCTCCGCGCCTCTTGTTCCTCCATTCAGGCCCTCCAGGGGCATTGTCCATCCTGCCGTTCTTGTGTTACCGCTGACGACCCGCGACAACAATATTATCTAGCTAGGAGTGGGGGTAATAGGTAATGCTATATGCCCAGTGCGGCGACACATAGAGAAAAACACACACACACACACACACACACACACACACACACACACACACACACACACACACACACACACACACACACAGACACGCATACGTAAACACACACACACACACACACACACACACACACACACACACACACACACACACACACACACACACACACACACACACACACACACACAATGCCGTGGGCACCAATGAAGGAAGGACTTTGGCACTTGGGTTACCCACGAGGCCATTCACCTGGCCTTGCACACACACGCACGCACGCACGCATGCACGCACGCACGCACGCACACACACACACACACACACACACACACACACACACACACACACACACAGGAGGAGGGGCTCGAGCACTAGAGTTACCCAGGAGGGCATTCACCTGCACTGTGAGCACAGCACTTAAGCACACACACACACACACACACGCAAGCATTCATGTACACACGCACACAAGGAAATAAAGAAACTCAGGGACAAAATCCCAAACTTGCATATACTCTCACAAAAAATAACTCTCTAGGTCGTCTTATCTTAATATCTCTCCCTCTCCCTCTCCCTCTCTTTCTCTCTCTCTGAATGACCTCGAATAGACAAACAGACAAACACATACACATTAAATTGGCACACACGCATGCACACACACACATGCACACATGCTACCCATACGCGCAAACGCGCGCGCGACACACACACTCCCTCTCTCTCTCTCTCTCACACACACACACACACACACACACACACACACACACACACACACACACACACACACACACACACACACACACACACACACACACACACACACACACACACACACACACACACACACACACACACACACACACACACACACACACACACAAAAACCCCAGATGGGGCCTGCAGATAAAAGCTTTGGGAGACAAACAGAGCATTAGGCAGAAGCTGAAAAGATAAACAGACCAAATGTCCTGTGTTAAGCCATAATGCCACACCAGTTAACTAACACACACACGCACGCACACACACACACTCACACACAGGAGCAGCCTTTTCTTTTCTGTGAAGTATTTCAGACTTATGCTGTTCAAAACAATTAGAATTCTTGGATGCTTTGTTTGCTTTTATGAACAAATGTGTGTGTGTGTGTGTGTGTGTGTGTGTGTGTGTGTGTGTGTGTGTGTGTGTGTGTGTGTGTGTGTGTGTGTGTGTGTGTGTGTGTGTGTGTGTGTGTGTGTGTGTGTGTGTGTGTGTGTGTGTGTGTGTGTGTGCCTGCTTGCATGTGTGTGTGTGTTTTTGAGAGAGAGAGACAGAGAGAGAGTGTACACGTGTGGGTTTGTGTTTGTGTGCATGTCTGTGTATTTGACTGTGCATTCATTTCACTGTGTGTTAGTGAGTATGTGTGTGTGTTACTGTATGTGTGTGTTTGTGCTGTCTAGGGTTATGTGAGGTCGTCGTACCATTGTATACGCTATTGCACAGCTTGGGCACCAGAAAGCTTTCAGCTCCCACTTCCTCCAAAATCCATGAATACCTTCTCACCTCTCTCTCAGTCGACACCCTTCGCCAGGAGACTTGGCAGGGACAGGGCCAATGGTAGCTTTTGCCAGGCCCAGGACAAAGTCATTTGAAAGGGCCCCCGATCACAGCTGGATTGGCCATAAGGCATACAGTACAGGGCAATTGTCTGGTGGACTGCTGATGATTTGGGCCTGGTCCTCCCCCTCAATGTAGCGGTATCAGTCCTCATGCCACTACAGCTGACCTCTCAGAGTCAGATTTCAATATTTAATTTAAGTCATTTTGTGGTCAAAATAGCTCATAATAGATGACTAAACCAGTGGTTCTCAAACTTTTCCCATCATTCCCCCCTTCGAAGGGTCTGGATGCTTCCGAGCCCCCCCGCCCCCCAAGCAACAGCAGTACTCGCGCAGACTGATTTTACG
>NC_085871.1:42116141-42118641 GCF_034702125.1 Engraulis encrasicolus
TTAAGTGCTGTGGGGTGATCTACTTCACTGATTGGTTGGAGATGACAGAGATGGAGTGGCCACCTGACTCCTGCTGCTCCAATCAGTATCCTGGATGTGCTCGCCACGCCCACTATGGTGACCTCAGCGACCTTCATCAAGAGGTGAGTGACATACATGACCTTTCAACTTCAGCCCCACGTGCTCCCACCTTTCACTTTTTCAGCTTCACCAACAGGAAGGGTGGTGTCCATGACTCTAAATTAACACCAGCCAACCAGTCAGATGCTGTTGAAATTTCAGTTGGGCTGGTGGAAAAGACCTAGCCACTTTGACACATTAGTGAGTGTGTGTTTGTCAAGTAAATTAGCATCTACTTGCCATTTTGGCTGGTGATGAAAAAAGGTAATTTAGAGCCCTGGTGGGTCTCCATGTTGTTTTTAACAAGGAGTAGAAAATACTGTACCCTATGCCTACAAATACAGTTTTTTTTCGTTCTCTAAAACCCATTTCTTGTAACTTCAGCTGTTTTTGCAGAACTCTTCACACAAATGCAGAAACTTCACACCAAATCAGCAAAACTGAGTAGATACAGTACATTGCGAAATCCAACAAGGTTTGCTTAACTCTACACACAGTTGTAAAATGAAATGTTTTTGTACCAAACACACCGTTAACACACCCATCACATTGCAGCAACTAGATACAGAGAGTAAACATGAATAATACACATTGCCTCTTGGTTTCTCAATTCAAAATGTTTGTAATATCCAGAAGGGTAAGAGTCTGGGAGTGTGTTCATAATTTGGAAATTGTGTGTAAAGCAGTGCATTAGGGCTGCATGATTATGGAAAAAATCATAATCACGATTATTTTGGTCAAAATCGTAATCGTATAATTTTAGAAAATTATAACAAGATGAAACATAACCAATAATGAACTATACGGCAGTGTTTCCCAACCTTTTTTGAGCCAGGGCACACTTTTTCCCTTCAAAAAATCTCGCGGCACACCAACCAAAAATTATGAAATAATGAAAACAAATTATGCCGCCTAACAATATAGGCCTAGTCATTATAAAAGTGTCTTGAATAGCAATCAAATAAACACATTTTTATCATCTTTTAAATTTCCTCTTTCAAATAAAAAGTGCACTCATCATGTCCACTTCTTAAGGAAGCTTTACACTTCAAAGTAGGCCTAGGCCTACTATTTACAAATTGTTATTCTGTCCAAAAGCATTCTATTTGCAAGAATACAGAAAATAATGCTTATTCTGACAGTAGCAATGATATTTAGGAAAGATTTCACTGTTACAATATGAATATGCATGTATGTTTAATATCAGTCTCTGTTCAATGCCTTGCAAAATAGAACGTTTTCTCTGATTGCGTCTCCATCCACAAAACGCACTTTGGCCAGGAGTTGCGCATGTCCACTAATATCAGCCTCGTGAAGTTGCAACGCAAATTTCTCACGGATACGGATCTTTTCCAAAACCAAACTTTCGATGTCAGCATACATGTCATCAAATGTCTGGAAATCGTGTTATTTGAGAGAGGGACTTTGGCTATTGATTTAACCGCTTCAGGTCCAAGCATCTCATTTACAATGGCTTTGCAGGCAGGTAATATTAGCTTCTCTGCCACTGTGACTTTTTGATTTAGCTACAAGTTCAGCTGCGTGGTAGCTAGCTTTAAGGGCTCTCTCGTTTACCATTTTCCCTCATAGATGTTGCTTGGTTCTCTGTTTTCTTACGCAGGCCAACAAAATAGTCTGCACTCTTGTTTTGTGAAGGGTGTTTCGTTTACATACCAAGCACAATGGAATCGGTGCAGTTGCATCCCACGTACAAGTACCGGTAGTCCTAAATCCAAATGAAATAACTCTCTTTGTATTGACTCGAGCTCACGGCATTTGCCTTCATTTGACAGCTACTACAATGCAATTCGCTACCTGCTGCCACCTAGTGGTAAGGGAATATTACATGATTAGGACGCCAGTCAACAGCAGACACTACATAATGACATATAGGCATTATTTGCTGATAATAATGAATTCGTTGTTTTTTTTTTAAAAAAAGACAAGAATTTTCCACGGCACACCTGACGATCTCTCATGGCACACTAGTGTGCCGCGGCACAGTGGTTGGGAAACACTGCTATACGGGGTGAGCAAAACAAAATGAATTGTAATAATTATGTAAAGGCAATAGCATGAAACTTAGATGGACAGATTTCTGGCCAGAAACACCAGCCTGTCAATATGTTCTGGCTTCAAGGACGCTCTCAAAGGTAGGTCACTATTGCCACGATTAAATCACGATAAAAATTTCGAGTTCGATTTCACTAATTTATCACGATTTTCGATTATTTTCGATTAATTGTGCAGCCCTACAGTGCATTGTGTTCATAGTTATGAACATTGAGTCTAGTGCAATGGATTTTTTACATTTTGCAAAGTGTGAGCTATGAATTCCAAACTGAGTGCAAAGCAGTTTTGTGCTATTGGGTTTTTTTTT
>NC_085871.1:42133641-42136141 GCF_034702125.1 Engraulis encrasicolus
ACAATTATTAGCACCCCTGTTGTTAATATTTTGTACAACCCCCTTTTGCCAACAAAACAGCACCTAATCTTCTCCTATCATGTTTCACAAGATGGGAAAAGACAGAAAGAGGGATCTTCAGCCATTCCTCTTTGCAGAATCTCTCTAAATCATCCAGAGACCTAGGTCCTCTCCTCTGTACTCTCCTCTTCAGCTCACCCCACAGGTTCTCAATGGGGTTGAGGTCTGGGGACTGAGATGGCCATGGGAGGAGCTTGATTTTGTGTCTGGTTAACCATTTCTGTGTAGATTTGGCCATATGTTTAGGGTCATTGTCTTGCTGAAAGACCCAGTGACGACCCATCTTCAGCTTTTTGGCAGAGGGCAACAGATTTTGATTTAAAATGTCCTGGTATTTCAAAGCATTCATGATGCCATGCACCCTAACAAGCTTCCCAGGGCATTTGGAAGCGAAACAGCCCCACAGCATCACTGACCCACCCCCAGTGGGTATGAGGTGCTTTTCAGCATGCACATCTTTCGTGGCACGCCAGACCCACTTAGAGTGTTTGTTGCCAAAAAGCTCAATCTTGGTCTCATCTGACCAAAGCACACGGTCCCAGTTGAAGCCCCAATACCGCTGGGCGAACTCCAGACGTTTGCGTTTATGATTGTGGGTGAGGAAAGGTTTTCTCCGTGCATGCCTCCCAAACAGCTTGTTGGCGTGTAGACAGCGCCTGATGGTTGATTTGGAGACTTTGTGACCCCAGGATGCTACCATTTGTTGTAATTCTGTAACAGTGAGCTTTGGAGATATTTTGATTTCTCTTACCATCCTCCTCACTGTGCGTGGTGGCAAAATAAACTTGGGTCCTCGTCCAGGCTTGTTTACCACTGTTCCAGTTATTTTGAACTTCTTAATTATTCCTCTCACAGTAGATATGGGCAGCTGCAGTTGAGTGGCAATCTTCTTGTAGCCTCTGCCTGACCTGTGAAGGTCGACGCACATCTGCCTCACTTGTATGCTGTGTTCCTTTGTCTTTCCCATGTTTAAGAGTGGATAAGAGAAATGGCCTCGGTGTCACGTCATATTTATACCCCAGGGAAACAGGAAGTGATGAATTACTAATTAAATGTTCCTACATACTCTGGTAAACTTTGTAAACTACTGTAGAAATGACAGAAATGCTTCAATTATATTTATTTCCTGGGAATTGTTAAGGGTGCCAATAATTGTGGAACAGGTGATTTAATGAAAAATAATTATTTTTTAGTCAGGGATTTTTTTTATTTTCCTACAATTCATTTGAGTTGAAGGCTACATTTTCCTAAAATTTTCAGTGTGACAGTATTCTTCTGCAATAAACACTGAATTTATTTTAAGGCTTTTAACACATCTCAACCAGGGGTGCCAATAATTATGGAGGGCACTGTATCTATCTATGTGTGTGTGCGTGTGTGTGTGTGCGTATGTGTCTGTGTGTGTGAATGTGTGCGCGTGTGAGTTCTGTGCACTTAATAAGGACAATTCAAAGAAGACTACTAACTACTGCTCAAATACTGCAACAATTGGTAGTCTAGCAATATGGTGAAGGAGGTGCCATGTCTACCCCTAAACAACTTAAATTAACCAGGCCATTCTGATCCACTGTTATGTATTGCATACGACTCTATGATCCTGATCAGTCTCTACTGACTGCTATGGACCTTGCTTCCATCCCCATTTGGATGTGTAATGCTGCCTTTATGGTGAGATCCAAATAAAAGTATTAACCCTATTCAGACTGGGCTTTTTTGGCATTCCTGGGCCTGGGCCTCATAACTCATGAACGGAATATGGTATGACCACCAAACTTTGGGAAGATGATCTACATATGGACATCTATGAATGGCATCATTTTTGTGTCATTATCTGGTATTATGACGTCATTATGACATCATCTGATTATAATGCCCAAAATCGCGCCATAAAGTATTTTCCATCAAATGTAGGTAATGCACTTAAATTTGAATGATTACATGCTTCAGACCACTTAAATGCTCACAAAGCGGTCTGATGCTAATGGAAATAACAAAAAAATATGAAAAAGTAACAATAATGAGACTTAGATCATTGATTTTCAGTCAGACATACCTGTCAGAAAACCGTTGCCATGGCAACGCCAAAAATGATAAACATAATCTTTTGGTACTAAACTGTAGCCAACTAAATTTTAAAAGTTACCAAGTTTCGTAGTCATAGCTTAAGTCGTTAAGGAATTATACGACAGGGTTAGGGTTAAAATGTGTTTGTGTGTTTGTGTGTGTGTCTTCCAGGGCTGCGGTCCAAAGATGTACAGCTTCATCCGGGGCACCAAGCAGCTGCAGGTGTTGCGTTTCCTGGGCGTGTCCATCGGCGTGGCCCAGATCCTGGCCATGACCCTCACGCTGACCCTCCTCTGGGCCCTCTACTACGACCGCAAGCCTCCCGAACCACCCCTGACTGGCACCGGCACCGGTGGTGACCCCCCTAATAATGCCC
>NC_085871.1:42146141-42153641 GCF_034702125.1 Engraulis encrasicolus
CAATAAGGGCATTGTTATGTCCTTAAGGGCAAAGGGGCAGGTGCTTTAGCACCACCTTGTCCCTATCTGTGCACGTCTATGCACTCAACGATCCGGCAGCCTGCAGAGCTGTGTGTGAATGTGTGAATGTGTATGTGTACTGTATGTATGTGTGTATGTATGTGAGTATGCGCTTTGAGTCAACTTCATAGTTGTGACACTGTGCTATATAAATACAATGTTGTATTGCACTTGAATTCAAAGCCTGATGTCACAGCAACACTATTTCATAAATGGACTAAAAGGCATTGCATTATACTGTATGGTGTTAAGAAGACAACAAAGCAGTTTGTTTTTCTCAGTATTTTAATAGGACAATGACTTAATCTATTTATTCATAGACACTTCACCGGACTAAACAATTGAGTTGTAATTTTTTTTCATTTTAGCTTTTTCTGTAGGTCATATATTTTTTTTGTCCATAACACAAGCTGTAACAAAGTCAAATTAATCATCGACACTCATCCTGATAATGTACATAATCTCACAAAGAGGATGTGACGATTCCTAAAAGCCACCCCAGAGTTCTCACATACACTGTATATCAAGAAACCCCCAAAAATAAAAACAAAAAAAGCAGCTGGTGCTAGACACACCCACACCAGCCATCTTGCCCCTAAAAACAAATCAAAAAAGCGCCGCCACCAAGAAGAGAACAAAGATTAAAAATTAAAAACATTGTTCCGTTTGTGAAAGCATGCAACATCTTCCTGTCTCTTGTGTAGTCAGTCATCTTCGGTTTTGGTCCTTTTTTTGCTCATGACCTCTGAACCTTGAACCTTGACAGGTCCACAGTCCACCGGCAGCCATTTTGTTTTCACCGTTTCGGAAACACTACAGAATGAAACATATAAGGACACTAGAAGAACAACCAGTCGAAAAGGGGGTGGAAAAACATGGCGAGAAACAAATGCTGAAAACTGAAAGATTTTACTACACAGAAAAACGCTTTACTGCACATGTGCACTAGCAAACAGCCTTGCTTTTTCTTCACACTTCTAAAGTATTTTTTTTGTTGTAATCTCTTTACACCCGGAATACAGTTATAAGATATAATCAACACCTTTTCGTATTTTTTAAAAATATGTATTTGTGTGATTCTATCCCTCCCCCAAAAGACCCCATTCTTGTTATTTTTCATTTTCATCTTTTGTACAAAGAATCTTTTTTTTTTTTTTTAAAAAAAGGAACACTGCATTGCATAAGTCCCATAATGATGACCATATTTGGGGTTTGGGGGGGGGTGGGGGGTGGTGTGGTGGCAGGGGTACAAGTTAGTGTGCTGTGGTATTGTATGTGCAGAACAGTATACAGTAGTTGGGGGGGGGGGGGGTGGTGGGGGGTGGAGCGATGGCTTTCATTTGCCTCCTTTCCCCCGTGCCCCCAAAACAAACGGAAAAAACAAATGAAAAACACATCTGCACTGACATCTTTTGAAACGTAAGTGTAACACAACGTTAAGAAACAACGTTCCTTCCCTCCCGGAAATGGATAATGCATATCTCTTAAAGGTTTTTTTTTTTTTACACAAGACACAGAAACACAGTCAGAAGGTGAGAAGGGCTAAGGGGAAATAGAGGAAAAGACAGAGAGAAAGGGAGAAAGGTTAAGAGGAAAAGAGACAACAGAGAAGAAGGGACGATGGATTATTTTTGTATCATTTGCTTTCAAGAGTACATATGTGATATTTGTGACAAGGAAGATCATGGATCATATAGACACCCACTTGTGCCAATCGGAGCGTTATGGCAGAGTCGTGCTCCAATGGACGGGTGCTGGCCCTAGTATCACAATGTGACAATTGTGTATTTAGTAGACATCCAGGCTATGCTACATGAGTGTGTTTAGTTTATTTAGGTTGTGGAAAAACAGCTGGTTGATATTTACGAAAAAGAAAAAAAAAACCTTAACTATGTTAACAGGTAAAAAATATGTTAACAAATGTATGTTCTATGGTGGCCTATGTGGGGTATAACATTGCATGCACCAAATCGGAAATCGGAACGGAATGGAGATAGTAGGCTACTTACACTAAGCTCATCACAGTTTTGACCCTTTGAATATCATATTTACTCAATTTATTCATTTTATACATACGTCTGTGGGAGTAAACTTTTTTTTGCTTATAAAAATGGAATGACTCAAATTTTTGTCTTTCCCCCTTCTGACATCTGGACATTTGACTCTCAAGATCCGAAGCTTAGAATGCAGTTATGTCTCTTAGCAACAGAAAATAAACAAATCAAGCAAGAGAGTTTCGCAGCCTAAGCATCCCTACTATACCAGGCAACAAGTGAGAGCCAGAAAATAGATAGATAGATAGATAGATAGATAGATAGATAGATAGATAGATAGATAGATAGATAGATAGATAGATAGATAGATAGATAGATAGATAGATAGATAGATAGAAGAGACTGGGGGAGTCGGAGAGATACAATAGCTAGTGGAAGAGTAGATGAGAAAGGGAGAGAGGGAGGAAGAGAGATAAACAACGTGTCAAAGTGGCGTATAAGATATTCATAGATGGCTAGTGAAGATAAAACCTAGAAGATAATACCAGCAGATTTTGTAAGTCTCAGTGATAGGTTAGAATTGTGGCCATACCAGGTGTTGCAGCTGGAGGTGGCTGGGCTATACAGTGTTAAAAAATGCACATACACACGTATACGCGCGCGCACACCCACACACACACACACACACACACACACACACACACACACACACACACACACACACACACACACACACACACACACACACAATCACACACACACACACACACACACACACACACACACACACACACACACACACACACACACACACACACACACACACACACTTGCAAATATGGACCATAGACACTTAGTTGCCCTCACTTTGATATTTTTCTTTGCTTCTTGCATACACACCGACATCCCCTCCAGTAAAACTGAAATCCCAACCATTATTGCTCATGCCAGTTGCGGGGCAAAAAAATTATTCACAATCGCAGAACATGCAACAGGTTGGTCAGTATTACACCTTTCTCTCAGTTTATCACACACACACACACATATATACAAGCAAAGAAAAAAATACAGAGACACACAAAAAACACCAATATAGCCCGTCCTCACATCAATGACAGCACAAGACTTTTTCAAATCTTGCAGTGTTGTTGTAGCAGTGGGTACTAAAAAGCCATGACAATCCCTCCACCAAGCAAAGCAGCCTCCCCACCCCAACCACTGTGAAACTACACCACCCCCCCAAAAAGACAACCCAAGGAACGGAAGCCCCTCCCTCAAACCCCCCCCCGACACCCACCCACCACCACCAGTTTCAGACAATGAATTAAAGACACAGAATATTCCGAAAAATAGTTAAGTATGGTAATGATAACATTTCCTCTACAAGTTTTAAAAGCCTAATGAGGCCCGTCACGCAGCTGCGCCAGGGGGCCCAGTTGTATAGGCCCCAGCACAGAGCTCTGCCAGAGGGCCCACGTATAGGGCCCAGCACGGAGCTGCACCAGAGGGCCCCTGTGCAAAGGCATAGCTTTGCACAACAAGATCCCAGCGCAGAGCATAGCTACGTGTAGGAACAGAAAAAAGGGTCCATCTCCTCCCATTTCCTTCACATTCATTTTCTTCCATCTTCTCTTTCCTCCTCTCCTCTCTTCTCTTCATACTTCTCTCCTCCATCAGTCCATCCCCCTTTAGGATGGTGGTATGTGTGTGCGTGTGTTTCAAGGGAGGAATGGTGGTTTTTTTTTTTTAAGTTTCTCCTCTACCTGGTTTAAAAAAACTCTCCAAGTCTCCTCCTCTCATCTCTCATCTCCTGGTATCAAATGTATGAAGGGTCACAATTGGATGTTTTATTTTTTTGTTTCAATTTTATGCAGTAGAAAAAGCTGGTTTGGAGCATGTGGAAACAACGTGATGTTTTTTTTTTTTTTTAAAAGATAAACAATGTGTGACAGCGTGATGTCGAAGACTGTACTGGACTAGAGCACAGCAATGGTTGGTTGCAGCGTGGTGGACATTGGCGTACCGTTGGCAAGGTTTTACTGCCTCAAGAGAGTGAGTGAGAGTGAGTGAGAGATCGAGTGAGATCGAAATCGATAAAATAAATGGAGAGATAGATCGGAACAGGAAGTGTTGTTGTGTCCGTGTTGCCAGGTGTGGGCTCTATAGCGCCGAGACGCGCACGATGTTGGCCTGGGAGTAGTCGGCGGGCGAGTTGGCGGACTCGTCCGTCTCGGGGGTGGTGACGGGCGGCGTGGGCATGCTGATGACGGCCGCCGTCAGGTAGGGCACCGTCTCCGAGTTCAGCGGCACCGTCTCCTCGAACTTGGCATTCAGGCTGGAGCGGCTGCGGAGAGCAGAGAGAGAGAGGGAGAGAGAGGGAGAGAGAGAGAGAGAGCGAGAGAGAGAGAGACAGAGAGAGAGAGAGACAGAGAGAGAGAGAGACAGAGAGAGAGAGATAGTTGGCGGTCAATTTCAACCGTATTATATTACTACAAACTCTCCTCGAACTTGGCATTCAGGCTAGAGCGGCTAGAGAGAGAGAGAGAGAGAGAGAAACACAGAAAGAGAGAGAGAGAGAGAGAGAGAGAGAGAGAGAGAGAGAGAGAGAGAGAGAGAGAGAGAGAGAGAGAGAGAGAGAGAGAGAGAGAGAGAGAGAGAGAGAGAGAGAGAGAGAGAGAGAGCAATATTTGCGGTTTAACACTCCTTTATTAAGTCAATTTCAACCTTATTACTACATCAACCTCTCCTCGAACTTGGCCATTCAGGCTGGAGCAACTAGAGAGAGAGAGAGGAATATTTTTGAGGTTTAACACTCCCTTCAACATTATTACCACTTTATTATCAACTTCACCACTAACACCCCCACTTGAGAAATGTACAGTCATTTCCCCATCAGCAGTGATATGACACAAGGGGGAGAGAGAGAGACAGACAGACAGGTTGACGGGCAGACAAAGGAGGACCAAAGAGACAAACACAGAAACCATGTGGCACAGTTAAGTGTATTGAAAAAATGATTAAATAATTAGTGACAGAGAGAGAGCGAGAGAGAGCGAGAGCGAGAGAGGGAAAGTCAGAATTGAAAGCCATTAGCAACTAAAAATGGTAAAAAGGATGGAGAGGGATAGAGACACAGACGCAGGTTCAGAAACTGAAAGAAGTGTGATTTTTGCACAGTTTAGACGTTAAAAAAATGTGTGGGCACGGGGGGATAAGAGAAAAACACATATATGCTATTAATAATAATTAAAATAATAATAATAAAAAATAAAATAAAACAAGAATTTTAAGGGAATATTTTAATGGCATTATTCTTTTAAACCCATCAGAAAATGACTGTTAAGTCAGCGTCCAACTGAGTATGAGAAAGAGAATGAGATGTTACATAACGTAAGTGATAGATATAGTGAAAGAGAAAGAAAGAGAGAAAAAGAGGGATGAAGAGAGTTAAAGACCCATGGAGAGAAAGAGAGAAACAGACAGGCAGACGGAGACAGAGAGAGGAGGAATCAGACAGTGTGTCTGGGTCTTTAGATTCTGCGTAAAGCTGACTTTTAGAGTGTGGGATTAAGCTAGATTGGTCTGCCTTGAATATTAAGGGCCGTGCGTATTAGTAGCAGCGCTGCAGTGAGATTAAACTCACACAGCTACTTGCAAAGTTACATGATGAAGAAAAAAAATCTACTCTCATGGGCAGATGGGCAGAGATGGGAACTCGGGTGGGGTGTGTGTGAGAGAGAGAGAGAGAGAGAGAGAGAGAGAGAGAGAGAGAGAGAGAGAGAGAGAGAGAGAGAGAGAGAGAGAGAGAGAGAGAGAAAAGAGTAGAGAGAGAGAGAGAGAGAGAGAGAAAGAGAAAGAGAGAGAAGAGAGTAGAGAGAGAGAGAAGAGAGTAGAGAGAGAGAGAGAGAGTAGAGAGTAGAGTGAGAGAGTGGCACAGAGAAAGGCAGAACGAGATAGAGAGAGGTAGAATAAGAGAAGGGGAGATAGAGAACAAAACTATATGGAAAGAGGAGCACAGGCAGAGTCAGAGAGCGGCAAACAGAGAAGAGGATTGGAATGTAACACTTCTTAATTTAACCATTGCCATACACTCTTTGAATACATCATTTTAATACCCCAACCCACATTCGCAGTCACAAGTCTTACATCTACCCAGCCGATAAAAAAGTAAAAAGTAAAAATCCATCCAACTGAAAGAGAGAATGATAAGCACACCACGGAGATACATTTTAAATGTTTCAAATGGTTTTTTTTTTAAGTCAGTGGGATAGAGAGAATGAGAGTGATGAAATAAATGATGATTAAGAAATGATTAAAAAGGAGGATGATGAAAGCTGTATGAAAAAGGGATGAGGGAGAGGGAGAGGGAAAAGTGGAAAAAAATATATAAAAGAAAAAATGAACAGGGACAGGACTGGAAAGACAAAGAAGAAATGAGTGCAATATGAAGGCAAAGCAAAGGAAAGAAATGAATAGGGAAGTACTGTGTAAGTACTGTGACATTTAATGAGAGGACAGAGAAGGAGAGACAAGAAGGAATTGGGTGAGAGTTGGAAGGGAGAGACCGAAAAGAAAGAATGGACACAGGAAGAATTATAAAGTGATACGCACCACTTTCGCACTTCGTACAACTACGTACCAACACTTTGCCAATGTCATACTGTATGTATTTTGTCATGCCAAGTAAGTTCTAGAGAATTGAAATGCAAATCCTATGCATATTTATGTATTTTCATCATGCATACCAAATTGAAAACAACTGAACAGTACTGATCGAGAGAATAGACAGAAAACGGGTTAACACTTTACTTAAAGCCCATTCTATATGCATCATAATTAGTCACAATGCATTATGGCTACACTCGTAATGCTTCCTGATGTATTATATCACAGTTACAACTATACATCTAGCTTATTATGCGTTATGAATACAAGGGTGTTGTATTTATTTATTTATTTACATTTATTATAAGGCATTGTAAGCCAGATGTTTAGTTATAACTGTTGATATAATACATCATGAAGCATTATGAGAGTAGCCATGTTGCATTGTGACTAATTATGATGTGCATTATAATTCCGTAAAAATGAAAAAAGGTCGCACCATGCATAGGTTTCTTTATTACACAGACGCGTTTCGACGCTCTGTCTTCCTCAGTTTTTTTCATTTTTCAGTTTTACAATATTTTGGTCAGCACCCTTAAAAGGAAGAGAAAAACTGTTGGGTGACGCCTGCTCCAACCCTTATGAATTATAATTCCTTATAAATACAGTACGTAATGCATTGTGACTAATTATGATGTGCATGATAATTCCTTATAAATACAGTACGCTCATAATGCAGCAGAGAATAGGGGGGGGGGCGGTGTGGCGCAGCGCGCTAAGCCCCCCACATTTGGACTTGCATGGCCACGGGGACCCCGGTTCGAGTCCGGCCGGGGTCATT
>NC_085871.1:42161141-42166141 GCF_034702125.1 Engraulis encrasicolus
CACTTCATCATCATCATCATCATCATCATCATCATCATCATCATCACTGTCATCATCACCTTCCTCATCATGTTAGTCTATCTGAGCAGGACTCAACGTGAAGCAGAGAACAACAGCCAAGACAGTATTCACTGTGTGTGTGCTTGACACTCTTCGGACACACACACTCAGAAAACACAGCCCTTTCTCCATAGTAGCGTGTGTGTGTATGTGTGTGTGTGTGGGTTCGTGTATGTGTAAGGGATACTCCATATGTTATGCGTGTGTATTGTTCTTCAGCATATGTGTGTGTGTGTGTGTGTGTGTGTGTGTGTATGTGTGGATTGCATCAGCATGGACACACACACATTGGTTGCGTCACATTGACTCCGCCCCTATAGCTGGAGCTTGCCATCCCAATCGCATGCAGCCATTTTGCGACAGATCAAGATTCTCATTCCGTTTTATCCAATGGGAGAGCAGCAGTCCGCGGCGCACTCTGATGATGTCATGGAACACATAGATAAAGAACAAAAACAAACGGCCAGGCCATATCCGCAGCAAGTGGACCAATCAAAATGCATGTTATAATAATAATAATAAAAACGCATGGCGCAAAAAACAGGGTTCGGCAGCAGAAATAGCACTAGTAGTAATGACAGCAGAATCGGCAGTCCGGTTAGAGGTATAGAATTAGAGTAGTAGTAGAAGTAGTAGTAGTAAAGTTAGAGGAAGCAAATAGGTAAATAAACGAAAAAAGAGACAAATAAACGACAAAACAACGAACAAAAAACGAACGAACGAAAAAGGTAAAACGATGGAGAGTCTTCGTTGCCGAGGCGAGGCGAGGGGCCGGGCGGTGCCCCCATGCGGTAGGTAGGTAGGTGCATTGCCATTGGTCGATGGAGGTCACATGGTCAGGTCACATGACTGTCCTGTCCCAAGTGACGGTCTAGGTGGGAGGGAGAGAGAGAGAGAGAGAGAGAAGGAGCGAGCGAGCGGTGAAAGTTTTGGTCTTTTACTGCATCAGGAAGCCAGGCGGAGAGGGAGAGAGAGAGAGAGAGAGAGAGAGAGAGAGAGAGAGAGAGAGAGAGAGGAGAATGCGAGAGAGAGAATGCGAGAGACAGATAGAGAGAGAGTAAGAGACAGAAAGATGGAAAGAGTGAAGGAAGAGAGTAAAAGTTGCATAGATAAAGGAACAGAAAAAGATGTTTAGAAGAGAGGGAAAAAAAGAAGAGGATAGAAGAGCGCCGTAATCTGAAGGAAAATAGAGAGGATGGAGGGAAAAGGGAAAGGGGGAATGGTAGCACCATCAAGGGGAGAGAGAGAGAGAGAGAGAGAGAGAGAAAGAGAGAGAGAGAGAGAGAGAGAGAGAGAGAGAGATAATACCTAAGCAAGAGAGAGAAAGATGGAGTGAAGGAAGAGAGTAAAAGTTGCATAGAATGGTAGAGGGAGAGGTAGCACCATTAAGGACGGAGAGAGAGAGAGAGAGAGAGAGAGAGAGAGAGAGAGAGAGAGAGAGGGGGGGATGCAAGAGAGAGAATGCCTAAGCAAGAGAGAGAAAGATGAATAGAGTAAGGGAAGAGAGTAAAAGTTGCATAGAACGGTAGAGGGAGAGGAAGCACCATCGGAGAGAGAGAGAGAGAGAGAGAGAGAGAGAGAGAGAGAGAGAGAGAGAGAGAGAGAGAGAGAGAGAGAGAGAGAGAGAGAGAGAGAGAGAAGGGATTGCGAAAAAAGATTGAAAAGAAAAGAGCACCATATCGGAGAGAAGAGGCATGCTGGTGTAGAATCAGGAAGCTGAGGGAGAAGGAAGAGACGAGAGAGAAGAGCTGGAATAGACCAAACTAAAAAAGACTTTAAAAAAAAAGATCGAAAGAGAGAAACAGAAAGAGTGGAAAAGGTTACACAGGAAGAAAGTTAGAATATAAAAATAGAAGAGAGAGAGAGATGAGAGAGGATGTATGAAATATTTAAGACAGGAAAGAGGGAAAAGAGTGATGTCTTTTGGGTCTAAAGTACACTGCACTTGCTGAAAAAAACACACATCGCAGGAATGTACTGTACGTACCTCTTTAGTTAATAGCCTACACAAAAAATAATCTGTTGGCATAGCAACTATATACCATCTCCCAAAACATGCTGCGTAATTGTGTACTATAAATACGAGGAGATTGCTAAATAAATAACATGAAAACATGTTTTAAAAATCCCTTTTAACCTCTTTAAGTTAATCTATCACTCGATGTTAGACTCATGTGCGCCAACAGAGATCCACTTTGCGTCTTCAAATGCAGTTCAACTACAATGGTAGTCATACAATTGCTTGGGCCGCTGTGTCATCTCGTCTAATCCGTATCATAATATTTGACTTTAAGTTTACCATAAATGGACAACTTGTCCATAAGGGATCCAAGTTTCGAATCTGGACTGGGTCATTTCTAAACTCTACCTGATCTCTCTCTCTCTTTCCCTTTTTGTCACCTCTTAATTTTCTCGATGAAACAACATCATAAAAACATTTTTCTTTAATGAAAAAAATGCATCCTTTGCTTTCGCAACTAGGACATAAGAGAGAAAATATGCTATTATTTTTATACATGGGCAGTCATGGGTGAGCGGTTAGGGCGTCAGACTTGCATCCCAGAGGTTGCCAGTTTGACTCCCGATCCGCCAGGTTGGTGGGGGGAGTAATCAACCAGTGCTCTCCCCCATCCTCCTCCATGACTGAGGTACCCTGAGCATGGTACCGTCCCACCGCACTGCTCCCCATGGGGCGCCACTGAGGGCTGCCCCCTTGCACGGGTGAGGCATAAATGCTATTTCGTTGTGTGCAGTGTTCACTTGTGTGCTGTGGAGTGCTGTGTCACAATGACAATGGGAGTTGGAGTTTCCCAGTGGGCTTTCACTTTTCACTTTTCACTTTTCACTTTTCACTTTCACTTCACTTCGCTTTCACTTCACTTCATATAGTACTATCGCTAGCACTTAGAGTTCAGTGACGTAATACTGAGGACAAGTTGATCGATTGATAGATCAATGAGAACAGGAACAGAAGTTGATATGAAGAACTAAACACAGTAAATTCTGCACTGTTCATTTAACACTTAGAGAGTTGATTTGACATCATTTGGACTTAAATGAACTCTTTAAGTGTGGAATTAACACCGCAACATTTACTGTGTAGGGAAGAAGAAGAGTAGAATGTAAAAGAGAGAAAGTCAGATGTAGAGAATGGATGAAACAAAGGATGAAAGCAAGGATGAAAGAAGAGACGAAAGAAAGACAGAGAGAGAGAGAGAGAGAGAAATTGAGTAAGGAACGAGTGTTGCGGTTAGATGGACACACACAGCAGAAGCGCTTTAATGAAAGAGTGAGCTTGAGGGGAGGGGGGGTGGAAGGGAAGGGTCTGTGTGCTTTTCTTTTTTTGAGGGGGGGATAGAGGAGGGGGTGGGGGTTCGCCTGGAGGTTCGCCTCGCCTGCCCACACCCCCTCCTCTATCCCCCCTGCCATCATCATCATCATCCCTCCATTCCCCAATCCCTCCATCCTCACCCCGTGCGGAGGTGAAGAAGGTTTCGAAGAGGAGGTTGCCCCATGCAACAGCTGGTTATGCCACGCCCTCCCACCCCGGAGAGAGAGAGAGAGAGAGAGAGAGAGAGGGAGGGAGAGAGAGAGAGAGAGGTGCAGAGAAAAGAGCTAAAAAGAGCATAAACAGAAAGTGATGAGACAAAGAAAGAGAGAGAGAGGTAAAAGAAAAAGAGAGCAATGACAGATTGAACGATAGAGAGAAAGAACGAAAAAAAAAGAAAAGCGGAGAGAGAAAAAGAGATAGAGACAGAGACAGAGCGATAAAAGAGAGATGGTTTGTCGGCTGGTTGTCGGGTTTTGTCCCTGATTGGTTGGTTACCTCCTCGTGGGCGTTGCTGAGAAGCCCGTTGCGTTTGTACGCCATATAAGCATTAGCGCCTCCGCTCTTCGTCGCACGAATTCGCGCGATCCTGGTTTTCTGTTCGGTGAACAAAGACACATTTGATTTTACGGCCATTTTTTAATTTTATTTTGAAATAGGATCAGCACTTCCTGGACGTGTCTGTCGCACCCACTCCTCCTCCCGTTGGAGGTCCTCATCCATCCATCCATCCATTTCTGCAAGGGTGTGTGTGTGTATGTGTGTGTCTGTGTGTGTGTGTGTGTATGTGTGTGTCTGTGTGTGTGTGTGTGCAGGTTGCTGAGTGGTGTGTGTTTGTGTGTGTAGGTTGGTGAGTGGGGTGTGTGTGTGGTGTGTATGTGTGGGTATGGATGTGTGTGTGCGCATGTGTGTGCATGCGTGCGTGCGCACATTCATGCGTGCAGGTGTGTGTGTGTGTGTGTGTGTGTGTGTGTGTGTGTGTGTGTGTGTGTGTGTGTGTGTGTGTGTGTGTGTGTGTGTGTGTGTGTGCGTGTGAGTGCAGGTTGCTGACTGGTATATGTGTGTGTGTATTGTATGTTTGTGTGGGTTGGTGAGTGGTGTTTGTGTGTATACTTGTGTGGTTTGGTGAGCGGGGTGTGTGTGTGAGGTGAGTGGAGGGTTGGGAGGTGTGTTTGGGTGCGGGTGTGTGCGGGCGCGCGTGCAAGTGTGTGTGTGTGTGCGTGTGTGAGTGTGTGAGTGTGTGTGTGTGTAGAAACAGCTCCCCTTTTATCTGGTGAGTTTGTAAAAACTACCACAATATGAGTGCGACTTTCTGTGTTTGTGGGTCTGATGGTGCAATTGAGAATAATTTTGACTCATGTGAGATATACACAGACATGCAAATATAGCACACATGCACTCATACACACAATGCAAAACATACGAGATAAGGATTTCTTTTCTCCTCTCCATATCAATATATTTTATTGTTTTATTGTTTATAAACATAGTGTTGTGAGGGGCAAGATACTGGAAGCCAACCATGTGAGCTAATTTTTTGACCGACAGCAGTTTCCAACAATCAGAGGTTGAGTTGTGCACAGCCAGGGTCGCACAGCCAGGGGAAAATCGA
>NC_085871.1:42171141-42173641 GCF_034702125.1 Engraulis encrasicolus
ACAGAGCATTTTGGGCATTTTAAGTTTTTTTATTATTTAAAAAAATACCGTTATCATTGGAAGGTTCATTCAAAAACTTTTGAATTGTACTCTAATGGCTGATTACTTGAAAATTATGAGGACTGTCATTTCTATTGACTATTTGGGAAAACGGCAAAAAATGTCATTTGCGTAATAATGTGAAATGCGTTGTATAGGGAGGGCGAGCAGGGCACTTGCCCCTGGGCCCAGGGCACTCTTGCATTGGTGGTGGGCGCCCAATTGTGTTGGCAGGTTATAAAGGGGGCCCGATAAGTGTTTTGCCCTAGGGCCCTCTGTACAATTGTTCCACCACCACCACTGACTGCAAACCCATGCGGTTTCAGGATCAAAGTAATGCCAAAAGCAAGCACTCCTTTTTTTACTGGTTCGGGCGACTGTACCTGGATCCATGGCTGGCCTGGGGGGGATATAGAGCCCGGGCACTTTTGACTTTAAAGGGCCCCCTCATAATTAGCGGCGCAAAACTGACTCACCGGTTTTAATTTTACTTTATTTTTTTCACATGTCTGAAAATAGGGGCCCACGAGGGTGCGGGGCCCACCGGGAAATGCCCGCTATGTCAGGTGGCCAGTCCAGCCCTGCCTGGATCCGTATTTTACGGTACCGTATTCTTTACTGCTTGAGCAGTACCACACATGGTGCAGTGCAGTTATATTGCATTACATGACGTGACGCTCGTTTGTCAATGACAAATAAAAGCTCTTGATTCTCTCTCTTGATTCTCTTCTTATAGGACTCTGTTCTAGACCACACACACTGTTATATAGACACACAGAAACACAGAAAGACAGACAGACACACACACACACACTGTGCTGCATCTCACATAAAGACCTGAATGTGTTGGTGTGTGCTCTGTAATAGGGTGCACCAAATGCTGTGTCATGGTGCAAATCTCTGTGTCATGGTGCATATGGGCCTAGTATATACGTTAACATACCAATACATACAGGTTGTGTGTGTGTGTGTGTGTGTGTGTGTGTGTGTGTGTGCGTGTGTGTGTGTGTGTGTGTGTGTGTGTGTGTGTGTGTGTGTGTGTGTGTGTGTGTGTGTGTGTGTGTGTGTGTGTGTGTGTGTGCGTGCGTGTGTGTGTGTGTGTGCGTGCTTGTGTGCGCGCACGTGTGTGTTGGTGCAGAGAGTGTAGATGATGTTGGAGGAGTAGGGTTTTTGCACCATGTGGACCATTTGTGTGTGTGTGTATATGCGTGCATATATGTGCGTGCTTGTGTGTGTGTGTGTGCATGCATGTGTGAGTGTGTGT
Source organism: Engraulis encrasicolus (assembly GCF_034702125.1). Classification (NCBI taxonomy): domain Eukaryota; kingdom Metazoa; phylum Chordata; class Actinopteri; order Clupeiformes; family Engraulidae; genus Engraulis; species Engraulis encrasicolus. The sequence goes on from NC_085871.1 coordinate 42,172,445, forward strand.
GCATGTGCGTGCGTGCGTGCCTATGCGTGTGTTCGTGCGTGTGTGTGTGTGCGCGCGTGCGGGTATGTGTGTGCGAGCGCATGTGTCTGCGTGTTTGTGTGCGTGACACGGTGACGGTACCTTCTGGGCGCGTCGCTTCTCTGCCCGCTGGCTCTGGTGGTAGATGCGGCTGAAGTTGGAGACGATGACGGGCACGGGCAGCGCGATCACCAGCACGCCACTCAGAGAACAGATGGAGCCGAATATCTTACCCACGATGGTCTTGGGGACCATGTCTCCATATCTACGGCAGGAGAGAGAGAGAGAGAGAGAGAGAGAGAGAGAGAGAGAGAGAGAGAGAGAGAGAGAGAGAGAGAGAGAGAGAGAGAGAGAGAGAGAGATTATTGTTACGGTAAATTATTATTATACTGTTGGTTACAATTGCATTATAAAGGTCGTCCCCTTGATCATTTTGGGAATCATATCTCCATACCTGAGAGAGTGAGAGTGAGAGAGAGAGAGAGAGAGAGAGAGAGAGAGAGAGAGAGAGAGAGAGAGAGAGAGAGAGAGAGAGAGTAAGAGAGATCAGAGGGGGGGAAGAGAGGAAAAAGAGAGGGAGAGACAGGGGGGAGATGAAGATGCACCAGGATGCAGCTACATGTATCTAGGCAACTAATTACACCGTTAAAGCTCATAGCTGTTCACCGCTTTCCAGTAGCCTAGTCGAAAAGGGGCCGATATTGAGAATAGGCATAGGCCTATTAGAACTGTTTTATATGGAATAGCGGACGACAAGGTGTCCCGATATCAAGGGAAATAATGGACGAGGCGGAGCGTTCTAAACAGCCCGACGGCGCAGCCGAAGGGCTGTTCGCTTCGCCAAGTCCATTTTCCCTTGATATCGGGACACCTTGAAGGCCGTTATTCTGCTTATCACCCGGTTACCAGCATTTAAGTCAATTTAAGTCAATTTAAGTATTAATTTATTAATATGTTGATCTAAGGCTTCGTGAGAAGGTAGATTCACCACTGCGCTTGGTACGTTGCTATGGGCACCACTTCCTAATCTTCCGAGACGCGCTTCTATCGGAGGCATGTAAGGACGCGCGCAGAATGTTGGGGTGACTTGACAACCAAATGCGATAGAATTGACGACTGGGTTTTTGACTTGACAACCAGATGCGATAGAATTAGTAACGGGGTCTTGACTAGACAACC
>NC_085871.1:42181141-42183641 GCF_034702125.1 Engraulis encrasicolus
CGAGTAAGAGAAACTTGTCCTTAAAGTGATACTGTACCAGCTCATATTACACGTCCCCTTGAGTTGAATGATTGAGTTTTACCTTTCTCCTCTACCTTCACTCGTTCTCAGAGTATGGCAGTGCAAATTTTACCTCCATGCTAGCGATTAACATTGAATCCTATGAGGCGGCTAGCTGGTCTCATAGAATTCAATGTTGATTGCTAGCTTGGAACTAAAATTTGCAGTGCCATACGCAGAGAACTGTTGAAAGTACAAGAGAAAGGTAAAACTCAATCATTTAACTTAAGGAGAGGTGTACAATAAGCTTTTTTTCAGACAATGACACAGTATCATTTGACTGTAAAGCTTGCCTTGCAACACATTTTCCTGATTCACTCCATTCTTCGTATCTTTTCTATCAACGGCCAATGCAGGCAATAGAGGTAGAAGACCATTTTCACGCACAGCATGAGGAACTCTGTATGAACTACCGCATATCAAAAAGTATTTATGTTAAGTGGTTTCAGTGGAAGTGGACCTTCAAATTTAATTCTAATTTGCAAAATTTACTGTGAAATAACAGAAGAGGAGAGGGCAGGAGGAGGTCGCATCAGCTAAGGAAATAAGAAGAATGGCACACAGAATGCCACGGTAAGGAAGGTGACGGGAGGAGAGGGTATTTGAGGAGAAGAGGAGGAGAGGAGAGGAGAGGAGAGATGGAGAGGAGAGGAGGGGGAGAGGAGAGGAGAGGAGAGGAGAGGAGAGGAGAGGAGAGGAGAGGAGAGGAGAGGAGGGGAGAGGAGAGGAGAGAGGAAAGGAGAGGGGAGGGGAGGAGCGGAGAGGAGCAGAGAGAATCGAAGAAGAGAGGAGCGGAGAGGAGAGGAGAGGAGAGGAGAAGATCAGAGAGAGGAGAGGAGAGGAGAGGAGAGGAGAAGAGAAGAGAAGAGAAGAGAAGAGAAGAGGAGACGAGACGAGACGAGACGAGACAAGAGACGAGATGAGACGAGATGAGACGAGACGAGAGGAGACGAGAGGAGACGAGACGAGACGAGACGAGACGAGATGAGACAAGACAAGGTCAAAGAAGAGAGGAGAGGAGAGAGGAGGAGAGGAGAGAAGAGGAGAGGAGAAGGTCAGAGAGGAGATGAAGAGGAGAGGAGAGGAGACAAGAGGAGAGGAGAAGAGAGAAGAGGAGACAAGAGGAGAGGAGAGGAGATGAGAAGAGACAGGAGGAGAGAGGAGAGGAGAGGAGAGGAGAGGAGAGGAGAGGAGAGGAGAGGAGACGAGAGGAGAGGAGACGAGAGGAGAGGAGAGGAGAGGAGAGGAGACGAGAGGAGAGGAGAAGAGACAAGACGAGAGGAGAGGAGACGAGAGGAGAGGAGAAGAGACAAGACAAGACGAGAGGACAAGGTCAAAGAGAACAGGAGCAGAGAGGGAAGTGAGATACGTAAAGGATAAGACACACAGAGGCAACATTAGCAAAGGAGAGAAGCCTAATAGGCCAGATGAGGCAGGGGGTGATGACAAGTCAAGAAAAGTAGAGCAAGAGGACAGCAAAATGCAGAATAGGGTGACGCAGGGAGTGTATTCGAAAAGATAAGAGAGATATAGTAAGGGTCGGAGCTACTGAGGAGGGAAGCAGGGTGTTTGCCCCTGGGCCAGGGCCCTCTAGCATTGGTGATGGGGGCTTATCATTGTTTTGATATTATGATGGGGGGGGGCCCTATCAGTGTTTTGCCCAGGGGCCCTGTGTGCAATTGTTCCGCCACTGGATATAGTATATATGAAAGGGAGAAAGAGGGATAGAGGTAGAGAAATGGAAATAGGGAGTGATAGTGTGAGAAGGACAAGGACGATGAGTGCCAACCTCAATCTTAATGGATTTCATTCATTAGTCACGTGTTTCATTTGCTTGTTCAGCCAGCGCATCTCTCACTGTTTTTCACATCCCATCTCTCACTTATTCATCATCACCTTACTGTATATCATTAACTCCATCAGCATCATCACATCTCTCTTTGTCTGCGCTCATCATACTGTATCATAGCCTCACTGGTGCATCACGTCACACCTCTCATTTCTTCTCATTAGATTACAGTATTCATCATCACCTTACTGTATGCCATTAACTACATCAGCATCATCGAATGTCTTTGTGTGCGCTCATCATACTGTATCACAGCCTCACTGGTGCATGACGTCACACCTCTCATTTCTTCTCATTACATTACAGTATTCTCAGCTGATGACGCTTTAATCCAAATAGACTTACAGTTATTTTTAGGTCTATACAGTACAGGGTAGTGGTTACTGTCTCTGAAACAATTTGGAATTACAGTGGGTGCCTATCAAAGTCATTTCAGCTACTATGGAGGAGAGGGTGAGATTCGAATCTGAAACCATTTGATCGGAAGTGTTCAAAAGACCAACTCTCGAGAGAGGCCACAGTGCCGTCAAAGAGATTAGAGTAGATAAAGTCAACCAATTCCGTCAGTGATTAGATAGATAGTGTGTGTGG
>NC_085871.1:42221141-42223641 GCF_034702125.1 Engraulis encrasicolus
TCTGACCAAAGCACACGGTCCCAGTTGAAGCCCCAATACCGCTTGGCGAACTCCAGACGCTTGCGTTTATGATTGTGAGTGAGGAAAGGTTTTCTCCGTGCATGCCTCCCAAACAGCTTGTTGGCGTGTAGACAGCGCCTGATGGTTGATTTGGAGACTTTGTGACCCCAGGATGCTACCATTTGTTGTAATTCTGTAACAGTGAGCTTTGGAGATCTTTTGATTTCTTTTACCATCCTCCTCACTGTGCGTGGTGGCAAAATAAACTTGGGTCCTCGTCCAGGCTTGTTTACCACTGTTCCAGTTGTTTTGAACTTCTTAATTATTCCTCTCACAGTGGATATGGGCAGCTGCAGTTAAGTGGCAATCTTCTTGTAGCCTCTGCCTGACCTGTGAAGGTCGACGCACATCTGCCTCACTTGTATGCTGTGTTCCTTTGTCTTTCCCATGTTTAAGAGTGGATAAGAGAAATGACCTCGGTGTCACGTCATATTTATACCCCAGGGAAACAGGAAGTGATGAATTACTAATTAAATGTTCCTACATACTCTGGTAAACTTTGTAAACTACTGTAGAAATTACAGAAATGCTTCAATTATATTTATTTCCTGGGAATTGTTAAGGGTGCCAATAATTGTGGAACAGGTGATTTAATGAAAAATAATTATTTTTTAGTCAGGGATTTTTTTATTTTCTTACAATTCATTTGAGTTGAAGGCTACATTTTCCTACAATTTTCAGTGTGACAGTATTCTTCTGCAATAAACACTGAATTTATTTTAAGGCTTTTAACACATCTCATCCAGGGGTGCCAATAATTATGGAGGGCACTGTATATTGACGATGGACTAATGGACCTCTCCCCTCTAAACTGTGAGCCAATCCCCAGGAAAACAACCACAACATCAACAGTATCGGCACCTGGGGACTGTTGGCCCGCCAGGAAAATGCCCTGCATGCCAGATGACCAGTCCAGCCCTGTTTCCTGTCGCCGTATGGCTGGTCCAGTTTGGCTGTCTGGCTGGCTGGTTGGCTAGGGCCCTTCCTTCCTTCCTTCCCTCTCTCCTGCCTGCCTGTGAGCTGCGTGCTGATTGGCCACCTGACGGAGTTCTGGAACGCTCGCGGTGATCCATCATTCCGGAGGAGGAGATGCATGCTGGGAGTCCACCCAATCTGATTATCAGATGCGCTGTGCTGGGACTGCTTTATCTCTCTTTCAAGCTCTCTCTACGTCTCTTTTGTAATCCTCTCTCTCTCTCTCTCTCTCTCTCTCTCTCTCTCTCTCGTTTCCTTCTTGCTAAGCTCTCTCATATACATGTTCTAACCTCTCGTTGTCATTTTTCCATCTTCTTCTATCTCTGTCATTCTCTCTCTCTCTCTCTCCTCAGTCACATGGGACAATTAATTCCGAATTAAATCCATTTCATTCAGAATAAAACTCAATTCAATCATGTAAACACAAATCTGAAGCAAATGAAAGTGCAATGTAAACGCTACGGAACTACTTCATTCTGAATTATGTTTGTATTAACTTGGAATTACGTAAAAGCATTATGTACACATGGCCAATGACCACACAGGTCACCAACCCCCCCCCCCCCACACACACACACACACCTCCATCCAATCGTTTGCATGTTCTCTTTTTTGCGATCTCTTTCCATACTTTTCTTCATCCCTTTCACCTCTCTGTGTCCCACGACTGCATCTCTGTTTCGATCTCTATTTCTTTTTGTTTCTCTCAGTATTTAATTGTCTCTGCACAGCCGGTTATAAGTACTGTATAAGTATAAGTATAAAGTGAGTAGGCTGTCGCCTAGGGCGGAAAATTAGGAAACTCGCCTAGGGCACCAAATAAGCCTGAAAGAGCCCTGCTCTTCTGTTACTCTGTCTCTGTCATTCTTTAATGTTTTCCCCCATTCCTCTCTTCTTTGCTTTGTCTTTCTCAATCTGTCTATTCCCTTGCCTCTCTACTGCATGTATCTGATTCGGCATCTTTTTCTCTCCATCTCTTTTCTCTCGCTTCTTTCTGTCCATTTATCTCCCTCTCTCCCCTTACACGTGTCTTCCTTTTGTATCTCTTTCGACCCATCTCCACATCTCTCTCTCTCTCTCTCTCTCTCTCTCTCTCTCTCTCTCTCTCTCTCCCTCTCTCTCTCTCTCTCTCCGCATGCTCTCTTGTTCGCTACATCTCTCTTTCCGCCTGCTCCTCTTGTTCAGGGCCTGTGGCAATTTGTTACAGGTGAATGACTAACTAGCTCTGTGTACTCGCTTCAACCCCCTTACCTCGCTCGTCCTCTCTCATCCCTCTGTGCCACATTCTCCTTCCGTTTGTTTGATAACTTACTGCTCCTCTCTTCCACTCTTCAATCTGTTCTTCTCTTTCTCTTCCCTTTTCTCTCTCCTTCCCACCTCCTTTCCCCTTTTCTTGTCCTCCTCCTTCTGTTCCTCTGTGCCATTCTATCCTTTGTTTGACTGCTTCATCTCTTCTTCTGTTCCT
>NC_085871.1:42231141-42236141 GCF_034702125.1 Engraulis encrasicolus
GAGTAGGCCTATTTAAGTTATCTGTCCCCCAAAAAAACCAGGACAAACACAAAGAAAGGCTTTCGGAATATGTGTCTAGAGACCGGTTGAGACAGGGACAGTGGGCTGGAGACAGTAGCAGTGTGTGCGTGTGTGCTTGCGAGCGCACGGTGCCTGCCCAGCTGACAGCAGGCTACACAGACGAGGGAGACAACCCTGCTGATCTTAAGCACCCCAGTTTAAACTTCATAGATAAAAAAATAACACTAACGACTTAAAAGATAGTTAGCACAATCAACAGGATATGCCTTCATAATGATTTCAATCTTCCACTACCCCACATACACAAGGTGCCACTGCAAAGTAGTTTTGCGTCCTTTGGCATCATCAAATAACGGCACATTGCAATGCTGGTTATGGAAGACGGTCCCGGCTACCATAAACATGGGAAAAGATGCATGGGAAAACGGTGCACTTTGAATGGAAACACAACATCCAAGACAACCATGACAACACATTGGTGACAGCCCACCAGTAAAACATACAGATAGAGCTCTACACACGCACACAGAATCGTCCACTTATTTAGATTTCTTTATCCCCTCCCCTAGCTGACGACTCGAGAGTCCACGTCGTAACATAGCCAAACTAACAGAAGAACTGTACAGTATATCACAAATGTGAATACACCCCTCACAGTTTTGCAGATTTTTGAGTATATCTTTTCATGGGAAAGCATTGCAGAAATTTTACTTGGACACAATGATTAGTGACCTTTTAACAACATATTTAACCGCTTAAATTTCTTGTTCACTCAGAAAAAAACAAAATACAGCCATGAATGTTTGAACATGTACTCACAAAAGTGAGTACACCCCAGATGAAAATCCGGTAGAGAAGGGGCTGTGTTTGCTCAAATCGTCTCGAAATGAAACGAAATGAAAAGGGATGAAAAGGGAGGTCATCAGTGTGCGTTTCAACCTTTCTTTGCATTGAACTTTTCCATTTTGAGTCTGCATCTGGCTTAAATGGATTGGTGTGAGATTTGAATGCAATCCTATGGAGAATATCAGGATCTGCTTCAGTAGTCACAGTGCATGTTGACATGCATGTTTCTTTTAGGTGTATTTTAGATTACCAATGTTGACAGCATTCGTGCATCCCCAAACCATGTCAGTCCCACTACCATGCTTGGTTTTTGATAGGATACACTTTTTCTGTAAAACTCACTTGTTTACCACCACACATGCTTGACACCATCTAAAGTATATTTGTTTATCTTGGTCTCTTCAGATCACACGACATGGTTCCAGTGATCCATATCTTTGGTCTGTTCATCTCTCTTGAGACCAAGATAAACACATTTGCTTTAGATGGTGTCAAGCATGTGTGGTGGTAAACAAGTGAGTTTTACAAAAAAGGTGTATCCTCTCAATAGCCAAGCATGGTAGTGGGAATGACATGGTTTGGGGATGCATGAATGCTGTCAACATTGGCAATCTGAAATACACCTAAAAGAAACATGCATATCATCATGCACTGTGACTACTGAAGCAGATCATGATATTCTCCATAGGATTGCATTCAAATCTCACACCAATCTATTTAAGTCAGATGCAGACTCAAAATGTAAAAGTTCAATGCAAAGAAAGGTTGAAACACACACTGATGACCTCCCTTTTCATCCCTTTTCATTTCGTTTCAATTCGAGACGATTCGAGCCAACACAGCCCCTTCTCTACCGGATTTTAATCTGGGGTGTACTCACTTTTGTGAGTACATGTTCAAACATTAATGGCTGTATTTTGTTTTTTCTGAGTGAACAAGAAATTTAAGCGGTTAAATATGTTGTTAAAAGGTCACTAATCATTGTGTCAAAGTGAAATTTCTGTAATGCTTTCCTATGAAAAGATATACTCAAAAATCTGCAAAACTGTGAGGGGTGTATTCACTTTCGTGATATACTGTAACTTTATTATGCTAACAGGAGAAACGCTAGATGATAAAAATCATCATGGAGTTGAGATGCTGTTAGCAAGTCAACACAACTAGTTGCCAATTGGAGAACACAAAACTAAGTTATAACGCTGGGAATAACTACAGCAATACCGCTGTCACAGATACAAACTAGAATGGACACCGTTAAAAATGTGCCTCGTCTCTTTCGTTTAACCAGACCCTGCCGAACCCAGACTACTGGACTTGTGACAACAACTGGAAAATACCTCAAGGAGATGAGTGATATGAAATCAATATAATGCCGCGGCGGACATTACTATAGGGAAACCTACCTTCTTCGTAGCGTCTTTGAAATCTTCTTAGATAATATCCAAGGAGGTCTAATATCCATAGGACGTTCTTGCTAGCCAGTAGCCATCTCTATTCTTGGCGAATGAAGTGACTAAACTCATTTTATATTCCGCCTTCAAGAAAGCCAACAACGCATACTACTGTACTACAACATAGATAAGATGAGAACAAAAGGCCACGTTTTGACTGACCAGCATGCATTTAATTTGAATTGGTAAGGGAATCAATCATGTGGTAATTCCAAACAGAACGTTACCACTGGCGACTCGCGCTCCCTGTTTACATACAGCCAATGATAGTGTCATAGCCTTTCATAGTGTATGAAAATATATATCCCACAATTCCTGGCCGCAATGTAAAAAATAAAATGCACAAATATAGTGTTCATGTGTTACCTTTATTGCTATTTGAAACATTTGTCTGAATAATTTGACTGCCCATGTAATGACCTATAGGAATATAGTAACTAAAAGTGCCAATTTGCAATTGATTTAATGCTCTAAATTCCCACCGTCTTGTGGGAGTCTGCCTCGGTCTCGTTCACGGGCCCCTCAGTGGTCGCGGGCCCCGGTGCGACTGCACCGGCTGCACCGTCTGTAGTTACGCCACTCGCTCACCTCCATCACCACCACCACCCAGGCACTGTATGGGCCTATGGGCAGTCATGGTTACGCGGTTAAGGGGTCAGGCTTGTAGTCCAGAGGTTGCTGGTTCGATTCCCGACCTGCCAGGTTGGTGAGGGGAGTAATTAACCAGTGCTCTCCCCCATCCTCCTCCATGACTGAGAGGACTGCCCCTTTGCACGGATGAGGCCTACATTCGTAATTTCGTTGAGCGCTGTGGACTGCTGTGTAACAATGACAATGACCCTTTCCTAATGTAAAGTGTTTTAGCCTTGGTAGTGCGTGAAACGCCCAGTGATTGGATACTCTTTGGTGATTGGATACTCTTTGAACTCCACGGAGTATCCAATCACAAGGCTTTTCACACACTACCAAAGCTAGAACACTTGACATTGGGAAATGGTGACTGTGTTTTCCCAATCTGTTTCCCAGGTGGGCTTTTACTTTCACATTTCCCAGATCATGAAAACATGACGGTTGTCCCCACTGCCTACCCTGCAGATATAAATAAATAAGTAAGGGACACCGTTCAGCGAGAAGGTCCCTACCGTGGAATAACACGCAAGAGAGAGATGCTGCACCCCGACGCGAATCTCTGAAGTGCGATATTCCACAGTAGAGACTGCCTAGCTGAACATTATCTGTATTTTGGTCTGTATACTTTGATGCTATCTTGATTAAATTAGCATTAAAATGAACTTTGAACTCATCCATTGTCGTAGACTACAAACATTGCACAGGTCAGCCATTTTCTAAATCAGCTGATGTCGCCAGGCAACAGACATTCTTGCCATAGACAGCATGCTATTACAGCTATTCAGAAATAACAGCATGCAAAAGTTGGGGATTCAAGTGAACTGCGCATCCTACAGAATGACGCCAGACCATGTAATAACAGTAATTATTGTTAATGTCCCTAGCCCTGGTAATGGACGAGCAGCAGAGTGCCTTTTCAGAACGCTACAGCAATGCCGTCTCCAGGGCCATCTCTGACCAGCCAGTGTCCTCGGAGATGTCAACAGCAGTGACGTCACCGTGCATCTCCCACAGTTAAAGCGGGAAGTCTGGACGACAACTGCAGGTCTGGACTCGACATATTATGCAAACACCTCACACACATACAATTACAGGAATATGGCTACATATATTATATATAATATGGCAACATGTGAGACGATAAAGCTGTTTTGAGTCTTTAAATCTTGAATCTATTGCTGCAACAGAATCTGTCAACATCACCCCCAACCAGATCTATGACCAAGACAAAGCCAAATTGTCAGACTTTCTTGCCAACTCACCATGTAACTGACTAAAAGCCTACAAAAAGTACCACTGTAATACTATAACCAATGAGACATAGAACATTTAGACAGACTGTACAGCAATACAGTATGCTATTCAGACAAACCGCTATTCCGACATCTGACAGTAGGGTTAGGGTTAGGGTTAGGGTTAGGGTTAAGGTTAGAGTAACTGCATGCACTATCCCTAAACTGATTAAACCTGAGCAACGTAGCACAAACCCCAGACATAGCAGATTTCTGAGATTTTTGAGAAATGTGCCGGTATTCACACAATATACATTAATGTCGGAATAGCGGCATGTCTGAATAGCTCCATGTAACCACTGGACATAAGGCTAGGATGGCAGACAAATTACACAGTCATCTGCTCATGCCTCTCATTCCTCTATTTCTTATGTTCATGTTATGTCTTTCTATCTGCTCATTTTATTCTATCTCTGCAATCGTTTCGTTTTCCTTCCTCTGTTACCGTGTTTTCCCCTCTGCTCCTGTTTTAATTTAACTTCATGGGTATCTTGGTTTGGAACATGTGAGTGGAACATTATCAGTGAAATATCTTTTTTGTTTCTGTCTGTGCTTGAGTCTTTCATTGTTTCACTCTCTCTCTCTCTCTCTCTCTCTCTCTCTCTCTCTCTCTCTCTCTCTCTCTCTCTCCTATTCCTCTGTGTATTCTTCATCTCTATTTTCAGCTGATAAGAGGGGGTGATCTGTCTTCGGGTGACTTGTCGTCCCCGGTGTGGTTGCTGTCCCTAAGCCTCTTAAGCCACTACCTCATTTTTTGGAC
>NC_085871.1:42256956-42259456 GCF_034702125.1 Engraulis encrasicolus
CTCTGCAATCGTTTCGTTTTCCTTCCTCTGTTACCGTTTTCCCCTCTGCTCCTGTTTTAATTTAACTTCATGGGTATCTTGGTTTGGAACATGTGAGTGGAACATTATCAGTGAAATATCTTTTTTGTTTCTGCCTGTGCTTGAGTCTTTCATTGTTTCATTCTCTCTCTCTCTCTCTCTCTCTCTCTCTCTCTCTCTCTCTCTCTCTCTCTCTCTCTCTTTCTCCTTCCCTCTCTCTCTCTCTCTCTCTCTCTATCTCTCTCTCTATCTCTCTCTCTCTCTCAATTCAATTAAATTCTGTCTGTGCTTATGTCTGTTTCATTGTTTCATTCTCTCTCTCTCTCTCTCTCTCTCTCTCTCTCTCTCTCTCTCTCTCTCTCTCTCTCTCTCCTATTCCTCTGTGTATTCTTCATCTCTATTTTCAGCTGATAAGAGGGGGTGATCTGTCTTCGGGTGACTTGTCGTCCCCGGTGTGGTTGCTGTCCCTAAGCCTCTTAAGCCACTACCTCATTTTTGGACACACACGCACGCAAAGCACGCATGCATGCACGCACGCATGCACGCAAACATGCACACATGCACAGACGAACGCACGCACGCACGCACGCACACACACACGAAACCAAACACACATGTACGCACGCACGCATACACAGAGAGCGCCACAGACACACACATGCACGCCTATCTGCACCCACACACACACGAAAGCACACACACACACACACACACACACACATACACACACACACACACACACACACACACACACACACACACACACACACACACACACACACACACACACACACACACACACACACACACACACACACACACACACACACACACAGCAAGCAAGCGTAATCCCTTGGCGTGCTGCCTGTCCCTGACCTCTCCTCAGGTCAGGTCACCTCAGGCCTGGCTGACCAGTCACGCTCACTCCCACAAGCCCTGAGGAAATGAAGTAAAGCAGGGGCCCTGCCGTGGCCAAACGGTAGGGCCCTCGTGTACCATGCGGCTGACCCGAATCCTTTGCCGGCCCTTCCCTGTCTCTCTCTCCCCACTCGCTTCCTGTCACACCTTCACTATCCTATCATAAATAAAGTAATTTTTTATTATTTTTTTTAAATCTAAAAAAAAGAAGAAGTAAAGCAGGAAAAAGTGAGAGGTGAAAGAGAAAGAGGTGAAGAGAGAGAAAGAAAATCTTACACAGTATGTCCTATCGTTGTCATTCTATACCGTACTGTAGCTCTCTCTCTCTCTCTCTCTCTCTCTCTCTCTCTCTCTCTCTCTCTCTCTCTCTCTCTCTCTCTCTCTCTCCCTCTCTCTCTTTCTTTATTTCCTTCACATTTCTTTCTTCACTAAGTGTGTCCATGTACAACTGTGTGTCCTATTATACTGTATGTTCTATTCATCATTCTGACACATGTACTACTGTGTATATGTTGTGTACTGTCCTGAAACAATGAAGCCTGGGAGGGATGAGAGGCTGATGGCTGTCCTTTGGATGTCCTTTGCCCCTACTGTATGTCTTTCATCGCTTTTGCAGAACAGTGTGGATGACAGTGCCACTGAAATGGAATTTTGTGCTACCAATTTTGACATCATATTTGACTATAAACCTACAGTATATCTATCAGTTTATAATATTTAAATGTGTAGCATTATTATATTTATTACATTATACACCCGTCTCCAAAAGAGTTGCCGCCTATCCATCTGTCATCTTCACATTATGTTCGATAGGCGACAAAACTTTTGTCTTGTGAAAATCTGCCCTGTCTGTGTTCAATAAAGGGTCAATCTTTCTTTGGTGCATGACATTTATTTTTGTACATACATTTTCATTCGGGAGGGTTGAAGTCAGGTTATTAGCTGTTATTCCAAACAGATGGATAGGCGACAACTCTTTTGGAGACGAGTGTACATGTACATTTCATATTAAGCCCAAATCAGTCATTTTATCGGATATAAAGATATAATATGATAGGCATGAGTGAGCATGTAAGTAAATCTTTCAATGCACAATTCCCTTCATATTTAATTTTAGCAAGTGGAAGAGGGAGACACACACACACACAGACACACACATACAATGAGAGAGAAAAAGTGGTCAATAACCGCAGAAAGAGAGCATGGAAAGCGTTCCAACTCTGCAATGATTGGCATGGCTGCGGTGGCCTAATCACACTGTACCCCCTGCAGATGGGCCTCTACGTCAAACTCACACAGGCGCACACACAGGCGCGCACACATGCACGCAAGTAGGTGCTCACGCACACACCTGTAGCTACATTTCTCTCAAAAAATAACACACACAACTGCTTTTCCTTCAAACATATAAAAACACGTCAGCTTGGCCTAATCTCAGCGTACCACCTGCAGTTGGGCCTCTACGTCAAACTCACACAGGCACACAGGCAACAACACATGCACGCAAGTAGGTGCTCACGCACACACCTGTAACTACATTTCTCTCAAAAAACAGCACACACTA
>NC_085871.1:42266956-42269456 GCF_034702125.1 Engraulis encrasicolus
TACAAACAGCTTGGTCTGGCCATAAACATCAAGAAGACTCAAATCCTCTTCCAGCCATTACCGGACTGCATCACTCCCCCAAACATCTATATTGAAAATACCAAATTGGAAAATGTAGACCACTTCCCATATCTTGGCAACCTTCTATCATCTAAAGCCACCATTGATGATGAGATACACCACCGCCTTAGTTGCACCAGCGCAGCATACTCGCGACTTAAGAAAAGGGTGTTTGAAAACCGTGATCTTCAGTCAAAGACTAAAATCCTGGTCTACAAAGCGATACTGCTCCCCACTCTCCTTTATGGGTCAGAAACCTGGACCACATATAGTAGACACCTGAAATCGCTGGAAGCCTTCCATCAAAGACATCTACGGAGAATCCTCAGGATAACCTGGGAGGATTATCGGACAAATACCAGTGTCCTGGAGGAGGCTGGCATCCCTACCATCACAGCCATCATTGCACAACACCAACTTAGATGGACTGGCCATGTCATTCGAATGCAAGACTCTCGACTACCCAAACAAGTCCTGTACTCACAGCTTCTCCAAGGGAAACGTGCCCCAGGAGGTCAAAAGAAAAGGTACAAAGACAACATCAAGGACAACATCAGGAAGTGCCATATACCCCTTAACACCTGGGAGACTACAGTGAGGAACAGACCTGCCTGGAGAAAAGTGGTTAGAGAGGGGGCTGCACAATACAACAGGGATCTCCACAGTGCTGCAGAGCAGAAACGCAAACGGAAGAAAGAGATCACCTCCACCAACAAGGTTCCACCAAAACCCATAACTACCCCTGCCCACCCATGCCCACATTGCCCCAAAGTATGTGGGTCCAGGATTGGCCTCTTCGCCCATCTGAAGACCCACAAGGACCAAGAAGGAGGACAGACATACTCGACCACGAGTGTCCGCCGATGATGATGGTGTGTGTGTGTGTGTGTGTGTGTGTGTGTGTGTGTGTGTGTGTGTGTGTGTGTGTGTTGTGTGTGTGTGTGTGTGTGTGTGTGTGTGTGTGTGTGTGTGTGTGTGTGTGTGTAAGTGTGTGTGTGTGTGTGTGTGTGTGTGTGTGTATGTGTGTGTGTGTATGTGTGCCCACTTGTATGTCGCAACTCCTATGAGATTAACACCTGTTCTAAATTCACACTCATGCCTCCACAGACACACACACACACACACACACACACACACACACACACACACACACACACACACACACACACACACACACACACACACACACACACACACACACACACACACACACACACACACACACACACACTTGATTCCAGATGGCCAGCTGTGACATGTCAATCGATGCGTTTTATTGACGGACACGTGCTAGCATATGTGTGTGTGTGTGTGTGTGTGTGTGTGTGTGTGTGTGTGTGTGTGTGTGTGTGTGTGTGTGTGTGTGTGTGTGTGTGTGTGTGTGTGTGTGTGTGTGTGTGTGTGTGTGTGTGTGTGTGTGTGGGAGGGGGGGGGCAGAGAGAGGGCTATTGTGTGCGAGCTAAATAGTCATGTAAGCAGTTTAAATGAGACTCAGGTGAACAAGCAAGCAAGCAACTGATAGACTACAGTCATTTGCATCCATCCATCACCTCCTTCTCTTCCTCCCTATCTCCGTCCATCCATCTTTCCTTCTTTTCTTCTCTCCCTCTTTCTTTCTCTTTCTCTCACCCTCTCCATTGATTGTATTTTATCATTGTCCATCGTTGTCTTGATTTGTCATCAACTCATCCTGTTCTTAATGTCTCTCTTGTGTTCACTGTGACCTTGCATCTCTCTCTCTCTCTCTCTCTCTCTCTCTCTCTCTCTCTCTCTCTCTCTCTCTCACCCCTCCTGTTTTCTTCAGGAATTCTTTCATCCTTTTTTTCTGTGCCACCCCCCTCCTCTCTCTTCCTCCCTCCCTACATCTTTCTCTCTCTCTCTCCCTCTTCCTCCCTCCCTCCATCTCTCTCTCTCTCTCTCTCTCTCTCTCACCCCTCCTGTTTTCTTCAGGAATTCTTTCATCCTTCTTTTCTGTGCCACCCCATCTCTCTCTCCTCTAGGCCTGATCTCTCTCTCTCTCTCTCCTCCTCCCTCCATCTTTCTCTCTCTCTTCCTCCCCCCCTACATCTTTCTCTCTCTCTCTCTCTCTCTCTCTCTCTCTCTCTCTCTCTCTCTCACTCTCTCTCTCTCTCTCTCTCTCTCTCTTTCTCTCTCTCTCTCTCTCTCTCTCTCTCTCTCTCTCTCTCTCTCTCCCTCTCCCTGAGTGCTAAATTGAGATGCATTATTACTCGAATGTGCTCGGTGTCACTTTACATGAGCTTTCACTCTGACACCCTGCCACTGCTACTGCTACTGTGTGTGTGTGTGTGTGTGCGATGCGTGAGTGCGTACATGTTGTTTGTTTGTGTATGTGTGTGTGTGTGTGTGTGCATGTGTGTGTGTGTGTGCATGTGTGTGTGTGTGTGTGTGGTGTGTGTGTGTGTGTGTGTGTGTGTGTGTG
>NC_085871.1:42276956-42281956 GCF_034702125.1 Engraulis encrasicolus
GTGTGTGTGTGTGTGTGTGAGTGTGTTTGTGTGTGTGTGTGTGTGTGTGTGTGTGTGTGTGTGTGTGTGTGTGTGTGTGTGTGTGTGTGTGTGTGTGTGTGTGTTTGTGTGTGTGTGTGTGTGTGTGTGTGTGTGTGTGTGTGTGTGTGTGATAGCTTTAAATCTAGACTCAAGACAAAGCTGTTCTCAGATGCTTTCCCCTAGCTTAAATTACTTATTCTTATTATTTTTATTTTTTATTTAATTTGTTTTATTTTATTTTATTATTATTTTTACCTTATGTTTTATCTTAATGTTTTTAAATGCTTTTTGACTCTAATTCATTTCCTTCTTTCTTCCCTGTTTCCTTTCATTTACATTTGTTAACTTTGTGAAGCACATTGAGTTGCACCTGTGTATGAAATGCGCTATATAAATAAACTTGCCTTGCCTTGCCTTGCCTTGCCTTGTGTGTGTGTGTGTGTGTGTGTGTGTGTGTGTGTGTGTGTGTGTGTGTGTGTGTGTGTGTGTGTGTGTGTGTGTGTGTGTGTGTGTGTGTGTGTACGTGCTCGCATGAGAGTATTTTTGTCTGTGTGTGTTTATGTGTGTATGCCTTTATACTGTACATTTGGTGTGTATGTGTTTGCACCAATGCATGTGTAAGGCGTGTAGGCCTGTGTGCTCATGTGTTCACTCTGTTTTTGGTCATGTACTGTTACAGCATGAGTTGAGTCATGAGATTGTTTGATGTTTTGATGTTCTGATGCGAGAGGTTTTCTTTTATTTATTTATATCTCTTGCGCTGAAGGTTCCTTTTGTCATCCTTTTTTGTCTTTTGCTTGCTTGGAATTCTGGGAACTGATCCAATACTGCAATCAAGCCAATAAACAATGAGGGTGTGTGTGGGTGTGTGTGTGTGTGTGTGGGGGGGGGGGGTCTGTGCGTGCATAAATGCCTATGTATTTGTGTGTGTTTGAGTGTGTATGATATCCCATTTGTGTGTGTGTGTGTGTGTGTGCGTGTGTTTGTGTATGTGTGAATGCACGTGTGCGCGTGTGTGTCTGTCACACATTGCAGCCCACTGCTGGTGCCCTGAGTGTCTTGTTGAATGCGTGAGTCTGTGTGCTTTGTTCTCAGGTCTTCCCATAAGGGACCATCATCATCCACTATCCGAAAAAAAAAAAACCTGAACTCAGTGAATAACTCATTCCGACATAACACCCCTCCACGGATGCGGCCCAGACGAGGCCCTGACACGGCAGAGGAGTTGTAATAACACCTTCCAGAATGGGGAACACACATCACATTATTACTATTACCATAGCAACCCCCGCAATCCTGGCAGCAGGCTGCAGGAGATGGAGAGCAAGTGTTCTGATCTATGAGAAAAAAAAACAAAATTGCGGGAGCGGCGAATCATCGAGGTGATGCCTTTTTTTTCTTTCTTTCTTGACATCGCTGTTGAATGAGTGTCAAGTGTAGAGCGAGGGAGTGGGAGTGGGGGGAGGGGGGGGGGATCATGACAAATGAAAAGAGATGGATGGATAGACAGGGAGAGAGATAGATGCGTACAGAGCAAAAGGAAAGTCTGACAGTGGGACGATTGAGAAAATGACAGATAAAGAGAGAGCGAGAGAGAGAGAGAGAGAGAGAGAGAGAGAGAGAGAGAGAGAGAGAGGGCGAGAGATAGTAAAGCGAGATAGAGTGAAAGAGACAAAGAGAACACATGACACAGACAGACAGAGAAGAAGGAAGAAATAAGTGGCAGGCAATGTTACAAGAGAGAAGTTTCAAAGGGAGATAGAGAACGAGAGAGAGAGAATGATATAGCGTGTGTAAGAGAGTATTGGAGAGAGTGAGTGAGAGAATGAGAGAAACAGAGAGAGGTGTATCGAGAGAGAGAGAGAGAGAGAGAGAGAGAGATGAAGAGGGGGATAGAGAAAGATAGTGAGCAGGAGTGAGACGAGTGTAGCAAGATAAGAGTGGAGAAAGAGAAAAGAGAGAGAGAGAGAGAGAGAGAGAGAGAGAGAGAGAGAGAGAGAGAGAGAGAGAGAGGTATGAAGAGAGTGGAAAAAGAGAGAGGACAGAAAGAGATAGAGAGAGAAAATGACATGGAAAGAGCGAGAGACAGAGAGGGAGATGGTGAGAGAAAATGACATGAAGACAGAGGGAGAGATAGGAAGAGAGGACACAGAGACAGATAGAGAGAGAAAATTACGTGAAGAGAGAGAGAGGGGGGGGAGATAGGAAGGGAGAAGACAAAGATGGAGAGAGAAAATTACATGAAGAGAGATAGAGTGAGGGAGGTGACCGTGGAGAGAGAAAGAGAGAGAGAGAGAGAGAGAAAAAGAGAGAGAGAGAGATAGCACAAGCGAAAACGGGTGTCAAAGAGTAGAGCGTAGAGTAGTGCCATTTAGCACTTGAGAGAGGCAGTGATGCGAGAGGAGATGAGTGCCACTGATGGCGGCAAAGAAGCAGAGCGTGGCAGCTACAGGGAAATATCAGGAAAAAGACAGCAAAAAAAACCCCAGAAAAAAGTAAAGAGACACTTCAGTTGTGAGAGTGCTGTGGCTTTGTCGGAAAACTACCATAAATGTTTCGAAACTGGCGGAAAAAGATTCCTTTTCTTCGTATAGATCACACAGGCCTCTGTGCACCCCCATACATGTGAAGATTTTACTCTTCCCTGCAAAGTGATCTTCATTGCAAATGGAATATTGGTTATTATTCATTTTGTCCTTTTGTATGTTTTATGTTTGAATTCCACATTCATGCATGTATGCCTGTAACATAATGTGCCATACATTGTGTTTGTGCTAGTGTGTGTGTGCACAAGTGTGCATGTGTACATCCATGTGTGTGTGTGTGTGTGTGCGTGTGCGTGTGCGTGTGCGTGTGCGTGTGCGTGTGCGTGTGTGTGTGTGTGTGTGTGTGTGCATGTCCATGCGACAGAGTTCACAGGAGTAAAGGGGCCACAGAGAGAGATAAAGACAGGGATGAAGAGAGGTGATACGGAAAGAGGAGAGGGCTTTACAGGGGGTCAGCGTGCAAGAGCAGAGAGAGAGAGAGAGAGAGAGAGAGAGAGAGAGAGAGAGAGAGAGAGTTCGGAGGCCAAGGTATGAAGTTTGATTGAAAGTGAGAAGAGTCGTTCCGGAACCCTGCCCTTCGGAACTCGAGACGCCTTCTAGAATGTCCGGCAGGCCATTGTTGCATCACAGCTGAGCTGTATGTCGCTTTCCCTGGAAAGGAGGGAGGTCCAAGGCGGACCAAGACCGAAATTACTGTAACCCATCTCAGCAACTGTGTGTGTGTGTGTGTGTGTGTGTGTGTGTGTGTGTGTGTGTGTGTGTGTGTGTGTGTGTGTGTGTGTGTGTGTGTGTGTGTGTGTGTGTGTGTGTGTGTGTGTGTGTGTGTGTGTGTGTGTGTGTGTGTGTATGTGCATGACATGGTGAAACCTATGCAAACCAACTCACTTCTTTGCACTTCAGCATTAGGTGAAAAGGAAACTTCCCACCACACCTCTGTCAGTCAACACGACCTTCACCCTATCACCCTATCCGTCTAAGTATGTATATCAGCGTGTGTGTCCGTGTCCGTGTCTGTTTCCGTGTCCGTGTGTGTGTGCGTGTGCTTGTGCGTGTGCGTGTGCGTGTGCGTGTGCGGTACAAACTTTGTTACATATCGTAGGACACTCGCACAATGTTCATGATGCATACACAATGTAACAAAGTAGCCAGAAATCCACATATGTGTGTGTGTGTGAATGATCTCCACCCTGCAAGCAAAGGTTTTAAATTTTGAAGTAATGGCTGACTTACCTGAGATGCAGAGCAATGAGCAGAGCGAGAGACATCAACGCAGTGCCGTGAAGAGGGGAGAGGAAACAGAGAAAAGAAGAGAAAAGAAAAGAAAAGAAAAGAAAAGAAGAGAGAACAAAAACAAACATTAGTGACATCACAGGTGGCAAAAATTGAAGAGCGAGAGACATCAACACAGTGCCGTGAAGAGCGGAGCATCAGGAGAGGAAACAGAGAAAAGAAAAGAAAAGAAAAGAAACGAAGAGGAAAGAAAAGAAAAGAAAAGAAGAGAGGACAAAAGAAAAACATTAGTGACATCACAGGTGGAAAATGCTCACGACAAAAAATAGGAGAGCGAGAGACATCAACGCAGTGCCGTGAAGAGGGGAGCATCGGGGGAGGGAACAGAGAAAATAAGAGAAAAGAAAAGAAACGAAGAGGAAAGAAAAGAAAAGAAAAGAAAAGAAGAGAAGAGAGAACAAAAAAAATACCATTAGTGACATCACAGGTGGCAGACACTCACGACAAAATTCAAAACAACAGGCAATTTATGGTTGAGGCAGCAAGTGTTTTTCCACAACACGTTGTGTTTTTCGTCAACAGATGTCTCAGTGTCTCAGAGACTTTTGCTGTGCTCCACTTTGGTAAAAATAAAAAGTCTGTTATGCGATAGAGCAGTTCTTGAAACCATTCAAAATGACATCTTGCATACGGTTAGTCAAAGCAACACTCCGAAATCTCTAACTGTGCGCTGCTGCCCAATTAAGGACAGAACCATTTTTATACACAGCATTTGTCACATGCACAGAAGCAGGGGCCGGATTAAGATGGGCTGGGGCCCCTAGGCTACAGGTTGCCGCGGGCCCCACCCCTGGAGGGCAAATTCCACAACGAAATGACATAATTGCAAAATAGGAATTAAGGATAACGAGTCTGTCAGCTGTGGAGCTGAGAATTAACAAGATTTAAGACTGTGCTTGACATCACAGATTCATTTTTCAACATGGCATCTTGTGGGTGGGGGCCCCTAGGCTGCAGCCATATCTAGCCTGTGGGGGCTTTGCTGGCAGGTGGGGGCCCTAGGCTGCAGCCATATCTAGCCTGTGGGGCCTTTGCTGGCTGGTGGGGCCCTTAGGCTGCAGCCATGTCTAGCCTGTGGGGGCTTTGCTGGCAGGTGGGGCCCCTAGGCTGCAGCCATATCTAGCCTGTGGGGGCCCCTGGCAG